>NC_030851.1:18217177-18226441 GCF_000208745.1 Theobroma cacao | reverse complement strand
ATATCTCTAGGTGAGAAAAATTTCGAGACTTCACCAAAGCGTTGGGATGGTCTTCGAATAATTTTCCAATAAAAGATTACCGACTCCATCATTTAAAATAAACAAGTCATGACATCATTTTAAGCTTGCATCATGTGCATACGTAAAACCAAACAAAAAACTCAGTCTGTCAATTTAATAAAAATTTAATTAATAAAGTAGGGATTAAATTAAGAGAAGCTATATTAAGATAACTTAAGATTAAATGGTACCGTTTGTGGAACGGGCGCCACGGAGGTGCTAACCCTTCTCCGTGCGTAACCGCACTCCCGAACCCATCTCTAAAAACGTGGATTAGTTCTCGTTCTTTTGATGGACCTAAAATTAATTTAGGACTTCGTCGATTAAGAATCGGGTTAATAGGTGACCAATCACACCTAGATAAAAAAGATTGGTCGTGACTCCTAACCAGATTTTTAATTTTCGCCCGCGTCTGGCGGACAGGTTCACGGACCCACACGTTACGACAGATGGCGACTCCACTGGGGACATCGAGAGTCAAGCCATTAATTAATCATAAGTTATCTTAAGCCTTAAATAATTTGTTGTTTTCCCTAGCATCAATTTTGCATATTTTTGTTTAATGCATTCATTTATTTTGCAATTATTACTTCACTATTTTTAATAATTGCGGGAAATTTAGGATAAGGGGAGTGTGAAATTATTGGTCCGAAGTCAGTATATTCCTTCTCACACACTACACATCTTGCATTCATGCATAAGCCTTCCACCCGGGCTTGTCCTTAATTAGGAGGGGGTTAAGTAGCTACGCTCTCGTGAGGTGATAACCTCCGCATGGGCTAGTGAAGACTCCCACTCAGATCAAACCTAGTCCGTTTGAAGCCTATAATGGGTGAGGATCGGGGTGCCTTACTAGTCCGTGTGGACGACAGTGAGGAGCGATTTGGGAACCTTTAGCTCCATTTTCAACCCAAACTCAGCATGTAAAATACCGAGAGTCGCCTTTGCTTAGGTAGAGCTTCACCCGTGAGAATATACCTTTTGACTAGGTACACATGAAGGAATTTTCATAATCCCCTTGTTCTAAGTTCTTCTCCGCAAAGTAATAAAGGTATCATATCATTAATTATTTTCATTCATCTTTTTTAATCATAATATCTTTTGGAATTCTTGTTTACGGTACTGACTTAAACTTTTTGTCATATGCATATTTGCATCATAATTTTTGCATATAGGAAAAGTATGTCATCTGACAACCATTGACGGAGTAGATGTAAAAGATGACTCTTGAATTGCAACAAGAAACAATAGCTTATGCACTGAATTACTTTGTTGATAGGTGTTATGTGACAGATACTTTTAGTACATGACCATTCATTTTTACATGCATAAATCCTCATTTCATAACAATAAGTATTTTCGCCTGTAAATAAAGATAAAGGGTTCATTTTTTCATTTCATTCATGCATGCATCTAATTCATGTTTATAATTACAATAAGGTTCCAAAAATAGCTCGACCACCTAAGCCAAGTGACCAACGTGTTCATAATACACGTCAGCGAGCAAGGATCATGGAAGAAGAACAAAGAGAGCGAATGGACAAAATGGAAAGAGCTCAGGAAGAAATGAGAGAACAGTTAGCAAAGATGATGGAATTGATGATGAGTTTCAGTAAAGGAAAAAGAGTGATCGAAGAGCCAGCTCCGTCAGAAAACCCACCAGCTCAAGACAGTGGAAATCAAAGGGAGGATCCACCCTATCCCCCAAGGTTCACTCCACCACATGCCCAAACCTCTCAAAGGGTCCACCCTCAGGTGATGCCATCTGTTTATTACAATGCACCACCTCCGATGGGCCATCAACCGACTCATGGGCAATTTGGGCCATATTCTGGGATAAATCCTGCTGAACCAATACACGTCCCAGATTTAGACGATCCAAAAGAACAAGAGAAACTAAGAAAGGACTCGTCATAAATAGGAGAAAATGAAAAGGATCAGAAAAAGTACGATCTGTTGGAAGAGCGTCTTCGTGCTATCGAAGGAGTTGATAGGTTTGGTACCATGGATGCAACCGAGCTATGCTTAGTGCCGGATGTATTGATCCCTGCCAAGTTCAAGGTTCCAAAATTTTAAAAATATGACGGAACAAAGTGTCCCATGGCACATATTACCATGTATTGTCGAAAGATGGCTGCACAATCCCACGATGATAAGTTACTGATCCATTTTTTTCAAGACAGCTTGACTGGGTCAACTGCTCGGTGGTACGTACAGCTAGATCGAGATCGTATTAAGACTTGGAAAGACCTAGCAAGAGGCTTCATAGCCCAATACAAGCATGTGGCTGAATTAGCCCCTGATCGATTGTCATTGCAGACTATGGAAAAGAAGCAAAGCGAGAACTTCAAGGAATATGCCCAAAGGTGGAGAGATACAGCAGAGCAAGTTCAGCCACCTCTCACTGATAAAGAGATGACTGTGTTGTTCATAAACACACTCCGAGCTCCATTCTATGAGCGCTTGATCGGCAATGCCACAAAAAACTTTACAGATTTGGTTTTATCGGAAGAAATAATAGAAGGAGCTATCAAAAGCGAAAAAATTGAAGGGCATGAAGTTGTCAGCTCAAAGAGAGGGAATACGCCTAAGAAAAAAGAAGAGGATGTGCAAGCAGTCGCTCACGACAGCCAACAAGCCCACAACTTTAACCCATATTACCCGTACCCCCCATACCAACCCTTCTATCCGAACTTAGGCAACATCACACAAAACCCATATGTGTACCAACCTGTCTCGCAACCAACATTTCAAACCAATGTTCTTTCACAAACTCCACCACCAAGACCGGTAGCTTCAACCAATAATCCTGGCCATAGTCAAAGAGGACCTAAAACTACCCTAGAAAGACCAAAGTTTGATCCTATTCCAGTCCCTTACACTACATTACTGCCACAACTCATAGAAAATCAACTCCTTGCTCGAACCCCTTTAAAACCACTCCGACCACCTTTCCCAAAATGGTATGACCCGAATGCGCATTGTGATTACCATTTTGGAATTCAAGGGCACTCCACCGAGAATTGCACTGCTTTAAAACACAAGGTCCAAGCGCTCATTAAGGCAGGGCTTTTAAATTTTGCCAAAAAAGACAGCTCGAGTGTTGATGGGAACCCGTTACCTAATCATGGAAGACCGACTGTGAATGCCATACATGAAGGGATGATTCGAAGGGTGAAAAAGGGTATTGATGAGATTCAAACGCCGATGGATAAAGTGTTTGAGGCGTTGTCCAAGATAAATGTCATCACTCCAGAACCCATCGACACAAAGGAATTGGGGCATGATCTCGCTTATTCTTGCAAATTTCATATGGGGGCAATTGGGCATTCCATTCAAAATTGTGATGGCTTTCGCCGTAAGTTGCAAGAATTGATGGACTCATCGGTAATTGAGTTTTATGAAGGAGCTGAAGAGAATTTGGTCGGAACCATAAATGGAGACACCCCAGCTGAAGTGGCATCAAGTTCATTCGGGGCAAACAAACCTAAACCTCTCACCATCTTCTATGAAGAAAACAGAAGCCCGATGAATGATACGTCCCCAACTATGATCCGAAATGGTATCACCATCGAAGTCCCCAGCCCATTCCCTTACAAGAGCGATAAGGCTGTCCCATGGAATTATGAGTGCAATATTTTGGGCACAGCTTCATCCGCCCCCCAAGCATCTTTTGAAGACCTAACTGGTGTGGGGGGTATAACGCGAAGCGGGCGATGTTATTCCCCTGAGGTAGCAGAAAGAGTTGGAAAAGGGAAACCAGCACAGGGAGAGGGAGGCCTAAAGAAAGCAGATACCTTTGCCAAGGACCAAGTTGACGAATCCGTAGTTGCCCCGAACAGTGAGGTCAAAAATCCTGTCACCGAGAAAGAAGCGGGTGAATTTCTCAAGTTTATCAAACACAGTGAATACAGTGTGGTAGAACAATTAACCAAGATGCCCGCTCGCATCTCGTTGTTGTCTTTACTGTTGAATTCGGAAGCACACAGGAACGCACTGCTCAAAGTCTTGAACCAAGCTTATGTGGCACAAGATATATCAGTGGAAAAGTTAGACCACATCGTGGGGAACATTACAGTGGGAAACTTCATTGCCTTTAATGATGAAGAAATACCATCGGGTGGTCGAGGAAGTAACAAAGCGCTGCACATTACCATCAAATGCAAGGACCATGCCGTACCTAGGGTCTTGGTCGATAATGGTTCCGCTTTAAATGTCATGCCTCGCTCTACTTTAACCAAGTTGCCAGTAGATGTGTCGTATATGAGAACCAGCCGCATGGTTGTAAGGGCTTTCGACGGGACCACAAGGGAGGTGGTAGGGGACATTGAACTACCGATAAAAATTGGCCCTTGCATTTTTGAGGTCCAATTTCAAGTCATGGACATTGCCCCGTCCTACAATTGCTTGTTAGGGCGTCCATGGATTCATATGGCTGGAGCCATACCATCTTCCCTTCATCAAAAGGTTAAGTTCATAGCTGAAGGCCAACTGATAAGTGTATGTGCGGAGGAAGACATACTGGCTATTCAACCATCATCTGCTCCCTATGTAGAGGCAACAGAAGAAGTCCCAGAATGCTCTTTCAGATCTTTTGAATTTGTTAATGCTACTTATGTGGGGGAAAGGAAAGTGATACCAACCCCTCGTTTGTCAGTAGCCACTAAAATGGGAGTTAAGCAGACTGTGGGTAAAGGATGCCGTGCTGGTTTGGGGTTAGGAAAGAATTTACAAGGAATTAACCGTCCTCTGACTCCAATGAAGAACGAAGAAAGGTTTGGTTTGGGGTACAAGCCTACCAAAGAAGAGAGAAGGAAGCTGACAGCTCAAAAGAAGATTAAAAGGATGGCTCAACTTGAGGGAAAGGAAGAAGAATTCGGGGAACGGACAATCCCACACCTATATGAGACTTTTCGCTCTGCAGGTTTCATTCATCCCGAAGCGCCACCAAAGGTCAATCAGGTTCTACGGATATTTGATGAGCTATCAATCCATATGATCAGAGATGAAGAACCTGATGGGAAGATCCCTGTGGTGTATCCAGTACTGCCAGGAGAGGAGCTAAGCAATTGGACAGCCACGGAACTGCCCATCATCTTTAAGTCTTCCAAAATGTAATGAACATTTTATCTAAATGCCTATGCCCAAGGGTGTTAAGATTAATTTCCTGTTTAAGTAGGGCTTTCTGTTACCTTCATCATTTGAATAAATGACAATGCATAATGTGTTTCATAATTCATCAATCTTTTTGCATATTTCCTTTCATCTATTCTTTTAGCCAATAAATACTTGCCCATACACCCGTCCAACTTTACCTGTTTGCAGGTCTTTAAATAATGAACACGAAGACAATCTAGACAACGATTTGAATATCGATTTTGAGATAATTCCGAACATTGATGAATTGAAAAATGAAGAGGAGGTGGATGACTACAGCTTACCCCCTGATTTGTCGAGAATGTTGGAACAGGAAGAAAAGGAGATTTTACCTCATCAGGAACTCACAGAAATGATTAACCTCGGAAATGGGGAAGAGAAGAAAGAGGTTAAGATTGGCACCTCGCTGTCATCCGATGAACGGCAGAAGCTGGAAGAATTGCTCCGTGAATATGTGGACGTGTTTGCTTGGTCATATCAGGACATGCCAGGTCTTAATACTGACATGGTTGTTCACAAGTTACCTTTGGAACCAGATTGCAAGCCTATTAAACAGAAGTTGAGAAGGATGAAGCCAGAGATGTTGCTGAAGATTAAAGAGGAAGTAAAAAGGCAATTCGATGCTGGATTTTTAGAGGTGGCTAAGTACCCTGAATGGGTAGCTAATATAGTTCCAGTTCCTAAGAAGGATGGAAAAGTTCGAATGTGCGTCGATTATAGGGATTTGAACAGAGCGAGTCCGAAGGATAGCTTCCCTTTGCCACATATTGATACTCTTGTGGACAACACGGCAAAACATGCTTTGTTCTCTTTCATGGATGGCTTTTCTGGTTACAATCAGATTAAGATGGCACCCGAAGATATGGAAAAAACAACGTTCGTGACCATGTGGGGAACGTTTTGTTACAAAGTAATGCCATTTGGATTGAAGAATGCAGGCGCCACTTACCAAAGGGCAATGGTAGCTTTGTTCCACGATATGATGCATAAAGAGATAGAGGTATACGTGGATGACATGATTGCAAAATCTCATACAGAAAGGGATCATACTGTCAATCTCAAGAAACTGTTCGAGAGATTGCGGAAGTTCCAGCTCAAGTTGAATCCTGCAAAATGCACTTTCGGTGTAACCTCTGGGAAATTGTTGGGGTTCATAGTCAGTGAAAAAGGAATCGAAGTGGACCCGGATAAAATACGAGCTATTCAAGAGCTACCACCTCCCAAAACGCAAAAAGAAGTGAGAGGATTTTTAGGGAGGCTGAATTACATTGCTCGATTTATATCCCAGCTCACCTGCAAATGTGATCCAATCTTCAAGCTGCTTCGGAAACGAGACCCAGGAGAATGGAATGAAGAATGTCAAATAGCCTTTGATAAAATCAAAGAATATCTCACAAATCCACCGGTGTTGATGCCACCGACGGTCGGAAAACCTCTCATTCTGTATTTGACTGTGAACAAGAATTCTATGGGATGTGTATTGGGACAACATGATGAAACTGGGAAGAAAGAACGAGCCGTATATTACTTGAGCAAGAAATTCATGGAGTATGAGTCCAAATATTCTGCGCTCGAAAAGATGTGTTGTGCGCTAGCATGGACCGCCCAGAGGCTCCGACAGTATATGTTGTATCACACAACATGGTTGGTGGCGAAATTAGATCCCATCAAGTATATTTTTGAAAAACCCTGCCTGTCCGGAAGAATAGCTCGATGGCAAGTGCTATTGTCTGAGTATGACATTGTGTATGTGTCCCAAAAATCAATCAAAGGGAGCGCCATCGCTGATTTCCTTGCAGATCGAGCTAATGAGGATTATGAATCTGTGAATTTCGATTTTCCAGATGAAGATTTGATGGCCGTCTTGCACATAGAAAATGATGGTCCCAATTAACTTAATCCATGGAAGATGTATTTTGATGGAGCATCCAATGCTTTGGGGCACGGAATTGGGGCAGTATTGATTTCTCCAAATGGAAAGTACTATCCAGCCACGGTGAGATTGAATTTCAATTGTACTAACAATATGGCGGAGTATGAGGCGTTGGTAATGGGATTACAAGCAGCAATTGAGATGAAGGCTGACGCAATAAATGTTTACGGAGATTCAGCTTTAGTGATATGTCAAATGAGAGGCGAATGAGAAACTAGAGATTCTAAACTAGTTCCATATAAAAAGCTGGTTACAGAATTAAGCAAACAGTTCAAAGAAAACAGCTTCAACCATTTGCCTCGAGAAGAGAATTAGATTGCTGATGCTTTGGCCACCATCGCAGCGATGTTCAAAATAAAAGAGGCATCTGATGTACGCCCTTTTGATTTAGAAGTCCGTGAAGTCTCCGCACACTGCTTGAATGTTGAAGAAGAGGTTGATGGTAAGCTGTGGTATCATGATATCATGCAATACATCAAGCACCAGGCATATCCTGAGAATGTCACGGACAATGACAAGTGAACTCTTAGAAGATTAGCAATGGGTTTCTTCCTTAGCGGAGAAGTGCTCCACAAAAGGAGTCGAGATCAAGTACTCTTGAGATGTGTGGATGTTGCGGAAGCCAACAAAATAATGAAAGAAGTCCACGAAGGAACTTGTGGAGCTCATGCTAATGGACATATGTTGGCTAGACAAATTATGAGAGCTGGTTATTATTGGTTGACATTAGAGTCAGACTGCATAAACTTTGCTAGAAAATGCCACAAGTGTCAAGTATACACTGATAGAATCCATGCTCCACCAGCCCCATTGCATGTTTTCACAGCACCTTGGCCATTTTCAATGTGGGGAATAGATGTGATTGGACTTATTACGCCAAAAGCCTCTAATGGACATCGATTCATATTGGTGGCCATTGATTATTTCATGAAATGGGTAGAAGCAGCTTCCTATGCCAATGTGACACAAAAAGTGGTGTGCAAGTTCATCCAAAAGGAGATCATATGTCGGTATGGGCTGCCGGAAAGGATCATTACTGATAATGCAAGCAATTTGAATGGTGCGATGGTGAAGGAGGTTTGCACTAAATTCAAGATCAAGCATCATAACTCGACAACTTACCGTCCGAAGATGAACGGAGCGGTAGAGGTAGCCAACAAAAATATCAAAAAGATTATCGAAAAGACGACTGAAGTTTATAAAGACTGACATGAGAAACTTCCTTTTGCCTTGCATGCATATCGAACTTCTGTGCGTACCTCCATCGGGGCAACTCCGTACTCATTAGTATACGGTACAGAAGCAGTTCTACCTGTTGAAGTAGAAATCCCATCATTGAGGGTGTTGATGGAAACAGAATTGGAAGATGCTGAGTGGGTCCGCTCTCGCTATGAGCAATTGAATCTGATTGAGGAGAAAAGGCTTGCGGCTCTTTGTCATGGCCAGATGTACCAACGAAGGATGATGCGAGCATACGAGAAAAAAGTTCATCCCAGGCAATTCTGAGAAGGAGAGTTGGTTCTTAAGCAAATACTCCCTAATCAAACTAATTTTCGGGGAAAGTGGATGTCGAATTGGGAAGGGCCATATGTAGTAAAAAAGGCTTTTTCAGGAGGAGCTTTGATTTTGGCTGACATGGATGGGGGAGATCTGCCTAATCCGATAAATGCGGATGCGGTGAAGAAGTACTATGCTTAAAAAAAAAAACGGAAAGGGTTTGTGCTGAAAACCCGGAAAGGGCAGCTCGTACCTAAAGGAGGAGGCTCATGCTGAAAACCCGAAAAGGGCAGCTTGTACCTAAAGAAGGAGGCTCATGCTGAAAACTCGAAAAGGGCGGCTTGAGGCCGAAAAGCAGGAAGTTAGAATGGAATTTGAGGATGTCAGCCTAAAGGGAACATAAGATGGAGGTAAAAATACACAATGAATGGAGCTCCACAATTTCACAAAATAGGGGAAGCTAGGGAGTCTGCAACCTACAGATTTGCTCAAAGCATCAAATAAGGACAATTCTTGAAGTCGAATATCATATTGTTTTCTCTTAGTGGTCTGAGTGTTCATTACTTAAAGATCTAATGTTCGCCCTGTAAATTCTTTTTGCCTTGAATTATTTGATT
>NC_030851.1:18149617-18213870 GCF_000208745.1 Theobroma cacao | reverse complement strand
CAATAAAAGATTACCGACTCCATCATTTAAAATAAACAAGTCATGACATCATTTTACGCTTGCATCATGTGCATACGTAAAACCAAACAAAAAACTCAGTCTGTCAATTTAATAAAAATTTAATTAATAAAGTAGGGATTAAATTAAGAGAAGGCTATATTAAGATAACTTAAGATTAAATGGTACCGTTCATGGAACGGGCGCCACGGAGGTGCTAACCCTTCTTCGTGCGTAACCGCACTCCTGAACCCATATTTAAAAACGTGGATCAGTTCTCGTTCTTTCGACGGACCTAAAATTAATTTAGGACTTCGTCGATTAAGAATCGGGTTAATAGGTGACCAATCACACCTAGATAAAAAAGATTGGTGGTGACTTCTAACCAGATTTTTAATTTTCGCCCGCGTCTGGCGGACGGGTTCACGGACCCGCACGTTACGACACTTATCTAAGATTTTGGTGGATTTCAACATGTAATCTGAATACTAGTTTTTCTATTATTTATCATGAATTGGTATCATTTTACTTATTCAAATATGTTCTTAATGCCTTTAATTACCTTATCAACAATTAATTGATTTGTGAATCTAATTGAAACTCAACAAAGAGATTTTAGGTTGGGCTAAGATTTGAATAGTGTATGTTCAAATCACTTAGGTGATCTGATTTGTGATTCAGGTAGACATACGCCAATTGCCATACATAGCCAAATTAGGACACTTGCTTAATGAACTTAATTTAATTGATTCTTATAGACATATAGTGAACTAATTAAGTTAGGTATTTGTACAAGCATCTTGACGAAGACTTGTCCAAAGCTTTGGATTCTAGGTTAGTAAAATCACCTAGGAAAGATAAATAACAAGAAAAGCCAGTATCAGATGAAATGTTGAAGGAACCCATGATAATTGGTCTTTAATCTATTGCTTTTCTCAACATATTTAGCTTTTTTGGTTAATTTCTTGTTTATTTGTTTTAATTTTATCTTTGATTACCTTTTCAATTGTCGTTTAGCTTAAATAAGATTAATTTGTTATATAATTTTAGTACTTAGTGAAACTTTAGTAGAAAATCCTTGTGGGAACGATAATCTAGACTTATAGTCTATATTACTTGTTCAATATGTATACTTGCGTGTGCAAAATCGAAATAACCAATCCATATTCAAGATCACATCAAAGTCCAACATATCGAGCAAAACCAGAGTGGCTTATGTGTCATTATCCCTTATTCGAACTACACAAAACTTGTACTCAAACTGGGCAATAAATATCTCCTTAGGTGGAGTAGTTACTACTAGACTAAATTCCATCAAAGTATAATCAATACTCAATTTCAAAGCAAAATGTGAAGACATAAAGGAATGCATAAATCCATAATCATATAAAACTTATGCTTTAAAACGATAAATAAAAAAGGTACTTAAAACCATAACGTTGGACGTCTAAGCATCCTAAGGTGTTAAAGCATAAACCCTGGCTTGTCCCCTACCAATTACTTCCTGGTGTGCAAACTTAAATGCTTTACCCTAGGAAGAGCTACCCGTACCTCTACCTCTAAATCTAGTAACTACTTGAATAGGTTGAGATGCAACAGGAGGTGGTGGTAATGTAGCTTAGGATGAGGGGTGTGAGCCCTCCTGTGTCCATGGTGCCATAGGACAATCCTTCTTTATTTGTCCAATTGTCCACACTTAAAACAAAGTCCTGCTACTTGACAGCATACCTCTCCATGTATCTTTCCACAAACGGGACGAAGTGAAATTGATTGAGTATTAGACCTTGAGGTCTACCACCTTGATGCACTACGTGCCCTTTTGTTTCATTGAGATCTTGAACTAACTGTGTTACTCCCCTACTAGGAGCCATGTGACTGAGAAGCTCTATGTTGGCCTTGGTGGCTTGTGGACGACCCATGTCCAGAGCTAAATTTTGGTTATGCCATAGAGTCAATTGGATTGATCAAGGGATATATTGTTATTTAATGCATACTAAATCGCATAACAATATGTGATAGAGGTTTTCCTTCATATTAATGCAATAATAAGAAGTTATTAAGTACTAATTGGATGAAGCCCATAGAACATAAAAGCCTTACAAGAGAATTGCAAAATTGTTACAATTATGAGATCAACTACGCTTTAAAGCCATGTTCCTAAAATTGTTCCTGGTCATTGTATTGTCAAGACAAGGTATTGACAATGCTCAAAGATTGGTACATGTTAAGCCTCTTTACTTGAGAAGTAAGCAATCGATCTTATGTATTGAAGTATATGGGATACTTGAGAATAACATGTAGGTTCTTGTTAAAGAACAAGTTCACTAAACATGACCCACTATGAGAACTCCATTTTGTATTTCACTCAAGTGTCTATGTAATATGTTCTCATATGATAGTCATGCAACTAGTCCTTGGACTTGAGACACTAAGTCATCTTGTATGGGGATTAACATACTTTGATTTCACTTCTATGGGTCTGGAGGTGACCAATGCCTAGATAAGGTGTTTTTAGGTATGCCATGAAGCATGTGAAGGTGAATGAGTGGTCAAGAGAGGATTCATCACCCCAAGTGATATAAGGGGATGTATCTCATTTGTTCTCAATTCTTGATTAACTTGTATAAAGTTTTTGGCCAAAACATAATAACTTTGAAGAAAGTTAGTTTCCTAAATTCATAAGGTTAGTCATTAATTATGAGAATTAATATGAAATGTTATACGTAGACACTAAGCCATGCTTTATGACATATTTAGGATATTTGATGAAAGGACTAGATTGCACTAGAAGCTTATCACTGAAAGGCTTTGTCAAATTCTTTAATTGACTTTCTAACATTTGGGTGGCTATAATGTATTGCTAGATTCCGCTTATAATCTATAAATATAAATCAATTATCAAATTGATATTTGAGTAGGATTTATATTTATAGTCAACATGTTGAAGCCTAGTGGGTCACACACATTAGGTGACATTATTGGGATTAAATAAGGATAATTAATTAAGTTAGACTTAATTAAAACAGACCAAAATAAAGTGAGAAAATTAATTAAGTTCACAAGGGCTTAAATGAATAAAAATACCATTATTGTATCTAGGATTACAACTTAGTTTGGCTATATAAATATGTTATGTTAGCTAACTAAAACTCTAAGCCTCCAACTACTTCTTAGCCGTTTCATAAAAATAAAAAAATAATAATTTTCTCTATCTAATAGAAATAAGATTCGACAAAAACTTTTGGTTTTTTTGTTTTAGAAACAAAACTTGCTAGCACAAGTAAAATCTTACCTTTGAGAAGGTCTTTTTCGATCACTTGTGGATTATTGTTAGAGGCCAAACACTTGGGTGACTGAAGATTTGACAAATCATAAAGTTAAAGAAGTAAAGATTTCGATTGCAGGATTTTAGACTGTCTTATTCTCTTTTTGGGTTACTTGCTTCATCACAAGCTTTTTTGGATTTAATGGGCTCTTGATTGCGATATCTAGAGTAAGGAATGTAACTCTTAAACTTATGAATGTTCATAATTAATTTGAAAATTACATGAAAAACACAAACATTAATCCTATAGGATTTAGTTGTTTCTCTAATTAAATATTAGCTTATTTTTCTAATGCGTTACATTTTAATTACTTGATAGTTTTTATGTTTGAGCTTGAGGCCGAATCCAAGCACTAACACTTTGTTGGCCCTGATGGCCTTCAGTCTTAGCCGTCTTGGCTTTGTTTCAAGTCACTCGACTCTCCTTTATCCTCCTCAATATCCTCTATGCATAGTCGACTGTGGAGGCATAGGTACTAAAGGCTTGTGATGCAACAACTTTAAACAGTGACTCGATCAACCCATCTACAAATTGTTGAATTCTCAAATCCTTAGTAGCTACATGGTATGACGCATACATGGAAAACTAATGTCATAATCAAAACTGTCATGCCAAGTGTCTGCACTAATGCCTCAAACTCATGCACTTTAGCGGCTTACGCATTATTTGGTAGAAATTGACTACAAAAGGCTTTCATAAATTCCTCTTAAGTCAATGGTATACTAGTCAACTAGTATACCTCTATGTAAGGATTGATACCACAAATTGGCCATGTCACAGCCCAAAATTTCAGGCTATGACCGGCGCATGGGCCTAATGGTCATAGCCTACTAAGCCCAAGCAAGCCTATTTATGCAATCCCGATCATCATTCCAAACCATCATTTCTCAAACCCATATTGTAATTCTCAACTAAAAATATTTCAATAACATTTTATAGTAACCCAATACTCATAATTGAATTATGCTAACATAGTATCACTCATTTGCCACCTTACAGTGGCTTCAGTAATCAAATATACATATTTGACTTATAACATGAATCTTAGTGGTCTTCATTACTTATACATGTACACAAGCATAAGACTCTAGAACGTCAGCGAGGTGACTCTGGGTGAAGATACAGCTATTGAGTTGCCATAATACTTACCAAAAAGATGAGCATACATGGACAGCTCAATCTAGGTCCCAACTGCCTTTGAATCTGAAAACATGAAGTTTAAAAATATGAGTATAAACTCAGTGAGTGAACATAAGAAGGGAACAAGCAATCGATAGGAAGAATTTGGAAATCATAATGCACTTGTTTCAAAAACAATGTAATTGATTTAATTTCTTACTAAAACCCCTCATTTCAAACTTTGATCAATAACCTCATAGTGTTGTAAAAACCCATGATCAATCCATGAAGTTAAATGGGTGAAAAATAGATCAAAATCAAGCAAGTTAGCAAGCATGGCAACAAGTTTCTCGCTGCAGCGAGAAATAGTCTTAGTTTGCATATGTTTTAGTTTTTCTATCATATCTCCCACTACAGAAGTTTAATTGACCTGATTTTTTAACCATTAGAAAGATAAGAGGTAGGGCTACAACTTTGATGTTTACAAATTTTCTCAGTTCAGACGGAAAGGTGGTCAAAATCTTTATCGAAGTGAAAGTACTGCACTAGAACCTGAGAGTTTCTCGCTGTAGCGAAAATGAATCGTGCTGCAGCGAGAAACAGAGCATTTTAATTGAAATGGGTCTTGTTACATCGAAAGCCATTTTTTTGTTGAAATGAAAAGCAATTTGAGAGCAATTAACAATGCCAACTTGCAACACAATCACAAATATTTTCATAACTTTCTATAACACAGACACACACACACACACACACATATATATACATATGCATTCATCATCATGTGTGCACTTCCTACTTGCACACTCTAACATCATCATGTGTGCACTTCCTACTCGCACACTCTAACATCATCATGTGTGCACTCCCTACTTGCACACTTCAACATCCTCACACAACATTATTCATCAATGCACAATGTATATTCATATACATACATACCAACATAATATAGGAGCACATGGATTCATCTTTTTACACATTTCACATTTTCACAACATCAAAGCATTTTATCAAGGGCTTGTTCCCTGGCACGCATTTTTAAACAAAGGTTGGATAAAATCATTCAAATGTTTCATCCAAATACATTTACATCTCCCAAAGCAAATTTTGAAATGCAAGTTCACTCACCGGTCTTGTTGATTCTTTTGCTTGACTCTAACCTCAATGAATACTCCCAATGGACATGTGAGGCCTTGTTGGAACCTATACACACACAACATCACAACCAACCTAAATTGGCATTAATATAATCCAAAAACTCTTTCCTAATCAAGTTTCACTAGTTATTCCTAACTAGCTTCCAATTGCCATTAAATGGCTAGTTATTCACACTACTCTAGTCACCCTAAGAGTGAATAAACAACCTCAATGATAAAACACTCACAAACCCCATTGTTAGCCATTATCAACAACTAAAGAAATTTAACCCTAACTTATACTCACCTTGATGGTTTTTGTAGTTGAATTCTCTTTCAAAATTCTTCAAGCTAATAAGGGAAANGATTGTCGTAGTAATTGAATTCTCTTTCAAATTCTTCAAGCTAATAAGGGAAAGTACACTCTCTCTCTCTCTCTCTCTCTCTACATGTCCAACTAGTGAGAGGAAGATGGAAGTAAGACTTTTTTAAGGATTTTAAGGTGAGAAAGTGGAAGAGCACAAAAGGTTCTATGAAAAAGTGCTCAAAAGCATGAAATTGAAGCTAGAGAGAGAAAGTTATGGAAGCTTTAAGGGAGACTCCCATGGAGATGAAGAAATGTGAGAGGGGAAAGGAAGAAGAAATTGCTGGAAGCTGCTAGAAATTACTGGAGCTTTAGATATTTATATCTAAAGTTTATCCATTTCTCACTTAAATTACCAAAATACCCTTAACATGGTGACTTTGTCTTCCTCTCATCCTTTGTGCAACCTTTTACTTTTTTGACACTAGGGCAAGGTCCATAATAGTCTAGAAATACTCGGGTTCATGAAAATATAAAAATTTAGACCCAAGATGCAAAATGACCATTTTGCCCCTATCATATAATTATCATTATTTTTTATCTTCTTCATTTATTTACCATCATAAACATCATTTATTCATTCCTTAGGCCTATTTAGACCTTAATAGCATAAAAAAAAACCCACTCATAGCAGCTCACTAAGAGAAATTACGAAATTACCTCTAGTCCGCATTATCACGTGTACTTCTAGTTATGTGTCTATGGAGATTGAGATTTCATAGGTTCACTTCTGAATTATCCTTTTTAACTCGGTAATTAACCTCAATTGACATCCGTAAACTTTATTAGCCATCGTATAAAAATGCGGGGTACTACAGGTCACATCCTTAAGCTTAATACTAGCTAACTCCACTAAATGCACTCTAGAACATCCCAAAGTAATGCAAATTTTCTCCATCTCATCCAAGAAAATTTAAGGGTCCTCTATTGCATCAGAACCAAAATATGAAGATGGTTTCATTTTAAGAAAATCAAGTAATGAAACTTTAGTAGTCCCTTTAACAGATTCTAACTGTTGTTGATCATCTTGACCCAAAGAGTTGCTTGTAGCATGCATTGGCTGTCGACCCTTGACTCACCTCTAAAGGTCATCCAAATGAGTGGCCATCATCTCTATTACCCTATTAACCCCTTGCAGGTTAGCTACCACATCTGCCAAGGTCAACTCCCTAATGGGTACCTCATCTCTCAAATCTTGAGACTGAGTATCAACGTGCTCCTCTATGGGTGCCTCATTACTAGCTACTACAAGTGACTCATCGCTAACAAATCTAGTGGTCGTGACCTGCCTACCATGCCCTCTAACAGTGGAAACTTGTGCTCTTATGAATGCATCAATGGGAGCACCTTGCTTTATTGGGCCCTTAGTTGTAGCTCATGTCCAGAGTGCCATCCTCACCTAGACAAAAGTAAACACTAAACTTTATATGGTGAACAAAAGAGATAGATTCTAAACAAAGAAGGGAATCCATGTAGTTTCCCGTTCATGGGTTGTGCTGCAATTCACACATTGAAAACAAGACATGACATAAAAACCCAACTTCGTGACTCAAAACAGAATGCCTAGGACTTAGACAAACTTAGGGCTTTAATACTAACTTTGTTACGATCCAAATTCGAGGGCCATGACTGACACAAGGGTATTGATGGGAGTGACCCTCTTAACCCATGTAAGCCTAAGATGAACAAATAAAACAAACACTTGCGATTACCTCATGGGTCTCATCACCATGGAACCATATATCAAACATGCATGAACATTTTATATTGCATAGGAATATATTATATTGGTTTCCATGCATCATGTGCTCAAAATACAAAAGCAACACATATTAAGTAACATATATAGGCCATCATGGAAAATGCAAAGTGTAGCCATCTTGTGGCTAATTTCACAATGCATGTCATTTAATACCAGACATGAGCAAAAATCTTATCCATAATAGTCAAACATAAATGACCAAACCAAATAGGACTAGTAGAGTATGACCTAGAAACAAAAGGGCTGACGTCTACTGGATGCCATATGTTCACCTCCCTCAGACTAATTAAAGTATTGGTTTTTTTAAAGGGACAGTGAGCCAAGCAGCTATTGATTTGCAAAAAAAAAAAATGCATCTTGCATGTTTGAGTTATAAATAACTTTGTAAACAAATACAGGGAGGGGGAACTAGCTAAACAAGAGAGTGTTTATCAAAGACACTTTTAAAATAATGCAACTAATTCATTTCAAACAATATCAAAGTTTGTCTTTTAACCACAACAAATGTTCGTAGAGTTTGGGACTCAATCCCCGAGCAAAATCAAACATCCGAAGGTGTGAGTTATGCATTAAGTATGATCAATTATCCAAGCAAAAAATCTCAAGTCATCGTCTCGATGGATACAAACTCATTTAAAATGATTTTATAAGTTTTTGTTAAAAACCCATTCATAAGCCTTTGGAATGAGAATAATAGTTTGTAAAATGTTCAAGTATTTCCACAAAAGCAAGTACTTGAGATGTGAAGAAACAAATTTGGTGTTGAAATGGGAAAAATGGCACTTCACGGTGCAAGAAAACATGTTCTTGGGCATAGAATTTCCAGTAAAGGTATTAAGGTAGACAAGGCAAAAATTGAGACTATTGAAAAGCTTCCACCTCCAACAAATGTTAAATGAATTAGAAGTTTTCTTGGCCATGCTGGATGTTATAGGAGATTCATCAAGGATTTTTCAAAACTTTCAAAACCACTTTACAAATTGTTGGAAAAGGATGTGCCATTCAAATTTGATGATGATTGTCTTGGTGCATTTGATGAATTGAAGCAAAGCTTGATTTCTACACCTATCATCATAAGTCCAAACCAGACTTTTCCTTTTGAACTAATATGTGATGCAAGTGACTATGTGGTGGGTGTTGTTTTGGGTCAAAGGAAAGACAAAATCTTTCATTTAATTTACTATGCTAGCAAAACCTTGAATGAGGCACAAAAAAATTACACAATAGTAGAAAAAAAGCTTTTGGCTATTGTTTTTACTTTTAAAATTTTTCACTTCTATCTAGTTGGGACAAAGGTGATAGTCTACACTGATCATTCGACAATCAAGTATTTGATTGTTAAGAATGATGCTAAGCCAAGACTGATAAGATGGATTCTTCTACAACAAAAGTTCAATTTAAAGATTCGAGACAGAAAAGGAATAGAGAATCAATTGGCAGACCATTTATCAAGATTGGAGAATGAAGTTAGAGTGGAGACTCAACCTTAATCAAGGAGACCTTTCTGGATGAATAACTTCTTCATGTTGGTAAGAAAACACTTCTTTGGTATGCTGATTTTGTGAATTATCTGGTAAGTAATATTATTCTTCCTTATTTAAATTTTCATTAGAAAAAGAAATTTTTGCATGATGTTAAATATTATGTTTGGGATGAGCTTTCTTGTTTAAGTAATGCAAAGACCAAATTTTTAAAAGGCATGTACCAGAGGAAGAAATCCAAAGCAAACTTCATCATTGCCATTCTTTAGATTATGGAGGACACTTTGGAGGAAACAGAACTGGTGCTAATGTACTCCAATCAAGTTTGTATTGGCCTACATTGTTTAAAGATGCTCACTACTTTATTTTGCAATGTGACAGATGCCAGGGAATGGGTAACATATCAATGAGGCAAGAGATGGCTCTCAACACCATCTTTGTAGTTGAGATCTTCGATGTGTGGGGTATAGACTTCATAGGTCCATTCATACCTTCATACAATAATAAATACATCTTGATTGTTGTTGATTATGTCTCAAAGTAGGTTGAAGTAGTAGTTTTTCCTACAAATGACCCTAAGGTGGTTATGAACTTCATGAATACAAATATCTTCGCTCGATTTGGCACTCCAAGGGAAATCATAAGTGATAAGTGCAGTCACTTTTGGAATAAATATTTTGATGCACTTTTTGCAAAATATGGAGTTAAACACAAGGTTGCAACTGCTTATCATCCTCAAAAATTTGGCCAAGTTGAAGTGTCTAATAGAGAGATTAAGAGGATTTTGGAGAAAATGGTGTGTCCCTCAAAGAGGATTAGGAAAAAAGATTAGATGATGTACAACGGGCATATCGAAGTGCTTACAAGACTCCAATTGGTATGTCTCCATACAAGTTAGTCTTTTGAAAAGCTTTCACCTTGCATAAAGCTCAAACATAATCCATATTAGGCCATTAAGAAGTTGAATTTTGACTTACAAGTGGCTAGTAAAAGAAAGCTTCTATAATTGAATGAACTTGATGAATTTTGACTTAAGCTTATAAGAATGCCAAAATCTATTAGGAGAAAACAAAGGATTGGCATGACAAGAAAATGGTGGAACGTCACTTTGAGCCTAGCCAATATGTGTCACTCTACAATTCTCGCTTAAAATTGTACCACGTAAGCTTAAATCGAAGTGGTTTGGGCCATTCATGATCATTAAGGTGCTTTCACATGGAACAAACGAAGTGGTAGAGAAACATGGTCGAACATTCAAAGTTAATGGTCAAAGATTGAAGCATTATTGGGGAGGCAAAATTAATCTCCAAAAGTCCTCAATAAATCTCTTTGACACTACCTAAGTCTGAGATATTCAAGATAATGACTATAAAAAAGCGTTTCTTGGGAGGCAACCTAAGCATTCTAACTTAATCTACATACTTTGAATTATTTTCTTTTATTTAGTTAGTTAGCTATTTTCATTAATTATTTATTTCTCATTTACTAATTAATTTATTTTATTTTTACAGGCACCATTAAAATTTTTTTTTTAAAAAAAGGCAGTGTCACAGTGCTCAATCTCATGCATCTAGGCGTTCAAATATGGGCAAGAATATTTTTGAGTCAAAACCTCTAATGCCTTGGCTCTCAAGTCTAAGCGCCTAGGTGCTTAATTCTGAAGCAGAACCCCCAAGTCTAAGAGCCTAGCATTGTGACACTACACCTTAGGCGCTCAATTTGTAAAAAACTAACTATAAAACAGAATCTCTAATGCCTAAGCACTCAAACCCGACATGAAATAAATTTTCTAAGTCAGTATCCTGAGCGCATAAGTGTTGAGTCACAGCCCACCATCTATACCTGACATATAAAAGCCCCCTTTCTTCAAAATTTTAAAACCTTAGCCATTTTTTCTCTCCAACTCTACCATAAGTTCTCTTCCTCGCTAAAATTCTCACACCCATTTAAATTTCTTCAACTTTCAAACCTTTCACAAATCCTTCCAAAACTCCACCAAATTAACAACATTCAAGGTTTTCTATAAGTTTTCTCAAGTAAGTACTCTTTTTCGTATATTTTCAAGATTATTGAGGAGATTGCAGTTTGTTCCTTGTTGTCTAATTTTCTACCCACGTAAGTATATGTATCAAACATATAATATAATGGCAAGCAGAGTGTTGATCCCAAAGAGAATTGATCTAAAATTACACAAAGTATTAAAATTAACACAATTCAATCTTATCCACACAATCGAAATTGAATAACTAATTAAACTAAAAATTAACCAAATCTAATTAACAAGAGTCTAACTAAAAAAATATCAAAGCAATATTATAACTAGAGAAAAATCAATTCAAACAAAGCTAGAATTACAATATCCCTCATATTTTATCTAAACCTTACTTCTCTTTTTTAATTTAATTCAATAGATTTAATTGCTAACCTAGAGTCCTTAATTATTTATAAAGCTCTCTCAAAATTCTTATAGAATATCTATTTTAATAAAAAAACTATATTGTTATGTGAATTGAAATTAAAATAGACTCATTAAGTTCATGCTCTAATTCTTGGCTACATACGATATATAGGTATATTCCTATTTTATACACAAATCAATTTATTCCTCCAAGTAAGTAAATATGATCATATTCTATTCCAATCTTAGCCTACACTAAACTCCCTTTCCTAGGTTATGTTTAAGTTTCCAGATCAATTTAATTGGAAGCTAAGCTATTCAAGGCATTAAGAACATATAGGAATAAACAATCCAATCCTATTGAAAATAAGTAAGAAATAGACTAAAAATTTAAACCATATGAGAGTTCAATTGCAATCCTAGAGAAAAGAAATTAGCTGCTCATAATTGCAATAATAAATACATTTAAAGTTTAATCATCAAAAGTTACAAGAATAATTTAAAAAAAGAAAGAAGAAACCAAAAATTGTCAGTCTTGATCTTCAATCTTCCACTTTGATGGTCGCTTCTCGAATCTCTTGATGTTAGATGGCCACTTTTTCTTCAGAAAACCCTTGCTTAATTGTTGCCTTAAAGTGCTCTGAAAAGGATTTTAAATAAGAATTAGAAAAACCTAATTCTGACTAGCATCGAATATGGAGATAATTGAGATATCGCATTAGCACCTAGGCCCTCACTTCCAGCACCTAGGCGCTTAATCACACTTTGATTTTTTTTTCTAATTTCTTCTTTTAGTGCCTAGGCACTTATTTTCCAGTGTTGCAGCCCTCAAGGTTCTTACTTGACTTTTTCTTCTTGCCGCAATCATTCCACTTATGACATGATTTCCTCCATCTTCAAAGCCAAACTAGGTGAAGTTGTAAACACAAACATTGTATCCTTACTTCTTAGCTTTCCTTTGGCTTAAGAATCACATCAATCAAAATTTTGGATTGCGAGTTATGCTCAAAATACCGAGATATATGCAAGGGAAGTCTGCACCTTGTATGCACTTTCCTTCACCAAAAATGGCTTTTTCAATTGTACACCTACAAAAGCAACAATTTATTAAGTAATAATTAAGTTAAAGGCAAATTATCATCTTTATTAAACCTTTAAACCGATCATGGCTCTCAAGTTTAGGTTGTGACGCCTTTATACTTAAGATCAGTTAGACCTTATGTGTGGAGTGCTATACTTTAATACTATCTAAAGTGGTCCTAGTCAAGGATGATAAAAAAAAAGAGATAGATATTGGGTATAGTATAAAACAAATGAATGAAAGTTAATCATCGATGAAGGATTCATCACTTTAAGTGAATCTAAGTGGAAAGTCTCATTGTAGCTTTAAATAAGTAATAACTAATGGAAATCCTTGGCCAAGGCAACTATAAAAGTTGATCAAGTGTTTATGCACTCTCTAAGGATGAGTTTGATTACTATACTCAAGTTCTAAATGCCAAAGGCAAAACTAATGTAGAAACTACACCATGCTTTAAGTCTTGTAGGGATATTAGATGATAAATGGACAATACCTACACAAGATTATTCACCAAAAGGTTAAGTCAAAGCATTATGACTCTTCTCAACATTTAGATAGTTGTCACGACCCAATCTTAGGCCATGACTGGTGTAAGAACCTTAATAGGCAAGCCCACTAGGCCCAAGCAAGCCTCATACAATATTATCAACATTATACCTTTAGAAGGGCATGTATGTATTCACATATACTTATCATCATATACAACCCACCTATTCATACAACATGTATTCATTTCATATATCATATTTAATAATCACATATCACCCCATTTTCCATGCTCATTTTCATGTATGGTTTCAACCATTTACATCAACTGTTAGAATAAAAGCTCAAGTAATGGTGAGTTTCCAAAGAGGTGAATAGGAAATTATTGAAACTTTTTGGAATTTCAATTTTATGACAAAATAAGAATTTAGAAATCAAATTTCGGAGATTAATTTGCACTTAATCTTTTTGTAAACAATATGACATTGATAAAGACAAAATTAAGGATTAGAGAAAATAGCTCTACACAAAGAAATTTGTAGAGGTTCAACTTTTTGCCTACATCGTTTCCCTTAACTTACTAAAGAGTATGTAAATCCACTATGTAAAATGCCTTTCAAGGTTTAAGCATAACCTTTACAACAACCTTTTCAAGGATAAGGTTTACCTTTTTTACCCTTTGTGAAACCCCCAACTTTTATAAGAGGATAGTTGGGTAAATCCTTAAATGAGCTCTTAACATTTATTATGCATGATTTCATTTATCCTATATAGTCCCTTCCACGTACCTTAATTGGCTGTCACTGTTGAAAGAAAAAATTTTCTAAGTCTGGGAAAAGAAAAAAATATGTGATTTTTATATAATGATTTAATGCGAATAAAAAATGGTGGTAATGATTCCTTTGATATTGAAATGGCTTAGAATCATTTTTCCATAATTTTAGATGTTTGCTATGATAAATGAGAGCTTAAAATTGAATTTTAGTCAAACTTTTTTGATTTTGTTCTTGAACCCAAAGTTTCAATTTTGATTCTTTTGGAATGTGATTTTTTTTTGTATTTTTATTGAATCCGAATAAGGGGTTTTTGCTTATTTACATTAAATACCTTAAGTAAATGGAGAGTAAAAAGGAAAAAAGTAAAAATGAGAATATTTACTAAAATGGTATTAGATGTAAATAAGCTTAACAAGCTTTTTTAGGGATCTTGGAGCCAAGGTATTGAGACCTGACCAAGAGTTATCAAGACCATGCTACTTAAAAGAAAGTCTCTATACTTTCATGTAAAGTATCGAGACTTAAGTCAAGAAACCTCCAAAACAAAACCATTTTGCAAAATTATCAAGATCTATGCTCAAGGCATTGAGACCTAAGTGGCAAACTTTAAAAAAAAAAAAAGAGTTAAACTTGTCTTTTCACCCCTAAACTATAAATATTTCAGAAATTCCGAGACCTAATCATTTTTCTTGAATACTCAACCACCAACCACCATTTTCTTAGTTTTCTCAACTCTCTCAACACTCTCCAAGCTTCAAATTAATTTTTCTTGAAAAATAACTTGGTTTCTAACTTTTAAATTAGTTTTTTAACATTTTGGAGGTAAGGAAATGATTTTTCAGCATCAAAAGTTTATGGGTTTTCCTTTTAAGGTTTTGTTAAATCATAAAAATGTGTTTTTAATTTTAATTGCTAAGTTCCAAGCATTTTCTAGCTTTAAGAGTTCATCAAGATAAAGTTATCACTAACTAGAATTAGTTTAGAAGGCTAAATTTTAGTTTAAGTATGAACAACAAGTTCAATGGAGATTTAGATTAATTGGTTGGAGATTTATGTCCAATATTATTCTTAGAATGCATTTTTACGAAGTGAGGAACAATATTAATACTGGCTTAATTGTTGCTAGGCACGGTAGAAAAAGTTAGAATTTTTGGAGAAGCTAAGTACTCATCGAAAGTTGAGAAAAGGTTTGAAACACTTCAAAAAGTGAGTGGGTGCACCTTTCTAAGTATTTTAGGTACATAAAGTGAACATATTTTAATGAATTATTTGCCATGTTTAAAATAACTTTGGTAAATTATTGGTTTTGAATAACTATTCAAATGTTTTGGAAGAAGTTTGCGAATTATATAGTAGTTTTGAACAAAGGGGGACAAGTCCTTTGAAATGATCTCTCGTCAAATATCTTTCCATGGTGTGGTAAAAGTAAAATAACATGTAAACACCAAATGATGTGTATGGATAAATGATATTCCTTGTTCAATATTGATATGGAAAATATTGATGACGATAGCCCATGTGCGCATTAGTTTTATTGATTGAGTGTGATGTTGCCCATTGATATCTATACACTTGTGATTGTGTATGGTTATATTGATATGGTTAATGTGTGAAGGTTTATGTTGAAATAGTGGAATGGATGTATTCCTGTGTTGATGATGTGTGGAGAGAATAGTGTATAAGGGCGAAGTCGAAGAGCCCAAAACTCATCATGTGTGATGAAAATATGGTAACAGGGTAAAGCCGAAAGGCCTTAGTTCATCATGACATTGCCAAGGATGGTATACGGGATGGATAAAAGAGGCCTCAGACCAAGGTGTTGATGTCCTTGCAAGGATGGTTATGTGGTGATAGGAATTCCGCCTAATTATGAGGCAAAGCATAGTTTATGCATTATATATGTATTGATATTGTGTTGAAATGAACTTTGTTATGAGAATGATTATTAGCTCATAAATTATCAATGGAAATGTTATGTGGCAGATCCTAGAATTAGTTTCTATATGATTCGGGTACAAATCCCTATGTGCCCAAGGGGTAGAATTGAGAATATGGTACCAACCTTTGTGAGGAAACTAATTCCCAGTACGTATCACATCCATGTTTTTCATACATATGATTTCATACATGCTAAATTTTTTATTTTCATAAATGAGTTTATGAAATCTTATATTTGAGATAAAGAAATGTTGTTAGATTTACAACTACAACATTTTTAAGATTTAAATGAGAAATCTATGATTATGCAAAAGATGCATGCTTATTAAAAATTGATGATTTGTGTTAAAACTCATCCCCTTGGCTTGTCCTCTTCTCCTATCCACTCATGGAGTCTTTGTGACTCACTTGCTTTTTTTCTTGTTTTTGTTTTATAGATTAGTAGCTCGTTTGACTAGGTGCCTTGTGAAGTAATAGCTCAACTTATACTTGGTAAGTGCGGTATTTTGTAAATAAATGTTGATATACATATATTTGATTATCATTGTGAATATTATGTTGAGCACCAGAAATGGGTGCCTATGAATTTTGAAACTATTGTGAAAGGATTGTAGGTGATAATGGCATGAAATGTGTGTCGCACCACAGAACTTATGTGTGCTTTGAATGTTGATATTGATTAATAAGAATTTCACACATTATGCTGAGAAGTTCCATAATGTTGTGGTGATATTGACTTGATTATGTGAACGAATAATTGTATGAATGTGATGGATGACAAGCCCATGCATGTGGAATAAGGCTTGCTTATGCCTAATGGGCCATACACACATAGGTCCTCACATCGATCACAAGCCCCCAGAAACATGTCATGATAAAGTTGATTTCAGAGCTCTAAGTTGTAAAAGTCTAAGGTTTGTCTTAGTCGTGTCGTGGAGTGCCAAGGTTATATGTGAGAATATTATTTTTGCTTTTTGTACCCAGGCACAAATCTAAAATAGGAGAGTTGCATATGATTCCTTGTTTATCTTTCAAGCTTAGTTCCAATTCATTGATGTCACATGTTATACATGTCTAGATATTGAGACCTTTGTGTATAATTGCTCTTGTCTAGGTGATCATGTCTTTTAGAACTTAAGCGGCTTCTAGAGACATGGTAGAGTAGGAGACTCCCATAAATGTTACAACTAGACCACAAACACCCATTGCTAGGTATTATGGTAAACACAATAAAGCCATAGATTTAGTGAGGATTGAGACACCCATTGAGGAATATGTGGAGGATTAGGCTCTAGAGGTTAAGATGGGACACCTAGCTAAGGGTATGACCCTTAAGCAGTTAACATTCAGTATGCATGAATAGGGCAGACTAGGAGAGTCATAACTTAGAAGATGTTAGGGTAGAGACGTTAGGGTGAAGGATAACCTACTATATAAGCATCCCTTAGTTCATAAGGTCAGGATGACCATTGATAGTTTGAAACTATAAGGAGTAGCATGGATGTTTCCCTACCAGATTTCTTGACATTAAAACCTCCATTTTTCAAGGGGTCTAATGCATCGAAGAAATCTTAAACATTTTTGGATAATATGGATAAGATATGCACTACTATAAGATGTTCTAGTACTAGAGACATAGAGTTAGCTAGATTTGGATTTAGGGATAATGCTCAAGAGTGGTATGCATCTTTACGTAGGGGTAGATTGGTTGGTGTTGCTCTACTTACTTAGGAGGAGTTTAGTATTGCATTTTTGAATCGCTTTTTACACCTTAGTGTGTGACATGCTAGAGCTTGAGAGTTTGAAGCATTGGTGTATACTCTAGGGTTGACAGTGTTAAGAGTATTATATTAAGTTCACTTAGTTGGCTCGATATGCACCATATCTCGTCTCCACGAAGGAGATGAAGATTAAGAGATTTATGGATGGACTATGTGAGTCCTTGTTTAAGTGGGTGGCATCTTGAGACTTTGATTCCTATTCCTCAACCATGGATTGTGCTTAGAAGATAGAGATGAGGACTGTTAACACTCGAGTTGCTAAAGATAGGTCCAAGAGGGCCAAGATTGAAAGCCACAAAGATTCTATATGTAATGGGGGTCTATTTCCATAGGCCAATCGAAAGGTGCTCAATCTTCCCAATAAGGGAACAGTTCTAGGAGTGGTGACACTAGACTTGATAGGAGAGATTGTAGACCTCTTAAGCAATAAGCATCAGGATAAGATCACTAATCTATTTCACCATACTTCACTTATGGTAGGAGGCACCCAAGGTAGTGCCATGAGAAGACATTCTCCTATTATTCATGTGGGCTACCCAGCCACGTTCAAAAGGATTGTCTAAATGGTCGACAACCACAAAAAACTACCCATGGACACGCTAAGCCAACTTTGGAGACCCCATTTATTGTCTCATAGCCAATCAGAGAGGTTGGCAGAGTTAGAGGTAGAGGTACTAGTAATGCCATATAAAGCAAAGCATCAAGGTTTAGAGCTCAAGGTGCAACTAGTAGAAGACAAGCTGGAGTTTATGCATTAACCCCATAAGATGCGTAAGCATCCAATGTAGGTATACTACCTATTTGTTCTATTGATGCACGTGTATTGTATGATCCTGGTGCTATACATTCATTTATTTTTCCATATTTTGCATCTAAGTCAGGTATATAATACTCTAAAAGGGAGCAAGGTCTAGTAGTAACCACACACTTAAAAGAAGTATTTGTTGCAAAAAATCAATATAGCTTGTGTAGTGCAAGTTAAAAGAAAAGACTCTCAAACTAATTTAGTGCTACTAGACATGCTAGATTTTGATGTGATACTTAAGATGGATTGGTTATCTCCTAACTACACTAGTGTGGATTGTCACCACAAGAAGGTGAAGTTTGAGTACCTTGGGGAGACACCATTCTATAGATAGGGAAATCGTAACATGGCATCGAATAGTGTCATTTTAGCCATGACTGCTAGTAGATTTATGAGGCACGGATGCCAAGGATTTTTTAAAGTGGTCTTGGATACCCAAGTAGAAATAGGTAATATGGAAAATGTGCCAATTGTGGGAGATTATGTAGATGTGTTTTCGGAGGAGTTACCCGGCTTACCTTTACAAAGAGAGATAGAGTTTTTAATTGACTTGATGCAAGACACGAACACAATATCAACATCACCTTATCAAAGAGTACTAGCCAAGCTTAAGGAGCTCAAAGATTAGTTGGAGGATTTGTTAGATAAGGGTTTCATACACTCTAGTGTCTCACCATGGGGTGTTCCTGTATTATTTGTGAAGAAGAAAGATGGTTTGATGAGACTTTGAATTGATTAAAGGCAATTGAAGAAAGTGACCATAAAAAAAAAGTTTCGTCTCCCATGTATAGATGACTTGTTTGATCAATTGCAATGGGCCAAATGTTTCTCTAAGATTGATTTACTATCGGGTTACCACTAGTTGAGGATTAGAGGTGGAGACACACCTAAGACTATTTTTCACACAAGGTATGGACATTATGTGTTTTCGGTTATGTCATTTGGATTGACTAATACCCTTACAGCTTTTATAGATATGATGAACAAGGTGTTCCAACTATACTTGGATAAGTTTATGGTAGTATTCATTGATGATATTTTGGTATACTTGAGGAGTCGAGAAGAACACTAGCAGCACTTGAGGATTATGTTACAGACTTTGAAGAAGCATGAGTTATATGCCAAGTTCTCCAAGTGTGAATTTTGGCTTGATAGTGTAAATTTCTTTGGCCACATAGTGTTTGAGGACAAGATGAAAGTGGACTTGAAGAAGATAGAGGTGATGAAGAATTGGTCGATGTCGAGATCCATGATGGAGATCCATAGTTTCTTGAGATTGGCTGACTATTATCGTAGCTTTGTTAAGGATTTTTCCAGGATCATTGCTCCTATGACCAAGTTGACATAAAAAGGAGTGAAGTTCATTTGGTCGAAGGCTTGTGATGAGCGCTTTAAGAAGTTCAAGAGTCAGCTTACTACTACTCCAGTATTGAGCTTAACTAATGGAATAAGGGGTTATGTGGTATATTGCGATGCATCACAAGTTGGACTTGGATGTGTGCTGATGCAACATGGTAAAATGATAGCGTATGCATTTAGACAACTCAAGAGACATGAGCAAAATTACCCCACACATGACTTAGAGATGGCAGCAATAGTACTTTCCTTGAAGATTTGGAGACATTATCTCTATGGAAAGACTTGCGAGATGTGTACGTATCTAAGAGCTTGAAAAATATCTTCCAGCAAAAGGATCTCAACCATAAGAAACACAAATGAATGGAGTTGCTTAAGGATTACAATTGCACCATACCATACGATACCATACCATCTCGGCAAAGCCAATGAGGTGGTAAATTCCTTGAGCCAAAAATCTATGGGTAGTTTAGCCCACATCACAATCAATAGAAGGGCGTTGGTGGAAGACATACATGAGTTAAGTGGCATGGGAGTTAACCTCGATATTGAAGTTTCTAAGGCATTGTTAGCCCACTTTAAAGTGAGGTCAATTTTGATTGATCGAATTGAGGATGCCTAAAGGTAAGGATGACTTTGTAACTAAGGTATTAGAGGATCCTTAAAGGAGGAAAGGGCATATTTTTACTAGAGACACTAATGGGCTATTGCGATATGGATCTAGAGTGTATGTGCCTAACATGGATGATTTTAGGTGAGAGATCTTAGAGGAGGCACATACAGCAACCTATGTAGCATAATTTATGATGTTTAAAGCAGAAATATTTTGCAAAAGGTTCGAGACCTATGCTTAAGGTATCGAGACTTTAGTGTCAAACTTCAAAATATAAAGTGTTAAACATGTTTTTTCACCCCTAAGCTATGAATTCTTCACAAATTTCAAGACTTAGTCATTTTTCTTGAATACTCAGCCACCAACCATCATTTTCTCAACTCTCTTAACTCTTTCAACACTCTTCAAGCTTTAAATTCAATTTTCTTGAAGAACAACTTAGTTTCCAGCTTTCAAATTGGTTTTTCAACATTTTAGAGGTAAGTAAATGATTTTCCAAGATTAAAAGTTTACAGGTTTTCCCTTTAAGGTTCTGTAAAATCCTAAAAATGTTATTTTTATTTTAAATGCTAGATTCCAAGCATTTTCTAGCTTTAAGACCTCATTAAGGTAAAGTTATCATTGACTAGAATTTGAAAGGCTAGATTTCAGTTTAAGCATGAACAAAAAGTTCAGTGGAGATTTAAATTAGTTGGTTAAAGATTTATGTCCAAGATTATTCTTAGAATGTTATTTTATGATGCAAGGAAAGATATTGATACTCGTTTAATTGTTACTAGACATGGTAGAAAAAGTTAGAATTTTTAGAGAAGTCGAGCACTCTATTAGGAAAATCAGTTTAAAGTAAAGTAAAGTAACCAAGAAGATGGTGGATTAGTTATGAATTAAAAATTCTCCCTTTTTAAGAAAACATGAAAATGCATAGCAATATAAGAAATAAGGTTGCAAAAATAGAGTATGAACTAAACAAGCAAAATGCAAAAAGATAAAAAGTACTCAACTGGATTTTTATAAAAGCTTTGTCAAGACCCAACTCGGGGGTCCGTAACCAGCGCACGAGTTCAATAGGCAAACCCATTAGATCCGAGCAAGCCTCAAAGTCCAAAATCATACATCATAAATGCCCAGGGATTTAATAGTCAAATATTCATAGTAAAAATCAAAGATGATACATTATCCCTAACTCACAATCCATACAAATATTCATAAGGCCATATATTGGCTATCCAATGGAACGACCCCTCATTGGTCGCTATCGGTGTCCGAGACTTCCTAGGAATTTCTACTACATCCCGAACAAGCCTCATTTAAGACTTTCGCCAGATTCATTAAATACATATAATCACGTGCGTAAGCAAATATTAATAATTAAACTATTGTCTACTCCATTCAAAATAATAACAATTCACGTTTATGAGTTAACAACATTTTTCAACATCTAGCAATTTCGTTCCGACACAACCCTAAACAGTGGAGAGACTCAAAGCGGGGTTAGAAGATGCCTTTACCTACTCTGCGGTGGTCCGTACGCATCGATGATTACACGTTAGACTAATCTTTATCTGTAAAAAGGAGAAATAAAAAGGGTGTGTCTCATAGACTCAGTGATCATCATCGACCCCGTGAGCAGGCGAAGAGGGGAAACAAACATAAAGGTGGAATGTTTACAAATCCAAAAGTAAGCGTAGAAAATACATTCCATAAAACTGAGAGATTTTAATTGTTTTATACCTTGCAAGTTTTAAAAGAAATAAATCACCAATAAACAAATATAAAACGGTTGTATTTATGATATTAGAAAATCTTTTAACTCCGACATCCAATCAACATTAAATTCAATGACAAGTGAAAAATGAAGAGTCTCAAATATAAAAAGGCAAAATAATTAATCACCAATGAATATGTAAATTTCACTTGTCATTAAATAAAAATTTTAAATGTTAATGCCATGCATAGTGAAATAAAAATCCACAAGTGAGTATTATCTTCGGGTAGGTTTAGTATAGCCCTTAAGCTTACTCTCTCAGACATCATCACCTACTCATGAGAACTGCTCACGTCACTATATATAAATCGGGGCTTCAGGTCCCCCTTTACCTACTCGTGGGAACTGCCCACGCCACCATATATAAATCGGGGCTTCAGATCCCCCTTTTACCTACTTGTGGGAACTGCCCATGCCATCATATATAAATCAGGGTTTCAAGTCCCCTGTTTTAAATCAAATATCAATAATCGACAATTACTACTTTGTGCACAAAGACCACACTTGACCTGGTGTGGTAATAGGTCCTACCCAGCATATCTCAATCATGTTCAAATGAAAATCATTACAATTTAATTCATTTGCAAAACATAATAGTTTGTAAACAATATAATCACAAATCAATATTGTGCATATTTTATCTCAAAGCATGGTATATTTACCACATTAGCATGTTTAGTGAAATAAATAATTTATCATCAAATTCTATGAATCAATACAAAGGCCATTGGCCTAAACATTACACAAGCTTGCAAGGTATGATTTTGAGGCGAAAAGCCAGTCAAAGGTTTGTTTCTCCGTAATTAAAAGCATGTAGATATATATATTTTTATATATTATAAAGAAAAATGGATTTAAAATCCTTGCTACAAACAAAAACAACCTAAGGCTTTCTACCAACTCATACTGTCCACAATTTCATCAACTATCAAATGTAACATACAAAATATGTTATAGGGATATAGTTTTGAAATTTAGCACCCACTCACCTCACAATAGCGGGACGCTACTTCGCAATGAGTTTCTGCGTATATCTAGCTATTCCTTATTTCTTTCCCGTTTCTTTCTCTCTTTTTTTTTCCTTGCTGTCGGTCTTCCTTCCAGCCGATGCTTTTTTTTCTCTTCTTCTTTTTCTTCGTCCTTCTTCCTTTCTTTTCTTCCTCTTTCTCCTCTGGCACCGTCGCCGCTCCCTCTCTCTTTCTTCTTCTTTTTTTTTTCTTCTTTCTTCCCTTTCTCTCCTGGCTCTTCTGGCACCGTCGCTCCCCCTTTCTCCTTTCTTCTTCCCTTTCTTCTCTCTTTTTCTTTCCCTTCGAGATGCCGCTCCCCCTCTCTCATTTTCTTTCTTTTCTCCTTTCTCTCCCTCAAGTCCCCACCCTCTTTCTTGTCTTTCTTCGTCTCTTTCTTTCTTCTTTCTCATGAACGGCCCCCCATCATTTCTTCTCTCTTTCTTGTCTTTTCTTCTTTCTCTTTTTTCCAATGTTGGCTTAACTTTTTTTTTCTCTCTTTTATTCTTTGTCTTTTTAGGCTAGCCCCTACTTACTTCTTTCTTTTTCTTCTTTATTTTCTCTTCTCTTTTGTCTTTTTCCTTCACTTTTTCTCTTCACATGCCAACCCCTACCTACTTCTTTAAATGAGAGGGGTGTTACAGTCTCCCCCACTTGAAAACAAATTCGTCTTCGAATTACATCAACATAGAAACACTTAACGGTACATTTAACCTTTAAATAAATATGGATATTCTGCTCGTATTTCCTCTTCCGGTTCTCAAGTCGCCTCCTCTACCGAGTGGTCTTGCCATAATATTTTCACTAAGGTGATGTCCTTTGAGCGAAGCCTTTTTACTTGATAATCCACTATAGCTACAAGTTGCTCTTGGTACTTCAACCCATCTTCCAACAGTATCGTATCATGTTGTATCACATGCGAAGGGTCTTGAACATATTTTCTAAGCATGGATACATGAAACACTGGATTAACCCCTTCAAAATCCTGTGGTAATGCCAATCAATAAGCAACAGTTCCTACGTATTCCAGTATTTCAAACAGACCAATATATCGAGGACTAAGTTTTCCTTTCTTGCCAAATATTCGTACTCTTTACATGGTGAGACTTTTAGAAACACATGATCACCTACTTCGAACTCTAGAGGCCTGCGTCTATTGGCGGCATACTAATTTTGTCTACTTTGAGAGGCCAACATTCGTTCTCAAATTATTTGTACTCCCTTTACTGCTGCTTGTACCATCTCCGTCCCCAACAATTTCCTTTCTCCAACTTCCAACCACCCAATGGGTGACCTACACTTTTGCCCATACAATGCCTCAAACGGCGCCATCTTGATACTCGTCTGGTAATTGTTATTGTATGCAAATTCTGGCAAAGGCAAGTATAAGTTCCAAGAAACTCCAAAATCCAACACGATTGCTCTTAACATATCTTCCAATATTTGCATCGTGCGTTCAGACTGACCATCCATCTGAGGGTGATACGCTGTACTAAAGTTCAATCGGGTCCCTAATTCATCTTGTAACCTCCTCTAAAATCGACTAGTAAATTGTGGTCTCCAGTTGGACACAATAGTCACCAGTATGCCATGGAGTCTAACAATTTCATTAATGTAAATTCGAGCATATTGTGCCCCCCCAAACCTTGTTTTGACTAGGAGAAAATGTGCTGACTTAGTCAACCGATCTACAATTACCCATATGTAATCGTATCCTCCTTTGACTCAGGGCAAGCCTGTTACGAAGTCCATGGTGATATGTTCCCATTTCCATTCAAATACCGGTAACGGTTGTAATAATCTTGAAGGTCTTTGATGCTCTACTGTCACTTGTTGGCACACCAAACATCTCGAAACATATTCCCCTACACCCTTCTTCAATCCATGCCACTAATATACAGATCTTAAATCATGATACATCTTGGTGGCTCCCGGATGTACTGCATAAGCAGCAACGTGTGCTTCCTCTAGAATTTCTTCCCTTAATCCATCCAAGTTTGGCACATAGATTCGAGATCCGTGTCTCAACAATCCATCAAACCCAAAATCAAACTCAGAAACTTGCTCACCCACACTCCCAAAATCATCATTACAAATGTATCTCTTGCTTGGGCATCTCGAATTTGATCTATTAATATTGGTCGAACCCTAAAATGTGTCGATAGTGCATCTAACCCACTGACCTCAAATTTAACTCCCATATTACCCAGATCCTATAATTCTTGCACTATTGATCTTCTCTCCACTGCAATGTGTGCCATATTGCCCATTGACTTTCGACTCAATGCATCAGCTACAACATTCGCCTTGCCGGGATGATAGAGTATCGTACAATCATAGTCTTTCAATAATTCCATCCATCTACATTGCCTTAAATTTAGATCTCGCTGTTGAAATATATAGTTCAAACTTTTGTGATCCGTATATATTTCTCATGTTTCCCCATACAAATAATGCCTCCATATCTTTAAGGCAAACACGATCGCTGCCATCTCCAGATTATGTGTAGGATAATTCTATTCATGCCTCTTAAGTTGTCTTGAGGCATAAGCGATGACTCTACCATGCTGTATCAAGACACATCCTAATCCAACCCTCGAAGCATCACAATAAATAGTGTAGCCCCCAGACCCACATGGCAGACTTAATACGGGTGTGAAAGTCAAACAAGCTTTTAATGTTTTAAAACTGTGTTCATAAGCTTCTGACCATTCAAATTTTACTCCCTTTTGAGTTAACCTCGTTAGCGGAGAGGCTATCTTAGAGAAATCTTTCACAAATTGTCGACAATACCCAGCCAATCCTAGAAAACTCTTGATTTTCGTAACTGTCGTGGGTCTAGCCCAATTCTCAATTGCCTCAACTTTATTGGGATCTACTTGTACTCCATCCTTAGATGCAATATGTTCCAGAAAACCAACACTACTCAACCAAAACGTGCACTTAGAAAATTTCGCGTACAATCTATGCTCCCGTAGGGTCTGTAGCATAATCCTTAAATGTTGTGCGTCCTCTTCCCAACTTCTCAAGTATATTAAAATGTCATCAATGAAGACAACCATGAATCTATCTAGGTATGCTCAGAACACCCTATTCATCAAATCCATGAAAGCAGCAGGGGCATTCGTCAATCCAAAAGACATCACCAAAAATTCATAATGTCCATACCTCATACGAAATGCGGTTTTGGGCATATCCTCTTCCCTAATCCTTAATTGATGATATCTAGACCTTAAATCAAACTTCGAAAAACATTGAGCCCCTTGCAGCTGATCAAACAAATCATCAATTCTGGGAAGTGGATATTTATTTTTTATTGTAACTTTATTAAGCTGCTGGTAATCTATACATAGCTTGAGACTACCATCTTTCTTCTTTACAAACAGCACTAGCACTCCCCAAGGTGACACACTCGGGTGAATAAAGCCCTTGTTAATTAAATATTGCAGTTGTTCCCTTAACTCCTTTAACTCTGCCAGTTTCATTCGATACAAAGGCATCGATATTGGTTGCGTTTCTGAAATCAAATCAATATGAAATTCAATTTCCCTTTTGGGAGGTAATCCGGGCAGTTTTCTGGAAACACATCTACAAATTCATTTACTACAGGTGTAGCTTCTAAATTTTCTTCTTCACTCTGTACTTCTTTAGTAATTGTAGCCATCACACTAACGACCAAATGGCTGTTGTGACCATAAATAACAAATGACGGCTCTCCAGAAAATTTAAACTTCACCAACTTACGATAACAATCTACATTAGCATAGCAAGACGCCAGCCAATCCATTCCCAGTATCAAGTCGAATCTTAGTGTTGTCATTAATACTAAGTCCACCCAAGTGTCCTTATCTTTAAGCTGGACCACACAAGAATGAAACACATACTTCACAACATACGATTCTTCCAACGGGGTGGTTACTACTAACGGTTCATCCAAATATTCATAGTGCTTGCCTAATTTAGGCATGAAATTTAAAGACACAAAAGAATGGGTGGATCTTGGGTCAAATAAAACTGATGCTTCGTAACCACAAATGAAAAGATTACCTGTTACCACTGCATTTGAGACATGAGCATCTTGTGGTGTCAGAGTGAACACTCTAGCTTGTCCCATTCTAAAAGCACCTTGTTGAGTTGTCCTTGTGATTTACCTTATGACGAGGAAGCTACCCCTTTTCCTTTATCCCTCTTGACATTTCTAGTTGGTGCGATAGCAAAATCAGGTCTTATTGAGCCACGAGCCATCTCTTGGCTATGTCTATGGGTAGGACAATCCCTCTTCACATGACCAATTCCCCTACACTCATAACAGAATGTCGTCGTCTAGTTACATGGCCTTGTATGAATCTGACCACAAAAAGTGCAGAAAGGACCCCACTGACCACTCTACCTAGGATTTGAATTAGTCATCCCACTGCTCATAGCCATTCTGTAATTAATCCCACTAAAATCATTGTTACGTGGGGGACTACGAAATTGAAAATTTCTTCTTTGATTCAGTGGACTAGAGAATGCTGACCCTTTGAGTAAGTTACCATCGCTTCAACCTAGTTGTCCAACTATATTAGTATCTTTACCGCTACTAGGGTCTCTGTATCTGGACGATCCCTCACCTCGATTTCCTTTACTCCCTTCTCTTTCCACCCCAACCTCTCTATGTCCCGCCTCAATTTTTCTAGCGGTATCAACTACTTCAGGATAGGATGTAAATCTCTGAAAGACTAGAATTCTATATATTGGCCCATGTAACCCCTTAATGAACCTCTTGATCCTCTCCCTTTCAGTCTAAACTAGATACGAGGCATATCTCGACAACTAAGTAAACTGGATGTCATAATCTGACATTGTCATCCCAGGCGCCTGTATTAAAGTTTTAAACTCCTGTGCCTTAGCGTATCTCACACTTTCAGGTAAAAATCTATCCATGAAAGCCTGTGTGAATTCTTCCCAAGTGAATGAAGCAGAACTAGAAGGTCTACAGCGCTTGAGCGTAGCGAACCATATTTGCGCTACCTCCGTCAATCTAAAGCCTATCAACTCAACTGCCCGGTGACTAGAACAACCCAACGTAGTATAAATTTTGTCCATCTCATCTAAAAATACTTGTGGGTCCTCTATTGATTTAGCACCCGAAAAGGAAGGGGGTTTCAATTTCATAAAATCACCTAGAGTCAACATGACATTTCCCCGATCTATTTCCTCATAAGGTTGATAATCCGAATCTTCAAAACTAGAACCCATTATTTCATTTGGTTTATACACTCCATATCTCCTAAACTCTGCAAACTCTTGGGTTAACCCTCTCAATCCAGTAGCTATCTCCTCCAGGGTGGCAGTGGGTACCTCATGATAATCATCTCACATATCCCCAGAACTGGTACCAGCTCTCCTCTAACTGGAACTTTGATAGCTTTGAAGCTTGGTGATTCGACCTCTATGTCCACCTCTCCCACTGCTCCTAAAGAAAGATGCACGTGGTCCCTCCATAGTGTCATCTGGGGCATTGAACCCTTTAATTCCTCTGAAGGAGGCTCGAGACCTAGGCAGCATCTCGATACCTAGACAGTAACAAACACCCTTCAAATAACTAATAAAAATTATTAATAAAGGTGGCTTACTAAGATTAGGGAGTTCGTGTAGCCTTCTATACATAATCAATGTTGCAGCTATGAACCATGGATAAGACTCTACACTACACTTGACACTCCATTGACAACACAAGAAATCTTAAGACTTTTCCAAATCGTGGGCTCTGATACCAATATTGTAACGACCCCTCCTTGGTCGCTACCGACGTTTTAGACTTTCGAGGAATTTCTGCTACGTCCCGAACAAGCCTCATTTAAAACTTCCGTTAGATTCATTAAATACATATAATCATGTGCGTAAGCGAATATTAATAATTAAACTACTGTCTACTCCATTCAAAATAATAACAATTCACGTTTATGAGTTAACAACATTTTTCAACATCTAGCAATTTCGTTCTGACACAACCCTAAATAGCGAAACAACTCGAAACGGGGTTAAGAGATGCCTTTACCTACTCTGCGTAGTCCGTATGCACCAATGATTACACGTTAGATTGATCTCTATCTGCGAAAAGAGGAAATAAAAGGGGTGTGAGTCTCATAGACTCAGTGATCATCATCGACCCCGTGAGCAGGCGATGAGGGAAAACAAACATAAAGATGGAATGTTTATAAATCCAAGAGTAAGCATAAAAAATACATTTCATAAAACTAAGAGATTTTAATTTTTTTATACCTTGCAAGTCTTAAAAGAAATAAATCACCAATAAACAAATATAAAATGGTTGTATTTATGATACTAGAAAATCTTTCAACTCCGACATCTTGTCAACATTAAATTCATTGACAAGTGAAAAATGAAAAGTCTCAAATATAAAAAGGCAAAATAATTAATCACCAATGAATATGTAAATTTCACTTGTCAATAAATAAAAATTTTAAGTGTTAATGCCACGCATAGTGAAAAAAAAATCCACAAGTGAGCATTCTTTAGGCTTACTCTCTCAGACATCATCACTTACTTGTGGGAACTGCCCACGTTACCATATATAAATCAAGGCTTCAGGTCCCCCTTTACCTACTCATGAAAACTGCTCACACCACCATATATAAATCAGGGCTTCAGGTCCCCCTTTTACCTACTCGTGGGAACTGCCCACGCCACTATATATAAATCGAAGCTTCAAGTCCCCCTTTTACCTACTCGTGGGAACTGCCCATGCCACCATATATAAATCAGGACTTCAAGTCCCCTTTTATCTACTCATGGGAACTACCGACGCCACCATATACAAATCGGGGCTTCAGGTCCCCTTTTACCTACTTGTGGGAACTGCCCATGCCATCATATATAATCGGGGCTTCAAGTCTCCCTTTTTAAATCAAATATCAATAATCAAAAATTACTAATTTGTGCACAAATACCACACTTGACTTGGTGTGGTAACAGGTCCTACTTAGCATATCTTAATCACGTTCAAATGAAAATCATTGCAATTTAATGCATTTACAAAACATAATAGTTTGTAAACAATATAATCACAAATCAGTGTTGTGCATATTTTATCTCAAAGCATGGTATATTTACCAAATCAGCATGCTAAGTGAAATAAATAATTTATCATCAAATTCTATGAATCAATACAAAGGCCATTGGCCTAAACATTACACAAGCTTGCAAGGTATGATTTTGAGGTGAAAAGCCAATCAAATGTTTGTTTCCCCATAATTAAAAGCATGTAGATATATATATATATATATATTTATATATTATAAGGAAAAACGGATTTAAAATCCTTGTCATAAACACAAACAACCTAAGGCTATCTACCAACTCATGTTGTCCACAATTTCATTAACTATCAAATGTAACATATAAAATATGTTTTAGGGATATAGTTTTGAAATTTAGCACCCACTCACCTCACAATAACAAGACGCTACTTCGCTATTGGTTTCTACGTATATCTAGTTATTCTTTCTTTCTTTCCCGTTTCTTCCTCTCTCTTTTTTTCCTTACTGTCGGTCTTCCTTCCAGCAGGCGCTTCTCTTTCTCTTCTTCTTTCTCTTCTTCCTTCTTTTTTTCTCTTCTTCCTTTTTCTCCTTCGGCACCGTTGTTGCTTCCTCTCTCTTTCTTCTTTTTTTTCTTTCTTCTTTTTTCCCTTTCTCTCCTAGCTCTTCAAGCACTGCCGCTCCCTCTTTCTCCTTTTTTCTTCCCTTTCTTCTCTCTTTTTCTTTCCCTTTGAGACGCCGCTCCCCCTCTTTTATTTTCTTTCTTTTCTTCTTTCTCTCCCTCGAGTCCTCAGCCTCTTTCTTCTCTTTCTTCTTCTCTTTCTTTCTTCTTTCTCTTGAACGCCCCCCAATCATTTCTTCTTTCTTTCTTGTCTTTTCTCCTTCTTTCTTTTTCCAATGTTAGCTTAACTTTTATTCTTTTTTTTTTCTCTCTCATTTCTTCTTTGTCTTTTTAAGTCGGCCCTTACTTACTTCTTTATTTTTCTTCTTTATTTTCTCTTCTCTTTTGTCTTTTTCCTTCTCTTTTTCTTTTCACATGCCAGCCCCTACCTACTTCCTTAAATGAGAGGGGTGTTACATCCAAGGTGGGTTCATACTTAACTACCCTTACACAAGCCCTTAAGGCACAATGTGCCTACATACAGAACAATTTAAGTATGGAGCAGAAGCTTGTGACTAACACAATAGGGTGACATAGCGGATGGAAATTTACCAGATGCCAAAATCAATCTGTTGTTGGATGATACCACACAGCTTTGTGGCCTATTTATTTGCATATAGTATACAAATCGGTGAATACTCAAATACTTAGTGAGTGGTGCAGATAAACAAAAGCATATATTTTCAACACATATATAAAATATATGCACCACATGTGCATCTAGTCCTAGGAATGGCATGATTAGAATATCGACACAACAAAATAACAAAAATTGAAATAAAATAAAAATCGTGCCTCTTACCTTTGGATCACCTGGGTTGTTTAATGCAAAGCTAAGCACCATATAAAATTAGAAAAAGTTTTACCTTTCCAAGTAATATCGTAATCAAATGGATTCCTTTTGGTGACAAAACGTGAACATCTTTTGTGTGGAAGAATCCTAAACACCCAATCACTTAGCCTCTAATGATGCACACACGATTGCAACGGATTCTTCTCAAGGAAAGAGCTTTATGCCATGGGCTTGTGCTAGCAAGTGGACAATAATTTGTTCTCTTTTCTTCTTTGATTTCTAGTAAAGAATCGAAAGAGAAGTTTTCAAAAAAAATAAAAAATAAACTTCTCAAAAGTGGTAGCACTTAAGAGAAAAACTTTTTTTTGTTGCCTTCCCAAAAAAAAATGGCTATAATGTGATATTTATATCTAGGTTTAACTTATTAAAATTTGCAAAATAAGTCCTTAATATCATAACAATTATAATATTTAACCAATACCTAATTAAACTCTTTTAATTAGGTCCTTAGTAGTTAAAACCTAGAATTTGATTTAAGTCTAACTTAAATCATCACACTCTCAATTTAATCCAAATTGAAACCTTTGTGTGTGACCCATTAGGTTCTTAACATGTTGGCAATGGAATTAAATTATAATTTTACTAATTAATTAACTTAAATAAATCATATTCAATTTTAAATTAACAAATTCAATATTATAGACCAAGATTGGCATCTAACAATGCATCATAGCCACCTAATTGTTAGGAGAGTCAAAGGATTCTTTGACAACCTTTTAGTGTACAATTTATCAGTGTAATTCATTCCCTCATCATATATCCTGAAGATGATAAGAGCTTAGTGCAGTGCCTACTCTTATTGATCTCTATATTTGTTCTTGCAATTAGATCAATAGCTTTGTGGAGACTTATGAAACTCATTTCATAATCTTCTAATCACCTTGGCCAAGGATTTGATTAAGCTAATGTCAACCAAAAACTAATGAGATATTTCTTCTTGAATCACTTGGGGTGATGATTCCTATCTTGACCACTCCTTTGCCTTCATATGCTTTATACTATACCCAAAAACATCTTGTTTTAGCATCCTTGATTAGGCACCCGTAAGGATGAAATCAAAGCATAGTACTCCACATACAAAACAACTTGATGTCTCAAGTCTAGGGAGTAGTTCCATAACTGACACATGAGAAGTATTGCATAGACACTTGAGTGAGGTACCAAATGCACTTCTCATGGGGGGTCATGTTCAGTGTACTCACCCTTTGATGGCAAGCACCCACATGCTAGTTTCAAGTATCTCTATACTTCAACCTATGAAAGCGATTGGTTACTTCACAAGTAAGGAACATAACATGTGCTTATCTTTGAGCATTATTGATGGCATGTTTCAATAATACAATGAATAGGAAGTTTTAGAAACAATGCTTTGATGCATAAGGATCTCATAATTGTATCCCAATACCATTCCTTTGGAAGGCATACATAGTGCCATGGGCTTTATCTACATAAGTACAAAAAGTAATTAAATCACAAACTTATGGATAAAGAACTACCTCATGTTATTATGAATAACAAAATATCATACATGAATATCTCAAAATTGTAATTCCCATACAACCACAGATTGGCTTGTAGGGCTTATACTAACATCTAGATATTCAAACAAACATATCTAAATATAGGGCATATCATTACCTCTAAAGTCCCCAAGGTGAGGGCATATCATCATCCTTAATGTTTCTGAAGATTATCACATTAATCATTAGACTTACTCTTGAAGCCAATCACATCATATTCATATCATATTTATTTAATCATCTCCATGGTTATCTTACATCATATACAGATCATATCAAATCAACAAGTGGTCCTACCCTGGACATAGTCAAATCACACTAGGTGCCAACAGGTGGAGAACCAAATCATGCTCAAGGCAAAGCCACTGGTAGAGAAACAGATCATGCACGTGCCAAAGTAACTGGCAGAGAATCAGATCACGCACAACTCCAATGCAACTAATGAAGAAGCAAAGTCATCGACCAGAGAAATCTCTAGACGGTCGGCATCACCAAGAGTAATCTCAAATGGGTGGCATCGAAGCGTTACAAGCAGGAATCACAAGCCAAACTAATGCCATCATCCTTGCTTACCACCATTCTTGCAAACACATAAAGGTCACAAAGGAATGAACTCCACTCTACCAAAAGTCAAATCAACGATCGAAATTCATCCCTCAGATGAAACAAAAATCCACAGATAAGGCCATTGTGCCTTTATCATTCATGGTCCCTCATCAAACTATAAATCACATTTATCAAGCTTCAATTGTCTTTAAGCTCGGTTAGTGTTCTAAGAGCCTTTATGTCTCTAAAGCATCATTAAATCAAATCCTCTTAACATCTCATTCGCCTAGGGTGATCTACTCCCAGGGGTTCACCATAGCCTTTAGACTTGCTAGCCTATGTGCACACAACATAGGCCACCCATGTGGCTCACATCACAACACACAAACACTCAAGCCATATTTTGGTTCTCTAGACTAGGCACTTACTTCTAGGCAACTATATGTGTATATATATATATATATATATATATATATATACATACACATTTTTTATTCTAATACCATGGCAACGCCTTTATCAAGGTATCATGCATCACATGCATTTTTAATCAAACCCACTTAGTGACAAATTAGAGGTACTTCCAGCCAAGCTTCTTCGACCTTTAAATCGTCCTCCAGCTCACTAACGAGTTGATTGAACTCCATTTCCCCTATCAAGCACATCAGAACATCAAAATATGAATTATTCTAAGTTTTTGAAAAATTCCAACTTTTCCACAATTAACCAAATCTTAACAATCTAACTATTTAAGCTCAAATCCATCAGCAAAGAGCTAAACCTATACCTTAAAACCTAGATTACGTGAACCTTATATCCAAATTTTAGCTAAATTGGGAAGATTAACCAAAGCTCTAGAGGTGTTTCCTAAGCTCAGATTAGCTTCAAATAGCTTCAAGAATCTATTTGGGGCCTTATGGTTTTGAGGTTGTAGAGAGAGAAAGAGTTTAAGGGTTTTTGTTTTAAATAGGCAAATGGCCCGAATCTCTTTTTTATTTTTGCCTTTCTTCAGTGGTTATCGATACATTACCAAATGTATCGATACATTGCCAAATATATCGATACATTTGTCCTTATTTCAATTAAATGTATTAATGCATTTCAGGTAGAATGCTCTCTATGCTAACACGTATCGATACATGAGGGGAATGTATCAATACTTTTTCACTAGATGCTTTTCTGCTTCAAATGTATTGATACATTTTGACAATATATCAATACATGTTTATCTTTAGCCAAATCTATCGATACATTCTTGAATGTATCAATAGAAAATCCCTTAGAGGCCTTTATTATTCATCTTGCTAAGAATGTATAGATACGTTTGGAGATGTATCGATACATTTTCTCCAATATGCAATTTTCAGCTTTCCAAACTTTTAAAATTTCAAGTCTAACACCCTAGTTTCATTCCCTATTAGTATCACACCTCAAATCATTCATTTAACTTTATCCCATACACATATATTCACAATTATATCTCAAACTTAAATCAAAACCTTAAACTATGGGATTTATCACATATTTTCTCAAAATTTTTTCTTTGCTTAAGTGTCTACATATACTCCCTCAAACACTTGGCATACATAATATATCATCAAAGTCCTCAAGACTTCACATATTCATAAATAATTCTTAGTTTACTTAATTTACATAAAAAATTGAAGGTGTAACAGTTCAGTCTTCGAATGTCTACGTCCTCTCCCTTGATAGCACAAGGAGTTTGAATCCACTATCAACTTACCTTCCCAACAGGGTCAGGCATAACCTTTATAACATGCCTTTTAACAGGATCAGGCGTAACCTTCACATCATGCCCTTTCATATGATAAGGCATAACCTTAACCAAAACATTACTTTTTTTCAAGTTTAAGCACAACCTTTACACAAGATACAACTTTTTTAAAGGATCAAGCAAAACCCTTTTACCTTTTGCTTAGAGGTATAAGCAATACAATAGTAGATTCTCAAAAAGAATTAGCTTAAAACCTCTATGAAGGTTTATAGGATGTTTAGGTTTAGAAAGATGAGAGTTTTCTCAAGACAGATGAATCAAAGGAGGTTTAAGCTCAAGTAATATGAGCTAAAGATCAAATTCTAATATTTTTGGTTCTACTCTTGCTCAAAGATAGGATTTTTCTGTTCTTTGTTCTTTTACTTGTTTTCCCTCTTTTTGGCACTTCAAAATCTTTCAAAATTGTTCAAAATCAATAAAAAATCGCACCTTTAACATCCTCAAAGTGGATTTCTTACTTGTTAGAGTGAAATTTGAATAAGTTTTTGTACGTTCCAACCAGCTTACACATTTTCGTTGCATATTGAAAATCGAGTCTTTGATCATGCATTGTCAATTCTTCATAAAGTCTAGAACTTTCTGTTTTTGAAGAATTGATTTTTCTTTTTTGAAATGTCAGTTCTTTATAAAGTTTAGAATTTTCTTTTTTTGGAGAATCAATTCTTCTTTCCTAAGATATCGGTTCTTCCACAACTTGAATCAAAAGTGACACCTTTGCAGTTTTGGAGAATTGATTCTTCTGTCTCAATATTTCGGTTCTTCATTGTTGATTGACGCCAGAATTTGAATTTCACTTGACTTTTGACGCTCTAATCTTATCCATTCACACCATCTCTTTCTCGGTCACTAAGTTTTTTACTCTTGCTTTTGGTGCTTTAAGAATCGAAATCTTTTCCATGTAAAATCAATTCTTTGTCTCCAAACTTGTGCTCTTTGGTTCATTCTTCACTCAAAACCGACTTATGCTATTTGGAGAATCAATACTTTCTTTTTTACATTTCTGCCTTCTGTATTCTGTTCTCCTAAAATCAATTGTTGTTTTCTTAAGTGTCGGTTCTTTTCAATTCCAATAGCTTTTTTTTTTCCAAGAACTGACTTTTTCTTTTATCAAAATCAATTCTTCACTATTTTTGTTTGCCAAGACCTGACTTCTCTTATCTTCAGAATTTATTCTTCTTGTGATAAAGAAATAAATTTTGCTTTCTTTTCATTTATGAATTCAACTTTGCTTTTGAGAATTCGATTCCTATGCTAACACCATGAGTTTGAAAACAAATACTCTTTAGGAAAACTTAGAAGCATATGTTTAAGTTCAAGAACATTATTATTCACTTTCAAAGCATATTCAATCAATTTTGGTATTTAAAGATATCTCCCTTTTTAAGATTAGCTTTAAAACATCCATGTCGATTTTCTTCATACTTAAAAACATCTTTCATTCATTTTCAAAGCATATTTATTTCAATCAATTTTGTCATTTCAAAACAAGGATAAAGACTACCATATTCATCAAAAGTCGAGAAAAGGTCAAAAATGCTCCAAAAAGTGAATGGGTACATCTTTTTAAGTATTTTGGGTACGTAAAGTAAGCATATTTTGATGAGTTATTTGCCATTGCATGTTTAAAATGACTTTGGTAAAATATTGGTTTCGAATACCTATTCAAATGTTTTGGAAAAAGTTTGCAATATGTTATGTAGGTAAAAATATTACTATATAGTAGTTTTGAATAAGGAAACAAGCCTTATCAAATGATTTCTCTTCAAATATCCTTCCATGGTATAATAAAGGTGAAATGACATGTAAACATCAAATGATGTGTATGGATAAATGATATCCCTTGTTCATTATTGATATGGAAAATATTGATGATGATAACCATGTGCGCATTGGTATAAACTTGTGATTGTGTATGGTTATATATATATGGCTAATGTGTGAAGGTTTATGTTGAAATATTAGAATGGATGTTGATAACTCTATGATATAGAGTTATTTGGACTTAATTTTGATAGTAATTGAGCTTAGTTCTTGTAGTAATACATAGAAATTAGTAGATTTTATTTAATTATTTTAAATTAATTAATTTATGTGATTCAATCTAATCTTAGTTAATTGTACGCTTAATTTAGTGTTAATGTGATTAAGATAGGTTGTTATTGATTTATTTGTGCTTTTGTAGGTGTTTAATGAAAGAAGAATTTTAATGAAAGAAGGAGAGCAATTTCGAAGGGCAAACTTTCACTGCATATATTTCAATATTTTGACTATAACTCTCTCTACAGATCCAAATGAAGTGATTCTTGGATCATTGGAAAGATAAGTAAAAAATATACAACTTTCATATTCACCACGTTGCCCAGTTCGACGTAGAAGGTGGCCAAAAGTCTTGTTAAAGTTTACACACTGCAGCAGTTCGAGAATAATTACAATTTTTGCTATTTAAATGGTCCAGCCCGGGGCTTGGGAGGTAGTAGGCCATGGCCCACATAGTCTGATGAGGAAATTCTAGTTTGAATTAACTTATTTCTTCACCCAACTTGGCCTAACTTTAAAGCCTATACAAAAACCTTTCGGAGGACTTTTAAAAGGAGGAGAAAACGAAACACCAAATTGATAGCTAAGAGTCAAGCCACAAAGTCATTGAAGCAAAGAAGAATTTAAAGGATTCAAGGAGATTTGGATATCAAGAATACAATTCTTGAGTTTTTCTATCTTTTTATTTGATGATGATGTGCAATTTGATTGGGAACTAAATTGTTTATCTAAGATTATGATAAAACTCAATATGTAGTTTGATTTATTTATCTCTCTTTTACTTATGTTTGATGGATTTAAGTTGTTTATTTTATTCTGTTCTTAATGCTTCTAGTTGCTTGATCACCAATTAGATTGAATTAGAAACCTAGGTTAAACCCTGACGAAGGAGATTTAGGTAGACCTTGAATAGAATAGCGTACGATCGAATGCACTTAGTTGATTAGGTGGTTTGATTTGTATATAAGGTAGACATACACCTATAAGCCATACGTAGCCTAAATTAGAGCATGAACTTAATGAATCTTTCTTTAATATAATTTGCATAAACATATAGTAAATTAAATAAAAGAGGTATTTTTACGAGAAACTCGATTGACACTTGTAAATAATTTAGAACTTTAGATTAGCAACTTAATCCATTAAACTGAGTTAAGAGAAAAAGACAATATTCAGATGAAGTATTGAGGGATCATAATCTTAGATCTGGTAATCATTAGAAGTTAATAAAATAATTTTGTTGATATATTTTAGATTAGTTTTAGTTATTAGTTTATTAGTTTTAGTTTTAATTTTAATTGTTTAGATAAAATTAAAGTGTGTTAATTTAGTAGTTAATAGTAATAATTAATTTAATTTTCGGTGGGATTAACACTCTACTCATCACTATAGTATCTTTGCGATACATTTACTTGCGTGGGTAGAATATTGTTGATGATGTGTGAAGAGTATGGTGTATAAGAGAGAAGTTGAATGGCCCAAAACTCAGCATGTGTGATGAGAAGATGATAAACGTGGCGGAGTCGAAAGGCCTTAGTCCATCATGACATTACCGAGGATGGTTTACAGGGTGGTGTTGAATGGTCGCAATCCATTGAGTCACGATGATTGATATGGTGTACGAGGTGGGTATGAGAGACTCAAGGCCATAGTGTTGACATCTTGCGAGCATGGTTATATGGTGATAGGAATTTCACTTAATTATGAGACAAAGCATAGTTTATTCATTATGTGTGTACTAATGTTGTGTTGAATTGAACTCTATTATGAGAATGATTATTAGCTTATAATTTATGAATGGAAATTCTATGTTAGCTTTAAAATTGAATTATGTTTTGATTTGACAAAATTAAATTGATTTAGGCTTGCACACAAGCATTTGAAAAGATTTGATTCAATCAATGAACTCTGTAAGGTCCTTGAAAATGTTTGACAAGTCTTCAGTACTTAGAAGAAATCAAAAGGTTTCAAAACATCAGGTTTTTAGTTATGAGGATCGAGCCCTTTAGTGTGAAAGATTGATCCTAGAGAAAAAGAAAAAGTAAACATAGCTTTTGGATATAGCAAGATCGACAGCCTTAAATAGAGCAAGTTGATCCCAACAAAACACAAAAAAGAAAGAAGCCATTGGAAATTCATAGGATCAACCCTTCATTGCACCAAAGTCGGTTCCAGGTTGAGACACAAAATAAAGTAGCTATCGGAAACACTTAAAATCAAACCCCCGTGGCTTGTAGGTTGGTTCCAAGATGAAGTATAGTGTAAAAAGGCTACTGAAAGCTTGGAAGATCAACACCCCAACAAGGAGAGGTCAATCCTAAGAAGAAATAAAAGAGAAGTGAAGCTTCTAGATGTTTGGAGGATCGACACCCTTACTTCCAAAGCTTGATCCTTGAAGAAGAAAGACATAAACAATTCAAACACATGGAGCTAGGATCAACACCCATGCTTTAAAAGCTTAATCTTATAGTGTAAATTGAAGAAAAATTTCCAGCCAAGATCGACATCGCCAACAACCAAAGTCTATCCTAGAGTCGCGGCAGACCAGCATTAAATGCTTCAAATGGTAAGTTTCTACCAATTTTGGCCTCCAATGGCTCTAATTGATTAAGAGGCTATAAAAGGATGTTTCCCACCTAATTTGAAGAAGAAAAAGACTTTGAAAAATCTCTCCACACTTGAGAAAAGCTTCAAGATCATTTATTCACTTCTCATAAAGCATTTAAGTTTTTTTTCAAGCATTCATTGAGTTGAATTTTTCCAATGCTCTTGTACCCATCACTTTCAAGCTAAACCTTATAGCCTATCAACCTTTAAGAGGCATTTATAGCTCTTCATTTATTGTAAAATTCTTAAGTGGTTATATCTTAACCGATTGAAAAAGGTTATGTTGGCAGGTTATATCTTAACCTAAGTAAAAGGTAAAGAGGTTGTACTTGATCCTTCAAAGGTATTGTAAAGGCTATGCTTAAGCCTTAAAAAGTATTTTTTATAATGAATTTAAAATTCCATAATGAGTTAAGGGAGAGGACATAGGCAAGGAGACCGAACCTCTACAAATATATTGTGTTCTTGTTTTTACATCGCTTGGATTTTTATTATTCCAATTTGTTATCTTTATTCTAATTTTGAAATGACAAAGATGATATACTTGAAAGAGTTTTCAAATGTACAAAAAATCCCCATGGAGTTTTTTAGTTGGTTTTATATTGAAAATTATTTATAAATCTTCAAACTCTAAATTTTCAGCTATAAGAATCGACCTTTAGAAAGTGAAGAATCAATTCTCAATTGTAAAAAAGCAAAATCTCTTTTTCTATTACAAGAAAAATCGATTTTCAAATAAGTACATGTCGATTATAGAGAAACAGAAGCCACTAGATAAAGTGAGAACAGACACCAAGGAGTTAACTATTGATTCCGGAAGCTTTAGAGAGAAAAGGTCAGAAACTTGGAGAAGAAGCAGAAGTTAACAAATGGATAAGAATGGAACATAGAATTTCAAATTTGAAATTTTGGATTAGCGCGAAACACACATGAATCAACCCTAAGAGCACAACATGTCGATTTTGGGAAAAGAACAAAAGGTGCAGACTTGGAGCATGTCATGAAGAACTGACACTAGATGAAGAACATGTCGATTCTCAAGAAAACCAAATAGGTGCAAATTTTCCAAAATCATGAAGAATTGACACCAAAGGTATAACATGTCGATTTAACAAGCACGATAGATAAAAATCCAATTGGTACAAAACAAAAAGATAAGTTTTAAATCTCATTCCAACAAGCAGAAAAGGTTCAGGCTTATAAATACCCACCCAAAAGACACCTAAAAAAAAAGAAAAAGTGAAAAAGAATCAAAAGAGAAGGAAAAAGAGAGAGAAAGCAAGAGAAAAAATTTTTTGAAAAAGCTAAAACAGAAAAATCCTTTCTTTATTCTAGTAGTGCAATGACCATCTCCCAAGATCATACCTTTCGTCACTATAGAAAGTTTATAAGCTTAGACACTTCTATTTATGACCTTTATTCTTAAAAAGCTTTCACCTTTAGTACTCCCATTGCTCATCAGCCTTCTTTAAAGGCAAAAAGTTCATACCTTTATACTCCCACTCGTTTGTAAGCAGTTCAAACGTGTTTTTGTCTCACAATGACATGCATTTTTTTGATCATAGAGTTGTGAAAATGAGATAATGAAATTCATTTTGATTTATTGATGTGTAACTCATACATGATGAATGTCGTCCCTAAAAAAAAGACGATGTATTTTTAAATCGCTATTACAAAAAATTGGTCCACCATATTTTTAGGATAACATCATCACAATCAACAATTAACGAAAAATTTTTGTATCTCTTCTCATCATATTTCTATGTCATCATTGCGATAAGGTGTTGTTAAATACATTCAAATTGAAAAACTATGATACAAATGGCTCAACTATAAATCAATACAATTTGTTTATTTATGTTACACATTGTTGCATTTAGTAACATTGTTACCTCAAATATTTAATCGCGACACTGAAATTATTAAAGCCAAACTATCATCCATACAATTGACCATATAAAATTTTAAATTATGTTTTGATTAAAACAGTAATATTACACCAATTTATCTTGCATTATCATTTTTTGCAAAATTTTCTTCAATAGGATTTGATATAGTATACTTTATAGTTATTGCTAAAATAAATATCACATCCGTTAAAAAAAACGTCAGATTTGTCTAAACGTCTTCTAAATAATTTTTGTTTATTTATTATGAATTAACAATTTGTGAATACAATTTAAGCAGTCCCAACTCGCACGAAGTTCACTTTGTGACATCAGAGCTTCCGTTCCACGGCCTTTGTATTTTCTGTTAAAAACTGAAAAAAGGAAGACTTCCTAAAGACCTCGATCCACTTCAGTGCAAGGAGAAACGCCGCTCTCAATGATCACTTGAACCTCCGCCCTAGTCAACCCTAATCTAAGAATGACCGGAGGCGGTCGACGGAGCGCTCGAAGCAGAGCCAAGTCATACACCGATGTCAACGAAGACGCTGTTCACAGAACTAAACCAAACTCCAACCTCCGCAGAGATAAAACTAGAGATCGCGGCAACGCGCTTCGAATCCTTAACGTTAATCTTAAAATTGTGCTTGGGTTCGGCATCCTGGCGTCCTTAATCATCTTCTTCTTAGTCAGTCATCTCATTAATCCAGCTGAAGTAGCTCGGAAACCCAGAGTCGTCACTCCATTTCCTGCTCCCAAAATTATGGAGTTACCTCAGGTGCACCAAGTGATATCATTTCAATTTTTCAACTATAGAATTTTAAAATGCGACTATATGTATGCTTTAGTATTTGTTTGTTTTTTTATTTTCTTTAAACTGAGGGGGAGACTTGATTTGTGGCAGTTTCAAGGACAGCACAAAGAGAGCTTATACTGGGGAACTTATCGTCCTCATGTTTATCTTGGAATTCGTGCCAGGTAGTATGTTTTCCGTTTCATAGTATGTGATATTTTTTACTTTTATAATTTTGATTAGAGAAGAAAAAATCATGTGAATACGAATATTTATGTTGTATTCATTCTTGCCCTGAAGAGATTGTGAATAATAATGTGCTACAATTTTGCGACATTCCTTGGGTTTTGTGTACTATTTGATTCATCACTTATTCTGAGTGTTCAATCACCACTGATGGGGGTGTTAATTAGCAATTGTAAATGGCAGGAGTCCCCGGTCTTTGATTGCTGGGTTAATGTGGATTGGTATAAAGGATGGGAGGTATTTTATGCGACACATCTGCCAAGATTCTGATGAGCTAAGCACATATGGTTGGACACATCATAATGGACGTGATTTTGGACATCAACTTCTGGTTGACCAAGATATGACTTTAGCAACAAGTTTCTTGAAATCTAAGGGGGTGGGCAGTGGCTATGGAGGAGACTGGACAGTTCGGATTAATGTGCAAAGTCAGGGGTATGTTGGTTCATTTGTTATTTTAGCTTTCCATAGTTAATTGCATATGTTAAACTTGGTGCATTTATTAGTTACTTTTAGAATATGTATCTTGAAAGAGAAACAATTTTCCCTAGTAAGAATGCTGCAAGCAAACCTGATTGAGATGTGAAGGACCTGTTTGGAGTGCCTTGTGTGACAATCCTTTCTTGCACTTTGTATGAACTCACTTGATCATTTGGACTTGTCATGGTAAATTAAGAGCTTATATTGTATATTTGCTTATATTTGAATTTATTGCATTGTTATCAGTTGGTAAATTCATCATGCAGAAAGTGCAATGTTGTTCTTGGAGAAATTTTGGCTATCAGAAACAAGATAAGAAAAGCCAGAAGGAGACTGTTAAAGTTGATTTAGACAGTACAAGAAAAAGGTTGAATAAAAGAAAAATACATTTGTAAATGTATTAAACTGATGATGAGGTCTGTGGGCCTAAAATTTAAAGTGGTTTTCAGATTTCAGTTTTAAGACTAGAATTCTTTAGTTAATATAATGCATGATGTATAAATTTGCCTATATAGCTGGCCCTACACTTTGGAGAATGAGGATTAAGTTCCATATTTGGTGAGGTTAATCTAAGACCTGATCCACTATAGATGGATGAAACATTTCTCCCTCTCTCCACTCCTCTATGCACTCATACTTGCATGTTCATTTCAAGCTAGAATGACAAGATTTGCTGAAACTATCTGTAGCATTTGTTTACTTTCATGCAAAGCACAATGTTCAATTCTGAGTGTGTTCTTAGCTGAATATTCAAATTTCTAATGCAATCATTATTATCACGCTCAATTTACATATCTAGGTGGAATGACGAGATGCAGAAAAATGTGCACCTTTTCTTCTATTTGGCTGATGAAGATGGAAATTCTTTAAGTTTAGGTAGAGATATCTTGGACATTCGTGAGAATTCTCTCCTGGCATCAGGGTCACGCACAGACATTGGAGGTTGGCAGCTACATTTAAAATCAGAGGTAAATGGTGATTGAATGACAGAGTTAGAAATGACCAGACTTACTTCTATTTGTTTGAAAATTTGATGCTCGTGATTGAAATTTAGTTTATATGGTAGGAAGTTTTCTTGGCTTACTTGCCATTCATGCTATCAAAGCAACTCAGGTCTCAGAAATCATATTCCTACTGGTTAGCATTTAGGGAAGTGACTGACCTTAATTCCCCACCAGTATAATTTGTATTCTGTTGCTTCAAAATCATTAGTTGTCAAATTGCCCAATTTGACACAATGATATGCGATTTATTAGATATGTTGCAATTTTGAGTACTCTGGATACAAACAAAACAAGACATAAATTATATTAGTTAACTAGTTTGTTTTCTCTGGCTGAATGTCAGCCTCCAAATAGCTTATATACTCCTGTAATATTTGTTTGAAATAGTTAGTTGACTAATAAAACTTTCCTGCCTATATCTCTCACCAATTGCTTGTAAGGTTTCAATATATGGAATTTACTCAATAAAAATTCTAGACTTCAATATTTTTTTGTTTCTGCATAGTTTTTTCACTAGATACTGATCTGAAGCCAACTTTCATATGTTTCTCTTTTGTAGGCTGATTTGGAAGTCCATTATTCTGGTTTCAGGACACCTCATATCCACAATTTGTCTGATCTTGTTCAGGAAAACCTTGCATCCCAAGTATGTTAGATTTTCATATGTGTCCTATATTTCCCTTCAGTTGTTCGAAGCTTATACAAAGTATGTATTGTTTAGTTTTTAGGGGTTCTTTCCTTGACTTCTTTTGTTTGTTATCTCTTACCAGGTAAGAAGATTTAGTCGGCTGCAGCTGCCTGATATCTATGAGAGCTCTTCAAACATTTTAGTTTTTCAGGTATATTATGTAAACACAATTGTACTTGTCTTGAAATATTTTGCATTCTTGTAGTTAACTTTGGTTTGTCTTTCTTGTCTACCTCCTCGGTTTTCAATTGTTATGCACAGATTTCAGGGAGGATTCCACTGGAAACAGATACTGTCTTTGTATCTGGAACTGGTATAAATTCAAGAGTTGAAGAACGCATAAGCAATCTTGCCGGTATCTTTTATTCTCCATAATAAAACTATTGTTAAATTAAGAAACTTTAACAGTATTGAGGTTTTTGTCCTTACACATAAGCAGTTATCATGCTTTATTATCTTTTATCTTAACATTTGATATTTAAAATCTTTAAATCTGTTTTTCAGGTTCAAGTTTCTTTTGGAATTAGATCCTATAATATCATCTGCTGCTAATTAGATTTAAAAAAAAAAAAAATTCTATTTTTATTTCTGGGCCTTTCCTGACTTTACAGTGAGTTTTTCTATTTCAAGACTTATATATTCCTTTGCTTTATTAATTTAGGTGTCGCATTGACCAATCAACTAAAAGTAAAACAGAGAGAATTTGATGCCAAATTTGAGAATTGCTTTCAGCTTGCTGACAAGGTATTGATATTTCTTAAGTAGTTTCATTGTTCTGCATGTTCTTTGGTTCTTCCCATTTTATTAGTTATTTTTCAATCTCTATCATCATGCTCTGTCATAAATTGTGTGGCTGTCACTTAGATATCCTTTCTAGTCACCTTAGGTCCTGTAGAAGAAGAAATATAGTAATTGCTTATTTTTGTGCATTGGGTTATCAATGTCAGGAATTGGTTAGAATCTTTGGCCCTGATCAAAGCTGTTTTAATTTAAATTATTGAATCATATAGTACTTTTTTTGTTGAGTATGTTGTTGAATAATGAGACTCATTGTGTCTCATGTCAGACATTTCTGATGCTCCTCTCCCCCATGATTCCTAGAAATGACATACTTCTACCTCATGTATCAATCTTGATAGTTTACTTGGAGAGGGAATTCTTTCCGGTTGCTTAGCTTTTGGGCTATTATTTTAAAACTCAACAGACCAAACTATAATATCCTCTCTTATTTAGTATAAGTTTTATCGACATGGTGTCATGATACATAATTTTGGCAATTAAGAGTTCAGCAATGCTCAATAAGATGCCCTCTTGTAGGCACTTAAGGTCATATCAGTAGCCATTAAGAGTTATTTTTCTTTTCCTTCTGCAGTCTCTCATTTTGTCTGCAGTGGTGTTAATTTTGCTCTTCCAGGAAGATTCTGATGTTGTACCATTGTGCTTGCAGCTTGATTCCAAATCCATTACTGTTGGCAAGGCTGCTATTGGAAACATGTTGGGTGGCATTGGCTATTTCTTTGGCCAATCAAAAATTTCAGTTCCCAAAAATTCTAATGTGAGTGACTTGCAATTTTTTTATTTCTTTTTGTTCATGCAGTCTAATTGTCTTTTTTAGGGACATTTTACTTGCTACTTGATCATTCTAGTCATCACAGTCCTTTGTGGCATAATTCCTGTTTACCTTTGTCCTAACTCTCTGATCATGCCCCAAGAACATAGTAGAGGATATTGGCTATTGGTAGTTGACTTACTTCTCAGTTTAAGTTAACAATTTTGCAAGAGCCAGATACACAATAAACTTCAGGGAGTAAGGTTAAATTGGATTCTGAGAGCTCAATAAATGTATGTTTGCTGGGTTCCAAGTAACAACTTGTTGGCAGCAGTTTCTATGTCCAAAATCCAAAATGCTTCCAGAAGTTTCAGCTGTCATATCATATCTTTCTCTGCCAACAGTAACATGAAGTTGGTGTTATATGATGTTCAATCATTTAGTTCATCTTACTTCAGGATCTCCTGTATATTTCTTATTTGAGTAATTGCAGGGGGTTTTATTCTCAAATAGAAAGGAATAACAAAGACCAGGAAAATTGAGTGATCAGATACTAGATTCTGCTGTATATGTGTAATGTGTCTATTTGTGTGCTCCACACCACGCCCACCCCCACTCCCTTCCCCCCGGGCCTTTTCTACTTTTTCGGTTTGCACGTAACTCTACCAGAAAAAATTTCTAGAGCTTGTATTTATGATTAGCAGTCCCTTGTTTATATTGTCTGACAAAGTCATACAGTGGGGTATATCTCTTGTAGGTTAAAAGTCATGATGATTTTCTTCTATATTGGCCAGCTGAGCTATACACAGCTGTTCCAAGTCGACCTTTCTTTCCAAGGGGATTTCTCTGGGATGAAGGTTTTCATCAACTACTAATCTGGTTAGTTGCACATTTTTGTGAGATAAATATCTTGCTCCATTTTTTTTAAGTTTATTTCTGCAGTAAGCCACACAATCCAGAGTTGATTACTATGTATCATGTTTATCATGCCCGTGGCATGTGCCTGCATGTATGTCCACAAATGTTGAGCAGGCGTTGGGATCTTCATATATGCTTGGATATTCTAGGACACTGGTTGGACCTGATAAATATTGATGGTTGGATACCTCGTGAGCAAATTTTGGGTGCTGAAGCACTAAGGTAACTTGCAGTAAATTCAAAGTTCCAAGTTTATCAGGTTATATAATTCTGAGGTTTTTTATGGTTTAATTGCAGTAAGGTTCCAGCGGAATTTGTTCTGCAGCATCCAAGTAATGGAAATCCACCAACACTATTTTTGGTTTTACGTGGTAAGTTGTTTTCAAATTAAATTGTCCTATAATGCTGTTGGGAGGGTGATTTAACTCCATCAACTCATAGGACAGAGAAGGATTACTTCAGAGTCATGAAAAGCTTTGGTCCTAGGCTCTTTTGCAGTGGTATGCTTTTCAGCGCAGTGCATCACTGGATTGTTATCTACCAACACCGGTTTGAGTACCTGCAAGTCATTTTTCTTAAAGTAGATGGGAGATGTTTTAATCTAAATTCAACCAGTTATTTTCTGACCTTGGAGCAATTTTGACTGTTAGATGGATAATTCTCCTATTACCAATCGAGTGATTCTGCAAAGTACTCATATTAATATGATAAAGATTGTATCAGATGATTCAGATCTATGGTGTTAGATTGAGAAGTCAAAGTCTAGTGGTCTATGCTTTACTTTGGGAATTTGACTACCATGCTTGGACATAGGTTGATAAAATAAATTTAGATTTAGTTCCACAGCAGAGATACAATAATTGGATGAAGTGCAAGAAGATGAGCATAGATAATAAGAATTTGATTTGTGAATATATAATATTTTCTGAGGAGTTGGAGATACCCTGCCAAACAAGCAGAAATATGATAGTATTTGGTGATCATACACGTGCAGGCAACAAAAATGTGCATGGCCTAATGGACATGAAATCAGGCTCTTCCTTCGCTTGTGTTTTCTAATTTGTTTGGAGTCTTAAAATTTTTTGAATTGGTATGATTGACGGATGTTGAGTAATTTGAAATTGTAGTTCCCTTTCTTTGTACTCTGATATGCATTATTTTCCCTGCATTAAGATTCCATCATACACAATACACGATGTGAAATGTAGTATGAAATTCTCTTTCAGATCTGGTTAATGGTATAAAGAAGAACAAGTTCTCAGCCACTGAAAGCAATGAGATCATTTCCTTCCTACAGCAGGCTTTTGTTCGGCTTGAAGCATGGTTCAAGTGGTTCAACACTACCCAGTCAGGTATATTACTAGTATTTTTTTTTCAGGCAGGGTGTTGTCGAAAAGAATGTGTGTTAGCAGTGGTGATCCCCACCCCCCTCCCCTCCCTCCCCCCCCTTGGGTTTGGTTGGGGTTATGTGATAAATGTGGTTGAAGTTTATCAGGCACTAGAATCGAGTCTCTGTCACATCAGTATATATATGTGCAATGGCATTATGATGTGACATTGAATATAAAGCAGGCAGAGTTTGGCAAACTTTACTGACATTCATACTCAGCATTTTCTTTACCCCCGTGTGTTGTGTCACAGTTGTAGTCATAACTGTATAAAGCAAGAAGTTCAGGGCAGGAGGATATTATTGATGTTTTACAATGTAGTTTAAATTCATACAGATATAAACAACTAAAATTCTTTAAATTTTTGTATTAAATTTGCTGGTAGAATGGCGATAATAAAGTATTAACATGTCCAGAACAACCTATGTGGCTGGGCTAAGGCTTTCTTGAGTTTGTTACTCAAGTAACTTTTTTGGAAGCACATTCTTTGAACTGATTTTTAGATCTATTAAATGCCCTTGCCATGGATACATGGAGAAGCCATTTTGAATTATTGAGAACTTGAGGTAATGAGATTTACCTTTTTTAAACCCTCCCCACTCCTTTTAATTCTGCTATTGATTTTATGATAACAGGAAAGGATATTGGTAGCTATTACTGGCATGGGAGAGACAAATCAACAATTCGTGAACTAAACCCAAAGGTTCTATGTTTCAGCATTTTGTCAAACATTGACAGTCATATGTAAACAGAAACTTTTGCTTTCTTTTGAAGCCCTTAAACAATAGTGCGTGATGTTATTAGCTTTCAAATGATTGTTGTTTCCTTTCAGAACATTCCATGGAAACAATTTTTCTGGTAAACTACATGTTTTTCTTAATGAGCTTGAGCCTTGGGGTCAAAGCAACAAAGTTTTGTCAGGGTAGGCTGCAGCTGTTTGGCCCATAATGTGTCAGAAACTTGGCTTGCAAAATCTTTTTCCTTGAACTGTTGGAAACCAAAAATCTTTTATGATGTTTGGATTTGGGGCTACTAATTGGATGTTTTAGGCACCGTTGGATTCTGACCTTGTCTGAGGCCTAAGGGCAATTGGAATCCATGGTTTTGGAGACAAGTCAGCTTATCCTAGCTTTGTTTGGAGCTTTGGTTTGCAGAGATAGTTTACCTTTTTCATTTTGCATAAGTTTTATTTTGAAAAAAACAAAGCTTCTTTTTGAAGACCTCTGTAGTAAATGGAAATGGTTTCTGCTGTCTCCAGACACTGTCATCTGGGCTAGATGATTATCCTCGTGCATCACACCCAAGTGAAGATGAACGCCACTTGGATCTTAGATGTTGGATGCTTCTTGCGGCAGATTGCTTGCATTCCATTGCAGAATTGATTGATAAGGAAAATAAACCTGGAAAGGTAGAAATGCATAATGAGAAAAAGCATTCTCCGAGTTATAAGAAGTTACCTATTAATTAATAGATCTTGGAAATGAATTGGTGCAGGAGTATGGTTCTACAGCTAAGCTGCTTTCAGACTTTGATATTCTGAATCAGGTTTGTCTTTTGTCATCAGGTTGTCTGAATTGTTTTCTTATTACTTTTTGATGCTCTTAATGGGTGATACCTGATTCATTAAAAAAAAATCTTTATAGTAATGTTATTTTACACAGATTCCTCTTTCCTTTTCATTCCATCTTCTCTGCGAAGAGCACAATGTAGAAGTGTCTTAGAATTTTTTCAATGTACAAGCAATTCTAATTATTGCTCTTAAAATTCTGCTTTTTCCATGTCTCATTGGTCTTGATGCTTTACCAGATGCACTTAGACCATGCTTCTGGAGCTTATTTTGACTTTGGAAATCATACAGAAAAGGTATGCTGCTTGTATTTTGGTTTTTTACATAAACTATATTATCTAGTAATTTATTGACCAGTGAATGATTCATGTTAGACCTGTTCTCCATTTTATCTGGCAATATATGCAGATGAGGCAGATTTTTTTTTTTTGAAAATTATGCAATTTTACTGCTGAATGCCAAAGTAAAACAACTTTGGACTTTTATGAATACAATAAGATAAAAATAAAAGTAACTGAAAAATAGAACCCCCAGAAACATTATATCCGGACTTAGGGATATCCGGATGCTCTCAATATAGAAAACAGGACAGAACTCCTAACAAAAGAAAAACTCCTAGCTCCCAACATTAGACATAAAGCTGTCTGAAGCGTGACAAGCTTGAGAATGCAGTCCGAATCATGACAACTTCATTCATCCATGCACAGCATCCTTGACTACTTAGTCCAAGCCTTACTAGTATAATAATGCTGTCCAAAGAGTACGTGTCTGAACAGAGTAGTCCTCACCAACTCAAGTTGCTGCAGCAATCAAACAAACCTTATATCCGTGTGAAAGCATATCCAATCAGCTCACTTATTTAATGCTGATGCTAACTAAGCAAACAATTATACTTTGGGCATTGAAATTTTCTGGGCTGTTCCGTGCCTGTTTTCATAACTGGAGTGTCAACTTTCTGATTCAATATGCTAAAATGCCCCAACATTATAATGTGAAAATTGAATTTGTTCAGTTAAGTAGATTGTCATGCCATTGGCTTAGATTTATGACTCTGAACTTTATTATACCTTGTTTCAAAATTTTTCATTGAAATTAGCTCTCTGCTGTTAATTATTATAGGTCCGTTTAAGTTGGAAAGAAGTGACTGTAGGAAATACTCATGCAAATCGAGAGCTTGTTCGGGAGGTATTAGAAAGGCCAGAGCTGAAATTGGTTCCTAATCTTGGTTATGTCAGCCTTTTCCCATTTATGACCAGAATTATTCCACCTGTAAGTTTCCTAGATGATCTCATGACCAAATTAATATATTATCAGTTCTGTGGTGCTTTTGCTATGTTGTCTTTGTAAACAGTTTGAAGCTCTTTTTATATGTTTTACTTTTTATTCATCATTATAGATTTCTCATGTTATGCTGTTTTTTTTTTAATAGAATTCTTATATTATACTTTGTACAGGAATCATGGATTCTGGAAAAGCAGCTAGACCTCATTTCAAACCAGAGCATCTTATGGACTAATTATGGACTCCGTTCACTTGCCAAAACCAGGTATTCCTGAGCAATGTATTGGTTATTCTGTTCAGTTTAAGGCTATGATTTACTTTTTTTTTTTAAAGGCGGCTATGATTTACTTGATCTTCTTGTTTTATTTGCTTTAATGAATCCAAGTGTCTTCTTGCATGTCTTCTTCTATGCCGTAGCTCCTTGTACATGAAACGCAACACAGAGCATGACCCACCTTATTGGAGAGGTCCAATTTGGATGAACATGAACTTCATGATTCTTTCTTCGCTCCGGCATTACTCATTGGGTAAATGATCTTCACCTCTCACACCTCTCCTCTTCCCTCTTCTTTCTAAAACCACCACCAAATTGAGAACAGGAAAAGAGAAAATGAAACATTAAAAACGAAGAAAGTTAATACTTTTCCCTTATCTTCTGATGCCTCTGGTTCTGCTGATCTACTGAGTAATTTTCTGCAGAGAAAGGACCGTACAGAGACAAAGCCAGAGCCATTTATGATGAGTTGAGACACAATTTGATAAGGTACAAATCACATCCTGCCCACCTTAGGTCTATTACTACGCTCAACCGTTTCTTAAGTTCAATTCATATACTTTTGCTACAATGTCGCAGAAATGTTGTTCAAAACTATCACAAGACTGGGTTTTTGTGGGAACAATATGATCAGAAGCAGGGCAAGGGAAAAGGTGCACGTGTATTTACTGGTTGGACATCACTTCTGCTATTAATCATGGCAGAAGCTTACAATGAAATGTAGGACATTGTGATTAAAATTAAATTTTTTTTTGGGTAGAACAAAGTAGTAATTTTAAACTGCAGGTAAGTCCTACTCCTTTAAAGCGTTTGTACGTCACAGATATGGTCATATGTAGGTATATGATATGAAGCCTTCTTAACCCCGCACATTGTTCATTCAGAGTGCCTTTTAGCCCATCGCTTATATGGGAGCCAAGCCAAGTTCCCTAAAACTTTACCTTTCTTTTTTTTTGTATTATGCGTTTTCTTTTATATGATTTAGTTTACTTTCTTAGAAACTGACCAAGTTCAAATTGGTTCCGAGTTCCTCGACCAACTTGAACCAAGTACAGAAGGGTAAAACTCTCTAAGCATTCTTTTCAATAAAACATTATAGATTAAAATGGGCACGGCTCAGAACACCTCAGAGAGCTAAGCCGAGGCCCATCCATACGTAGGAATTTTATATTCAAATATTAAAAATTTATTTTAGATATTATTTTATTAATGCAATAATAATTTGGACAGAGCGCAGGGTCAATATTGAAAACTTCAACCCAAGAGATGGAAGGGTGTTGGGGTTAAGGCTTGAGGTAACACGGCCCATAAACACCCTTGACGCTCATTTCTTGGAATAAAAAATGATATTCAAGGGGAAGGGGATAGATATATTATCCAATCAGGTTATGCACCGATAGATAATAAACTCAAGTCAGAGTTACGTCGACTTCATCAAGACCGACCAAAGAATTTGGTGTGGCTGATATTAAACAACCCATACAAGTCGTTAACACTATCATGATGTGCTCCCAGAGCTAGAAGTGAAAAACATCTAACCCCGACTTCGGAGTCCAGCTCCTTGATCCTCCTCAGGTGGAAGTTCCTATTTGTATAGGATCAATATGGAAGTTCCTAGAACTCCCAAGACCATAGAATTGATCATCACTCTCTTGCATCACTGATGAATATTGGTGAGAAAAAGTGAAAACAGCAATCTTTGAATTCCTATCTAATCCAACTATAAAACTTGAAAACAACATCAAAGAATCATCAGAGATTTATCATCATTCTAGCTCCCATCTTCTGTCATATCCGTGTCTTCAGCCATTATTATCTCCATATCCCTGATATCTCGCTTCAACACATTGCCCAGCCTTGCTATGGCCTCCGTCTGCTGTTGTAATACCTGTTCCCCAATAAAATCATTCATCATCATCCAAACCGCAGATTAAGTATTGATATAAAGAAAGCTGACATGCAAGAATCTTGAACAATTGGTGCAAATCCAACAGCAGATTCTGTAAACAATTACTTGAACATAAATTATGGTTGTTAGTATAATCTATATTATCATTGCAAAATAAAATAATGATAGCGATGATAGGTTACTATCTTTCCAAATCAACTATCATAGATGTGCTAGTAATAAAACTTGTTTCAATATTTATAATGCAAGAAAGCTTAAAATTGCTAAATCTTACCTCCTGCATTTCAGCAAGACTTTGCTCATGGATTTTAGTTGATCCTGTAAGATAAAGAGAACCTCCAGCACCAATAGCATTTGCTTGAACACGAGACACGATGTGCAAGTTTTCAACCCTCCTAGAAAGTTCTGCTCCAGATCCTTTCAACTGTGATTTCATCTGCTAGTCAGTACAAACTCTTGAAAACAGCGTAGCAAACACAAAATAAGAGAATCAGAGGAAAGGAAGACTAGCCTGTCTAGTTATTGCAGCCAACTTCTCAGCCAATTCAACTTCCCCTTTCATTAAAGGCAACCGGCAACCCTTACCCTCCAATGCTTCCACTATTCTCATCATCTTTAGGCCACCATACAACGATAAAAATAAAAATAAGTACACCCAAAAGTTAATGGTTAATGCCATGTCCAGACTGACCCACACACCTGAGTCAGTTGTAATTAGCAGCCTTGAATCAAGCAGATTCTATTTTCCTTTTCCATTTTATTTATCTATTCATTTATTTGTTGGGTTCTGTGATGGGGGGCAGAGTATCGGAAAATCAGAAAACATGAAGAATGGATGTTCAGCTCAACAAAATTATGTTTCCGATAATTGCCTATGTTCATGCCAATCATTTCTAATTGATACTAAACTATATAACATAATTTGTTCCAACCTTTAAGAGGCGCCTTTGAAGGCTTTGCTCCTTCTGTCTCATTCTCTGGATCCATGGAAGAGTTTCAGCTTGAAAATGCCTTTGAAGCTGCAAAAGGAAAAGAATGTGAAAACATACTTTAAACAATGATGCACAGAGATTAATGGAGTACACATTACCATTTTTACATTGCTCCGTGTCATTCGCAATCTCTCAGCATCTGAAAGGATGACTTCATCTTGTAGCTGCCACAGCAATACAAAATTTCAAGAGTTCAGCCAACAGAGGCCACTCACAAAATACAATGAATGAAAACTGAAAATGCAGTCATAAGAAAGACCAAGCCTGGGGTATGTTTAGGTACTTGTAAAACTTCAAAAGTATGAAATCAAATGTACATTTGACCACATTCACCACCTTTTCTTCCAAATGCTACCAACAAAAATAATAACACACTAACTACAATGTCCTGCCAGAGTAGTAAGAGCTCTACTTTCTAATTTCCTTGCATATAAATCTACTTAATTTTATTCGTATTGAGTATCTTTCAAGGTTCCATGCTGTTTCTTAAATCCAGAGGTACCAACAACAAAATTCCATCAGTTTGGCCATGCAAACGGACAGCTGTACAAGAGATTCTTCTCTTTAATTAGTTATATCAGGAAAAGTTCCAACTGAATAAACATCATCATATTACTAGTGTCAAAATCTTATATCCATGCACACAATAGCTATCAGCATCCCTTACTAATGAAGATATTCTGGACCATAACAATTCAAAGTAACAAATTAATGAAGAAAAATCACTCTCCACATCTCGAACTACAACAAATAATTACCTTCAACCGCTGTGAAAGATCCTTAAAACCCTGAACAAGCTGAGGCCAGAGTCTTTCTCGATCAGCACTCTCCATACCCTCCAGTTTCGCCATAGCTTCCGCCCACATGATCTACAAATGTAAACTATCATCCAACCTTAGAGGAACTTGATAAACCCAACAAAAAAAGAAGAGAAAATTAGTGGTAAAAACCAACAATTGCAGAAGGAAATGCTAATAAACTTACATCTGATACACCAGCCGGCTTCCCCCTGGACTGCGCATCTATTACACTAAACAACAAATGCTGCACAAGATTTAATTTAACCATCAATAGATCATGCGAACCACATAAAACCCTCAATACTTTATTCGGTTGCATTGAAATGAAAAAAGAAATCAACAAAAATAATGATTTGATATACACATTTCAAACCGTTATATAACCAAAGGAAGCAATAATAATGAGGCTTCAGAATAACAAAATTACAACTGTTCTTCCTCTCAATTTGAATTAAAAACAATTAAAATTTGAATTAAGCATTGGAAGAAAACAAACCTTGAAAGCATACTTTGGGTTCCCAGGCTCCTCCTTGTAAGCATCCACAATGGCCTAACAATCAAACATAACAATCAATTATACTATAACTGAAAGTGATCTGAAGTTAGGGTTTAAATTTATATATGAGAGAGAGAGAGTACTTGAATATCACGATCAGCGAGAGAGAAAGGGAGAGGAGCGACGGGAGCCATTTGGGTTGTCAATTGAGCATTGTGGAGAGGAGTGGATGACGGAGTCTGGAATCCGAAACCACCAGAAGGTGCTGCTACGGCTGCAGTTGGTTGTTGTTGTTGAAATAACGGAGTCTGTTGCTGTTGCGTTTGAGAAGAGAACGGAGAGGAGAAAAGAGAGGAGCCGCCAAAACCTGTAGCGAAAGATGGCGTTGAAGGAGTCCCAAACGCCGGCGTCGAGGACGGAGTACCAAAACCAGGAGTCGAAGACGGAGTTCCAAACGCCGTCGTGGAAGAGGGAGTGCCGAAGGCAGGAGTGGAAGAGGGAGTGCCAAACGAGAGCGTTGAAGAAGGAGCGCCGAAGGCGGAACTGGAAGCTTGAGCTCCGAACATTTTCGATGGTTTTGATTGTTGAGTCTGTGGAGAGGGAGGTAGGGGATTTGGTGTTGTTTTTATGGTGAAGGCGCCATTAGAGTTAGAGGGTGTTTGGCTGACGACTGACGGACGCCTCTATTGCTGCCTGCTGCTGGGAGTCAGACACTCATCAGTCATCGATGGATAAAGTGAAGGGCGGCATTTGGATGCAAACGCAAAAAGATGTTCAGGTTCGGCTCAGACGAAAGTTTTGAACCTGAAACGCCAATCCCAGCGGTCGTTTTTGCTACAAAAAGCTTGCCTATTCTATTCTTTATCATGATTTTTGCTTGTTAATAATCTAAGAATGAATGACATAAAAATATCAACAGCATTTATTCACCATCTAATTTTTGTAAATGATACAATTCTACTATAAAATATGAAACATTATTAAAGGAAACTAGTAATAATAGGGTGAAATTTCCTAATCTTTTTAAGTTTTAGTTATAATTTTATACAAGTCCATTATTATCCATACCAAAAGAATATCTTTCATTGGATACACAAGTCCAACTGTTAATCAACCTTTAATATTTTTGTTAGTATGATGACTTGGTAATATTATTTGGATAAATTTTTTATTAATTTTAAAAATTACCAAACTATATAAATTATAATTTTTTTCTCTCCTATACAAAAAAAAATCTCTACCTTTTCCTCTCGCCAGTCAACCACCTCGTGGTCAGAGGGGAGCCTAGGGAGTGCCGGCTGGCCAGAGGGTAGCGTGCTTCCCTACCCCTAAGGGAGTGTCTACCAACAGCGGAAAAGCACGACCTTAGATTGCGCTCCTTTAAGGTCAGTGCTCTTTTAGGGGCCATGCTCCCCATTGGGGAGATTCGGTTGGATCTAGCATTCCCTAGCCAGATCCTATAGCGGGGTGGCTGCGGGCGTAAGGGAGTGTTGCCAGGGAGCCTAAAAGAAAAGAAAAAGAACGATATATTGGACATTTTACTTTTATCATATTAATGTCATTTATATGTTTGGAGTAGACTGTTTATTTCAAATACTAATTGACTCGCATGGAATTATAATTAAAACTTGGGGGTTGAGGTATTTTATCTTTAATAATATTTTGAGGTGTTAGTGATGGGTTTAGCTATGAACGGCATACTCAAAATACGCAGCGGAAAGAAAATTAAAACTTTTAACTAAATAACCAAAACATGCCTCCACCCATGAATCATATTTAGCATATAAACGAACAAAATAAATTATTATTCAGAAAGTTACCTTGTCCAGTAATTTCGTAATCACAATGGCACTTCTCGAAGCAATCCCACGAACACTGCAAAGAGAAAAAACCCTAGCCAATCAAGTGTTTGGTCTCCAATGGTAATACACACGATTGCACTTGAACTTTCAACAAAGGAGGGAGTTTTTAACTATATTTTGTATTAGCAAAAAGGACAACAATTGTTCTTTTCTCTTTTCACAATCTTAGCCGAACCTCTCTTGAAAATTGCTTCATAAGCAATTTTCTCTTTCACACAAAAGGAGTGGTGGCAAAGAGAGAAAACGCTTTTCTTTTTCTGACAAAAACTAGGTTTTCTTCAATTATGAAAAATTCTCATATGGAAAATAGTTAAAAGGTGACTTATATAATTAGGTTAAAATAACTTTAATTTTGCAATTAAGCCCTCAATATTATAACACATTATAATATTGGGTCCATTACTTAATTAAACTCTTTTAATTAAGTCCTTGAAAATTAAAATCAAAATTAATTTCCTTTATGTTTTGCAATCAAGGCCTTATAATTATAACTATTTATAATTATGTCTAAAACTTAATTAAACTTTTTTAATTAAGTTTATAGAAGTTAATTACCTAGCATGTGATTTAAGTTTAACTTAAATCATCACTCTCCCAATTTAATTCAAATGCAATCATTGTGTGTGACCCATTAGGTTCCCAATATGTTGGCAATGAAATTGATTAATGAATGAATTAATTAATATAAATTTCAATCAATTTATTTATAATCAATTCCATAGACCAAGATTGACATCTAGTAATACATCATGGCCACTCAATTGTTAGGAGAGTCAAAGGGTTCTTTAACAACCTTTCAGTGTACAGTCTATCGGTGTAATTTATTCCCTCATCATATATCCTAAAGATGATAAGAGCTTGGTACAGTGTCTACTCTTATTGATCACCATATTTGTTCCTGCAATTATAGCATTAGCTTTATAGAGAGTTATGAAACCTTTTTTTTCATAATCTCCATGTCACCTTGGTCAAGGACTTCAATAAACTAATGTTAACCAAGAACTGATAGGATATGTCTTATAAAACACTTGAGGTGATGATTCCTCTCTTGACCACTCATTTGCCTTCACATGTTTCATACTATACCCAAAAGCATCATGTTTTTGCATCCTTAGTTAGGCACCCGTAGGGATGAAATGAAAGCATAGCACTCCACATATAAAACAACTTGGTATCCCAAGTCTAGGAAATATTTACACGACTGACATATGAGAAGTGTTGCATAAACATTGGAGTGTATTACCAAATGCACTTCTCATGGCGAGTCATGTTTAGTGAACTTGCTCTCCAAGGTAAGCACTTATATTCTAGTTCCAAGTATCTCTATACTTCAATCTATGAGATCGATTGCTTACTTCCAAAGTAAGAAACATAGAATATACTAGTCTTTAAGCATCATTGATGTCCAGTCTCAATGATACATTAACTAGGAACATTTTGAGATTATGCTTTGATGCGTAAGGATCTCATAACTGCAACCCATTACAGTTCCTTTAAAAGCCATATTAATCTCATGGACTTCATTCAATTAGACTTATAAGTAATTATAATTGATGCCTTATTGATGAAGGAAAATCTCTAATCATTCAACATGAATGATACTATTGCATGATTGGAATCAAGCCTTAACCAATCCCAATTGGCTACAAGGCTCATCCCAACAATTAGGTGCTTTACAATGAAATGTGATTGCCAACAAAATAACATTACAGTGTTTGGTATATATGAGAAAGTACTTATTCAAATATTGAGAAAATAATATTGCAATGTTAGATTTATAAGCAGTTTACCGAGAATGTGATATTAATTTCCGAATTTACTTTTATGTATAAAAATGCAAGTTTAATATTCTTATTTTTTAATGTAAATTTTAATATGATATCATCCCTTCAATAAATCTAGCTATTCATACTCTTTAGTAATTTTTTTAATAAAAAGAATATTTCTTTTTAATAAAATAATAAATTTAATAATATAAAAATTAAAAAATTGACATGGAACTTTTTTTAATTATGAAAAATTAAAACTTATTTTTTTCTTTTCCTTTTTTTTCTAAATCTCTCATTTTTCTTTTTCTTTCTCATATTTCTCTCATTTTCTCTATCTTAAAGTTTTTCTCCATTTTTCTCTCTTTGACTTGCTTCTTTTTTGTATTGTAGTCTACAAACACTAGATTAGCATCGAAAGGCTAGATCCATCACCTCCCTTTCTTTACCTTTTCTTTTTCTCCTCCTTTCTTTTCTCTTTGTCTCTTTCGCACATCTTTCCTTTCTTTCTCCCTTTTCGAATATCTCTCCATACCACTTCTTTATGTTGGTGCAAATAGGGTTTATTTGGAATTCAAAGGAACCAACAAAATTGACTCCGAGGCGTGTTTTTGTAAATGCTATCTTTAAGACTTATTTTGCGTCCATCACTCAGTATGCAAAATGAGAGTTATGCAAATAGTCTTAAGGATACAATAAAGCCAACATCTAACTTCGTCATGCACTTATGAGAGTAGACCATGTTAACTTTACTTTTAATCCTATTTTGAAATGATAAAAATCGTGAGTTAAAAGTTTTAAAAACTCCTTAAAAATCTTTTGAACTTTCACATATAAATGGCTAAGGTTTCATTCAAGAAAAGACTTGAAAAGCTTGCAAAATTGGACTTATATATGGCACGTATCGAGACTTCTATTTAAAGTCTCGATACCTCATTTAAAAAATCATCAATATATCAAGACTTTCTTATGGAGTATGGAAACCTTGTCAAATAGAAAATAAAAATGGGAAATGCTTTAAGGCTAGTGTCAAGACTCCTTATTGAAGTATCAAGACTTAGCCAACTTGAGAGCAAACCTTTGAAACAAAGGACTAAGGTATCGAGACATGTGACCAAGGTATCAACACCTAGACAACCTAAGAGCAAAAATTCAAATACAAAAGGTCCAAGTATTGAGATGAGTGCCAAGGGTATTAAGGCATCCTGAAATAGAAGCACTTTGGCTTTTCAAGGTATCGAGACCACCAAAGGAGGTATTGAAACCTTATTCAAAGTTAGTAAGTCTACTCGTAAGAAGTATTGAGACCTCCACCAATAGTCTCGATACATAGTGAAGCCTAGAAAGAATGAATAGAGACCTTAAGCCAAGTATCGAGACCTTAAGATAGAATGTGTGAGAAAAACGAGTCTTACAGCTAGTTTTTGCATTTAATGCTCCATTACAACTCCAAATGTCTTCAAACATATGAATTGAAGTTTCCTATCTATTTTGAAGGTTGAAAAGTCTGAGATAATCATTCCAAAAGGAGAAAACAACACCAAACACTCAACATCATTAATTTATTCTTTTAAGCATTCATTAAGTCTTAAATACTTTTGATTATTTGTACCAATTTCGAAAAGCTAGTAATTGCCTTGCATTGCTCTGTTACTTCTCTTTTGGGATTGGTTTCAATGTCACTCGGTAAAGTTCCTTAAGGCCAATTGTTGGCATTAGCAAGCTGACCCATTTATGTCTCAAGATTTCAAAGGGATGTTGCTTAACTCTAGATTATTGCATCATTCTTTGTCATGTATTGCATGAACAGTTATTCAACAAATGGCTTCTTCTCAAGCATAGGAGTTTTAGCTTGTGGTGGAAATCTAAGAGGAAAAGCTAGCTTTGTTGAAGATGAAGGTCCTTGAGTGTTGCTTTATGAGAAATTAGGGTGATTTCTCTAGCTAGATTAAAATTGTTGGAATAGGGATTATTCTATTGCCCATTGTAATTTCCAACATATTGCACTGACTCAATATTAGTAGGACAATGATTACTAGCATGCCCTTCCCCATTTAGTTCACATGTTACAAATGGGCTCTGAACAACATGAACACTTATAGTGTCAAATTTCTTAGACAATGCAACTACTTGTGCAGTTAGAGCAGTAATTGCATCTAGCTCATGAACACTTGCAACCTTCCTTGGCACCAATCTCTCAAGTGGCCATTGATAGTTATTGGAAGCCATTTTTTCTAACAAATCATATGCCTCATCTATAGATTTTCCCATTAACGCTCCACCTGCTGTAGCATCAATAGTGGTTCTGATTAGACTTAACAATCCATTGTAGAAAGTTTATACTTATAGCCATTTCAGTAACCCATGGTGAAGACATCTTTTAAGTAAATCCTTGTATCTCTCCCAAGCTTCATACAATGATTTTGAATCCAATTGCACAAAAGATGTGATGTCATTCCGCATCTTCGCTGTTTTAGCTGGTGGAAAGAACTTAGCTAAAAATTTCTGAGCCAAATCATCCTAAGTAGAGATAGAACCAGCCATAAGAGAATTCAACCAAATCTTTGCCTTGTCTCACAGAGAAAAAAGAAAGAGCCTTAATCTAATAGCATCTTTTAAGACCCTATTATGCTTAAAAGTATCGTAAATCTCCAAGAAATTCACAATATGAGCATTCGGATCATCATTAGGTAACTCGCCAAATTGCACTGAAGTTTGAATCATTTGAATGATTGTGGGCTTGATCTCGAAGTTGTTTGCTTAAATAGTAGGTCTTCGGATGCTAGAGTGAAAATCCTGCACAAGAGGAACAACATATTCTCGCAAAGACTTAGCGTTTTTTTCTTCAACCACTGTTTGGTTGTGAGTTGAAGCTTGTAAATTCTCCCTTTGAAGTCTTTAAAAAGTTTACTCGATTTCTGAATCAAATGGAACAATTTCCAAATTTCTAACTCTTTGCATACAACGACCACAAACACTTGAAAATAAAGAAAAAGAAAGTTTGAATTAAGACTAAAATTGCTTGGTATTTATATTAACAAAAATTAGTACAACAATCCTCGACAACGATGTCAAAAAACTTATTGTTGAATTTATCATGCAAATGCATGTATCACTAACAAGTAATATAATGAAGAGTAGAGTATTGTTTCCACGAGGATTTATTATCAAAATTTTGCTAAGTACTAAAATTAACACAATTTAATATTATCCAAACACAAATCTTAAATTAAGGAAAAATATAAAGAAACTAAAACTAGCTAATTGGATTGGTTGCTTCCTTTATAAAAGAAATTTTTAAAATCCATGCTTTACACAATCACATCAATCCACAAAGATCTTACTCCAACAAATACTTGAATCTTAAATAAGAAGAAAGCAAATTTATTTCTTTGCCACAGGAAGGATCAATTCTGAAGATGGGATAAGTTAGTTTTTAAGCAAACATAAACAGTGAAAAATCAATTTTGAGAAAAGAAGAAGTTAGTTCTTGGAAGACAGAAGCTTCAAGAATTGGGAAGAACCGACACCTCAGAGAGCAAGAATCGATATTAAGAGAACAGAATGTAGAAGGCAGAGATGTGAAGAAGAAAAAATTGATTCTCCAAGAAGCAGAAGTCAGTTATGGGTGAAGGATGTACCAAAATACACAAGTATAAACACAAAGAATCAATTCTACATGGTAAAGATATCGGTTCTTAAAGCACTGAAAGTAAGATTCAGAAACTTGCTGACCAAGAAGGAGTTGGTACAGTTGGATAAATTGGAGCGTCAAAAATTAAGCTCAAATTCAAATTTTGGCACTAGAACATAAGAAAGAACTAACACCTTGGGGTAAAAGAATCGACTCTCCAAAAGTGCAAAGGTGTCACCTTTGAACCAAGTTGTAGAAGAACCAATATCTTAGAATTAAAGAATCAGTTCTCCAGAGATAGAAAGCTTCAAATTTTAATAAGAACTGAAAACTCATGATCAAATAAGCAATTCTCCATATGCGACAAAAATGTGCAAGCTGGTTGGAATGTACGAAAGCTGATTCAAATTTGACTCCAACAAGTAAGAAATCACAGGGCCCATATATATATATATATATATATATAT
>NC_030851.1:18118521-18146206 GCF_000208745.1 Theobroma cacao | reverse complement strand
TGAATATGTGTATGCAATGTAAATTGCTAAATACATGACTGGTATAGTGCATGTATATTATTATCGATAATGCCATTGTGTTTTGGCTATGTTCACACTCGAGAAAAGGTGTGTGTGTATGCGTGATATGATAAATTTGTTAAGCAAAGGTAAATGGATAGGCTTGCTTGGGCTTAGTGAGCTATGCTCATTGAGCTCATGCACCGGTCATGGCTCGAGAAATTGGGTCGTGACAAGTTATACCTGTAAGCAAAAGGTAGATGGGTTTTGCTGGATCCTTTACAAGGTTGTATCTTATGTAAAGGTTTTGCCAGATTGACACATTTATTCGTGTCAACATATTTTGTGCCGAAGTTAGATCGATTTTGTTGTAATATGGAAAAGCCTTTGAGTATAACTACTCCTTTAGAGGAAGTGTTTGTGGCCAAATACATGTACAAGTCTTATGTAGTCCGCATTAAAGACAAAGACACCCTTGCAGACTTGGTGTTGTTTTTGATGTTGGACTTTGACATAATCTTAGGAATATATTGGTTAGCGTCCTGTTTTGCTAAGGTGGACTGCCACTATAAGCTAGTGAAGTTTAAATTTTTAGGAGAACCCTCATTTATGATTTATGGACATAATAGTCCAATGTTTGTGGAAGTTATGTCAACGAATGCAAAGGCAAGAAGGCCAAGGGTATCTAGCGATGACGGTAGATGTTTCAATGGATGAAAAGGAGTATCGATTCTTTTCCAGTAGTTGATGAATATCTTGATGTTTTTTTGGATGAGTTACCCGGATTGCCTCCCGAGCTAGAGATTGAATTTTGTATTGACTTAATTTTAGATATGAGACCTATTTCTATGTGTCCGTATTGTATGGCAATGGTTGAGTTAAGAGAGCTCTAGAGACAATTAAATTATTTGTTGAACAAGGGCTTTATTCACCTAAGTGTTTCACCTTGGGGAACACTAATGCTATTAGTGAAAAAGAAGGATGGTAGCCTTTGATTGTGCATTGACTACCGAGAACTTAATAAGTCACTATAAAGAATAAATATCTACTCTCAATGATAGATGATTTCTTTGACTAGATGTAGGGTGCAGTGCACTTTTCTAAGATTGATTTATGCTATATGTATCACCAATTGAGAATTCGAGAGAGTGATATACCCAACATGGCATTCCACACACACTATGGGCACTATTAATTTTTGGTGATGTTGTTTGGACTCACTAATGCCCTACAGCCTTTATGGATTTAATGAACAAAGTCTTTTGAGCATATGTGAACTATTTGTGGTCGTAATTATAAACAACATCTTAGTGCATTTTAGGAGCCCAGAAAAGCATGCACAACACTTGTTTGTGCTTCAAATGCTCAAAGAACATAGATTGTATGCTAAGTTCCCAAAATGTGAATTTTGGTTGAATAAAGTCAGTTTCTTGGGGCACGTTGCATTTGAGAAAAGGGTACAACTTGATCCCAGTAAGATAGAAGCCGTGGAAAATTAGCCAAGGCCAATGTTTGTAATAAAAATTAGAAGTCTTATAAGATTAGTCGGATATTAAAGACATTTTGTACAAGACTTTTCTAAAATTGCATCCTTTCTAACAAGATTAACACGGAGGAGAATTATGTTTAATTAGACTTATGCTTGCAAGCCGAGTTTTTAGAGACTTAAAGCTTGTCTCGCTTCTATGCTTGTGTTAAGCATACTGTGTGGATTTAGAGGCTATACTGTGTACTATGATGTGTCACAGATTAGATTGGGCTGCATGTTGATACAACACAGGAAAGTTATAGCTTATGCCTCCCAACAACTTAAAAGACATAAACAAAATTACCCTACGCATGATTTAGAGATGGCAGCGATCATGTTCGCCTTGAAGATATGGTGATAGTATCTATATGGTGAGACTTGTGAAATATATACCAACCACAAGAGCTTGAAGTATATATTTCAACAAAGAGATTTGAACTTAAGACAACGTAGGTGGTTAGAATTATTGAAAGATTATGACTGCACCATACTCTACCATTTTGGCAAGGCCAATGTTGTGGTGGATGCCTTGAGCTAGAAATCAATAGGGAGCTTAGCACACGTGACGGTAGAGAAATAATCTTTAGTGAAGAGTTTGTACGATCTGGGCAATATAAGGATGCACTTTGAGGTTAATGATTCGAATGGCTTGTTGGCCCATTTCAGAGTTCGATCAATGATTTTAGATCGGATTAGAGATGCCCAAAAATGGGATAAATTTTTGGTGAACATCTTTGGAGATATGAGCAAAGATAAAGCTTAAGACTTTGTTTACAACACTGATGGTTTACTAAGATACCGATCACGAGTTTACGTGCCAAATTTAAATGGTTTATGAAATGAGATATTAGAAAAGGCTTATGTTGTAGTTTATGTCATACACCTAAGAGCCACCAAGATGTACCATGATTTGAAGTTTGTTTGCTGGTGGCCAAGGCTAAAAAGAGATGTAGCTAAGTATGTCTCCAAATGTTTGGCTTGTCAACAAGTGAAAGCCCAACATCAAAGGCCCTTAGAATTGCTACAACTGTTATTGATACCCTAGTGGATATGGGAACATGTAGCAATGGACTTTGTGACGGGTAATTGTTGATCGACTAACTAAATCAACGCATTTTCTACCCGTCAAGACTAAGTTTGAGGCAACTCAGTATGCCTAAATTTATATTGACGAAATTGTAAGACTACATGGTATTTTGATAACGATAGTGTCCGATAGAGGCTCGCAGTTCACTAATCAATTTTGGAAGAGATTGAAAAAAGCCTTAGGCACAAGATTGGATTTTACTATAGCTTTTCATCCACAAACAGATGGCCAATCTGAGCGTACGATACAAACACTCAAAGATATGTTGAGAGCAATCATGCTCGACTTCGGAGTCTCTTGGAATTGTTATTTGCCTTTGGCTGAGTTTGCTTATAATAATAGCTATTGGTCACAATTGAAATGGCACCATTTAAAGCTTTATATGGTGGAAGGTGTAGGTCACTTATTGGCAAGCTTGAGTTTGGATAGAGTAAACTTTTGGCATAGGAAATGGTCTAAGAAGCTGAGAATGGTGTTTGCATAATCAAAGATAGAATGTAGTCGTCTTAGAGTTGGCAAAAATCATACGACGATAATAGGTGAAAGCCTTTGGAGTTTGAGGTAGGGGACTTTGTGTTTTTGAAAGTTTCACTGACCAAGAAAATTAAAAGATTTTAGAAAAAATGAAAATTAAGTGTCACGACCCGGTACTTTCCTCGAACCCATGACAACCGCCGTGATGTCCCGATAGACATTCATTATCCTGAATGCCAACCGAAACCTCGCAAGGCTTAATATCAGTTTTTGCACCTCCCTTGTGAGCAATAATTACTAAATATCATATTTTAAAAGATTATAAGCTATTTCCAAATCAAAACAATAATAAAAAAGTATTTTCTATCTCATAAGGACATTTTGATTATTTTTTTCAAAAATTTTGAAACCTGTTGAAAATATAATATATAGGGGAAAATACACATTTCATAACTAAAAACAAGTTTTTATGTCTAAAACATTCATTTAGGGTGAAATTGTAGCTAATAGAATAAAATAAAAATATGAAATGAAATATTCTATTTTCTTATAAAATAATATTTATAGAACTCTGCGTAAATAATTTTTGTAGTGTAAAAGCAAAATAAATCTATACATACAGTAACACAGATAACCAGAGTATGTAATTTAATTTACAATGACGTGTGGGCCCCTAAATGACTAAAGGTAACAAAGGCTGTGGACCTACAAGTTCTGATGAGGTGAGTCCAATAATAACCCTCGACGAAATCAGCTATTTACGGACTGTCCTAATCCTGAAATGAGTGGAAAGGAGGGTGGTGAGTTTATATAAACTCAGTGAGTAAACAAACATCATCTAAAATATCTAAAGTCGAGTAAATAGAGACAGCGTAAAATAGTTCATCGTATTATGATTCATAACGTTTCAAACTCATTTCAACTAAATAAAATAATTTCATTTCACTCAAATAATCAACATTGCTTATGAATTTCTTAAAAATTTAGCTCATGCCAAAACTCATTCTCGGGGATACCTTGGTCGGGGCATCCAACCGAGTTCGCCAAGGTTGTTAAAGAAAAGTTCATATACGCATAAAACACATTTTTACGTTTAAAAGCATAGTCGTTCCTTGGCGTTGGCTGAGTTCACCCTCACGTGATGGTTTAGCGTGTAGTGAACTCTAAAGCTTTACCTCAGGAGATACCCTCTGCGCCTCTCGTACCGAGGTAAAATATAACTGGATTTACCGTGCCCCTCTTTAATAGGCTGGTCCATGAAAATCCGCCACTGCAGTGACTAATCAATATCCCACCAAATCAATAAAAGTTTCGACAGCATAACATGGCAATTATATTACTACCTAGCCTGTTAAGGCAAAACAAATAGTTCATACCATTTCAACACAATTTCCAATTCAGCCATTCATGTCAATATCACCATAAGCCATTCAATTCAAACCATAAATTTACAACACAATCAAACAGTCTCTAATTACTCAATTTCTAAAATCATCATTCAATTTCAAAATGATATTATAAAACTCATTTCATTTAATCACATTTTACTTATAAAACATAAGGATTTACCATTTAAACTCATTTTTCTATAAAATCACAAAAACGAATAAAAACTACTTTAGATAATTAAGACGATAATAAGGTTACTCACAATATCGGGAGTCGAAGTACTCCTAGTCTTGGTCTTCAAGTACAATCTCCTTACCCTTATCAGAAGTTTCACCACCTAAACATAATGCACAATAAGCAATTTACTATATTTGTACTAAACCGTTATAAAACTAATTTAGGCTCTATATGAATGCATGAAATGGGATGCGAAATGTTCTGATTATTATCTAAATATGGTGTTCTACGTAGCTTCAATTATGTATCGAAATAAAATGGTATTGGCCTAATTCGATCTATACACCGGTTAATTGGCCAATACATCCAATTCAACTCCAATTAACTTGATTCCACTTCCAACACTCCAAGTCATCAATTACAAGTTAAATAATATGTAATATCACAAAAATCCATCATCAATATCTTCCTTGTAAAATTCGGCCATTGAAGGTTTAGTGTAGAACATGTAATTTTCATGCTTGATTTTTACACCTTACATCATAAAACAACTAAAAACACCTAAATAGCATGAAATTCATCAAAGTCCATTATCCAATTTCTCTCTTGAAAATTTCAGCCAAGGAGTGTGGGTGAAGGGCATGAAATTTCTTGCTTGTTTTTCATGCTAAACATCACCAAACAACTAAAAACACTAAGATACCTTGAAATCTAACCAAATAAATCATCAAATCTTCTCTCCTTAAATTCGTTCAGCCATGAATCCTTCATGAGATCTTGAATTGTAACCATGGTAATTGAAAAAGAATGCATAAGAAAGGTAGATCACAAGCTAAAATTAAGAAATTCTACATTTACTTGCTTAATTCCTTGAAATCCAATGAATTTTCTCTTGATTTTCTTCTCTAGGGTTTGTTCTATGCTTTTTCCCTTTGTTCTTGCCTTGGTCGGCCAAGACAAATGAGATGGGAGAGTTTTAGTTGTGTTTATAAAGGAAAATATAATAATATTAAAGCTTGACACTTGTCACCATGTGATTGGTCCATGCACAAAACTTAATAATTAAGCATTTCTTCTCCACCACATAAAATCCCTCAATTATCTAAAGTGTAAAATGAATTTCATGGGTTTGACAAGTGTCAAGGTGGTGTAAAATTCAAAAAATTTTAATTACGTCCTTGTGGACACTTGAAATGATCTTTTTGCTCTTATGTTAAAAAAATTATCGAAATTAAAATTTTTCACTTCTCAAGCTCAAATTATGTTCCAAATAGTCAAACTTGATCAAAATTTCATCCACCATCCCAAATTTGCCCTCGGGTGGAAAAATGACCATTTTACCCTTACGTTATGGAAATTCCAATTTAACTCCAAATCAATTGCCGAACTTCGAATCACCTTTTCAAGTCATTCTAAGATTCAATAACTCGCAATTGCATTTTAAAATCTTTATTTGAACTAGTTCGAGGCTTAAATCAACCTAGTTGTACCACTTGGTACACTACCGACTTTTGACTACTTTTTTGAGGTATTCAAGTATGCAAGCATGTTGTCAAATACATGAATGACATGGCAAACATATTATAGGGCTGGGCTTGACATTACGCCCAAGATACATTAGACCATTTGAGGTTTTGGAAGGCGTAAGCACATTTTCTTATCACTTGGCATTACAGCCAAATTTGTCTAATGTTCATCCAGTTTTCCATGTATCCATGCTTAAGAAATATGTTTATGATCTTTCGCATGTGATTTAATACGATAAGGTCCAGTTGCAAGACGGACTTAATTATGGTGAGTAGCCCATAGCCATATTTGATTGACAAGTAAAACAGCTCCGTTCCAAGGACATTGCTTTAATAAAAGTGTTGTGACAAAATCATTTGATTAAGGAAGCAACATGGGAACTTGACTAGTTAATGTAAGCAAAATATTCCCATCTCTTTGGAGTTTAAGATATGACTTAAATTGTGGTGTTTGAATTAAATTCGAGGATGAATTTCTATAAAAAAAAGGGAGAATTCAACACCCTTGACTTTGCTTTGGGCTATATGTGGTGTTAACTAGACTATTTAAGGAGTTAATTTAAACTTTTTGTGTAAATGCTTGAAAGACTTATCAACTATGCCTATGTGTATAGAAAATAACTTTGAAATTTGATGGTGTACTTGAGGATTTTTGGTGATTTTTGAAATCAAAATGCATTGGGGACTTAGAAGAATGAATTTGGAGGCTTGGAGTTGTGAAAAATTTGGACCCTGAACATGATTTATCGATATATGTTCTAAATCTATTGATAAATAAAAGTTAAAAAGCAATTTACAATAGACTGAAGAACATCTATTGATAGATTCACTCAATTATCAATAGATGTCGACCCTTGAGTGAAAAAAAAAGCAAACTAAATAACAGCTATCGATAGTGTAATACTCTGCACTTTGATATGATGACTAACAAAGCTTATCGGATGCCAATTGAGGTATAATAAGGTATTTTCGGTACCAAGGAGACAAGTGAAAAAATTTAGAATAAAATAATATTAAAATATTAAAATTTAACCGAATGTCGAAATCAGTCATGAAGAAGGATCATATGGTTGATCCAAGTAGGGGAGAAGAAGTACAAATGAATTTTGGAGATAAATGACATAAGTGAAATACGTGTGTTTTGTTAAGTCCAGCCAGCGCGGATAAGTAAATATTTAAATATTATGGTGATACCGCGTTGAAGTGTAATTTTCATATTTTGGTGGTGCACGTGCAGAGGAAGAAAGATAGATGAAAATTGGAATTTTTAAACGTGTCGGAAAGATCGAATTTTAATTATGAACATTGAAAGATTATGTAGTAAAATTAAATGGGAGAAGTAAATAAACAAATAATAGAATAATAATAAAAGTATATATATATATATATATAAAAGAAGAGAAAGACTAACATGGGTAGCCGCCCATGTGGTCAATTAAAGAGTCAACAAATTTTTTTTTATGGTGGTAGGGGTCGGCCAAATTGATAAGTGAAGTGAAAAAAAAAAGGAGGAAATGAATGAAAGATGGAAGGAGAGAAAAGAAAAGTCAAAGTTAGTTGTGAGGGAAAAATCGACTATTTAAAGAAGAAAGAGAAAAGTCGGTGTAAGAGAGCAAAGGGAAAGTTGAAGAAGAAAGAGAAAAGTCGGTGTGAGAGAGAGAGCAAAGCGGAAAACTGTCGACCAAGGGAGAAAAAGAGGGCTGGAAGAGAGCAGAAAAATGGCAGCTGCAACCACTTAGAGGAGTAAAGAGAGAGGCCTTGTGTTGCAAATTTTTAGAAGGAAATAGAAAGAGTTTTGCTATAAATTTTTAAAAGGAAATAGAAAAAGTTTTGTTGCAAATTTTGAGAGGAAAAAGAAAGAGTTTTGCTGTAAATTTGAGAAAGAAAACAAGAGCTGGTGCTGTTGGGTTTGTGAAGGAGTAAACAAAAGCTTGAGTTGCCGGTTTGTGAGTGAAAGGAGGGAGAAGGAAGGAAAAGAAAGAAAAAAAAAGAGAAAAAAAAGTTACTGTTGACCGGCGAGGAAGAGGAGCAAAAAAAAAGAGAGAGAGAAAAAGAAACGGGAAAGAAAGAAAGAAAGAAAAAAAAAAGGAAGAAAAAAAAATAAAAAAAAATAATAATTATTTCTTTGGGCCTCCAAGAAGGCATTTGGCAAAGTTGGTCTGGTGGGCTGCAATATTTTACTTGGATTAGCATCTGAGCCCAAATGAGGTAAAAATTAAAACCAAGCCTTTTCTTGATGGATCTATTATGAAGTATGTTGTTGGGTTTAGTCCAATTCATTGGGTTGAATGCGTGATATAATAACATAGAATAAGTTGAATTATTTGGTATAAATGTCCTAGAATTGTTAGATAATATTTAAAAATATGAAAATTTGTGTAAGTACAATATATAAAGGTAAATGTCAATAGTAAGAAAATCAATAATAGATTTAGCTAGTTTTAAAATAATAATGATAATAGTAATAATAAGTGAATGGTGAGGATGACAAATGTGAATTAGATTAAGGATTAATTGATTGAGGTGCTGTCTCGCACGTGTATAATTAAATATATTGAGTTTGAATTGTTGCTAAGAAATGCCAAGTAAAGATAGTACACTATAGTGGCGTGTCGAAAGAAATAGGGAGCTACCGGCAAGTAGAGATAGTTAGAGACACCTCCAAACAAATAGCAACTTGATATCTCGTTGTTACAAGGTGAGTGAACTTGCATTTCAAAAAAATGTTTTGGGGAGTGTCCACATGTTTAAATAAATCATTTGAAAGTTTTATTTGTTTGTGCTTCAAAAATATACTTGGGGAACAATCCCTTGATGAAATGTTTCTATATTGTGAAATGTGCAATATGAATAGTTCATCGGTTATCACATTATATTGATATGTGTATTATGCTTTGGATGCTCCTTTGTGTTATAATGATGACTTGGCTATGTGCGATGTGGGAGTGCACATGAGCTGATGATGACTTGGCTATGTGCGAGTAGGGAATGCACATAAGCCAATGATGACTCGACTATGTGCGAGTAGGGAGTGCGCATAAGTCGATGATGACTCGGCTATGTGCGAGTAGGAAGTGAACATAAGCCAATGATGACCTGGCTATGTTGGAGTAGGGCGTGCACATGACGATGAATGAAGTGGGGTGGTGTACATGTTTATATATGCTTATATATGTATATGTGATAGAAAGTTTATGATTATAAGATGTGATTGAAATGAATAATGAGAAACTTGATTATTATCAATGTGTTCAATTTAATGTACAATGTGGCATGAATGGATCTCCCTTGTGGCGGTGAAAACCCTTTAGATTTTATCTGGCCAGAATTTAGCTGCAACGAGAATCAATCCATTATGCTTGACTTGCTTGAATTCTACTAAAGTTTTCACTCTTCAATTTTTTGTGGTTCATGGATCCTTCATCATTACGTGATTAAACAACCAAGGGTTTGAAATGAGGGGTTTTAATAAGAGTTAAACTAAATTGCATTGTTTTTGAACTTAAGTGCATCATGATTTCTAAACCTTCCTTAACGTTGCTTGTTCCCTTCTTATGTTCACTCACTGAGTTTGTACTCACGTTTTTAAACTTCATGTTTTATGTTTCCTGAGTTAAAGGTGATTGGATCCTAGGATGAGGTGCTCCTTCCTATCCATTGCTTGGTAGGTTTACCATGACATTAGATGTTAGCAACCATGCCTAAAGTCACTTCGCTGACGGTCAAGGTCTAATTATGTGTATATGGATACTTGATGTGAAATATTAAGATTCATTTGTTAATCTATATATGTATATAATGGTTGATGATGCCATTATGAATGCATGATTGGGTTTTATGAATTGTTTTCAAAGGAACTATACTTGAACACTACGAAATTTTGGATTTTAATGAAATGTGGATTAATGTATAAGATTATATAATAGGCTTGCTTGGGCTTAGTGGGCTGAGCCCATTGGGCCTTTACGTCGGTCATGGCCCGAGAATTGGGCTGTGACAATGTTGGTATCAGAGCTCTAGGTTTAGTTGAGTCTTAGGGATTCCTGTGTCCGTCAGCGGAGTTGTTGGAGTCTGTGTAGAGTCTTGTCCTTGGATTATGGGTGCGCAACGCAAGTTAAGGACGGGAGGCTACCTGGGCTCCTCCTTCATTAGAAACCTACCTGATCTTATGATGTATAAATGGATAAGTAATCAATGCTTGGTTGCGTATAGGTTGGAAGGTGTGCCTTTTGCACGCGCCATGTCTAGAAGAGACGATAGTCCTGACACCCCTCATAGTACTAGTGAGGAATCATTAGATTCCACTGCCAGGAGCCAATGGCGCCCTGATTTAGGTAATCCGGAAGGTGGCCCATCCCAAATTCCTATTAATTGGATTCCCTCAGAATTAAAAGAATGGTTTCGTGATAAGGAAAACCTTGAGAGTAACGAGAGTCTTGAAAGTGAGGACAGCTCTGACATTTAGGAAGCTATAAGAAATTTCCTTTTGAAAAGATCTGAGGAATGGCATAGGGAAAATACGAAAGATGCAATTGCAAAGGGGAATATTCGTCTTAGGAAAGTATCTGCTGTCCGACACTTTCCTCCTGGTTATGGAATAGGTGCTGCACCTGTGAGTAGTGAGGAATGCAGGAGGATACAGCAAGCTTGGATTGAGAATAAAATGAGAAAATCTCAAGAGGAAGAAGAGGACCCGAAAGAGGATCCGTCGATGTGTTAGGATCAAGGCGACGAAGATCCTAAGGATGCTTAGTATTTTCATTGAATTTTGTATCACTTTAAGTTTAGGCAGATGCGGTGTAAAGGAAATAGTAGTAGTTATCTATACAAAGGAGTTAAGAGTTAGCTTTTATTTTTATGACTCGAATGGATTATAAAGTAGCTATTTAAATGACTAGATGTGTATGGGAATCTTTTGATATGACGGAAGTATACTAGCAATATAATTATTGAGGAAGGATATTCACCTTAGTAACGTGGTTGGTTGCCTTAGATAATTATTAAAGATCGACGTAGAAAGTCATTAATGGTACAAACAACTACGAGACCTGACAAATGATTACCAATTAATCATGGAAAGGTGAAATTTGAAATCCCAGTTGCAGTTACAATTCAGAAAGGATATGGGAGAAATTAATGAGGCTATAGGTGACACTTAGAATGGATGATGTGATTAAGTCGAGGATTGTAATTTAAGTATGGAAGGAACTACAAAATGATGCCATAACATTATAAGATGATAATTTGGCACAAATATGGATTAAATGAGGCAAATTATGGAACTTGGAAAAGTGAAACCTTGATTTAATAAAAATTGTGAATGTTAAGATTTTGTGGAATGTCATAAATGGTGAATAATTTTTTTTGTGGTTGTCACAACCCAAATCCTGGGCCATGACCAGCGCGAAGGCTCAATGGACATAGCCCACGAAGCCCAAGCAAGCCTAGCTATATCATCATGCTCATTATTCCATTAAATTACTAAAGTGACATTTCATAATTTAGAATCCAGTTAATGCTATTCATTGCCAACTTATAATGGCATTACCAACTAATATACATGTGTTGCCTAAACATATGTCTTAATAATTTACATTGGGTCTATCTATACACAACAAAAGAGTACTCGACTTCCAGCGGAGAGACTCGGACGAATGTACAGCTACTGAATGCCGAGACACCTACCAAGGGTCGAATATATGAAGACACTTCGACCTAGTTACCAGCTGCCTCGTGATCTGAAAACATGAAGTTGAAAACGGTGAGTATAAACCTAGTGAGTGAACAAGGAAGGAAATAAGCAACAGTAAGGAAGAATTTAAAAATCATGATGCACTTATTTCAAAACAATGCAATTTAATTTAGTGCTTATCAAAACTGTTCAGGAAAACCCCAATTGATTAAATCACTTAATGTAAAGGGTCCATGCTCAACAAAAGATTTGAAGAATGAAATCTTTAATAACTTTCATGCAATTCAAGTCAAGTAGACGATGGGTCCTCGCTGCAGCGAGAATGAATTTTTGCTGCAGCGACATTTGACTTAAATTATCAACTAGCCGAGGGTTTCTCACCAAACCCCTCATTTTAAACTTAATTTGTTTATTCCTTAATGTTGGAAGGCCATGCTCAACTATGGTACCAAAGAAGTGGAAAATAGCACAGCAATCGATCAAGATATTAAGCGAAATAGAAAGTTTTTCGCTGTAGGGAGATTCAAGCCATAAAACACAAACTTTCTTGCTACAACGAGAACCATGTCTGGTGAAACCCTCGAAAACCAGAGAGTTTCTCATTGCAGCGAGAATTAATCTCACTACAACGAGAAACAGGGTACCAGCAAAAATTCTCCATTTCCTCAAGAAAAGGCCACCCTGTTCACATGACAAATGCAACATGAAACACATATAAATTCCCAAAGCTTAACATGTCAAATTTCACATGCATTTCAACCATATACATATTCATGAACTTTCCATGACACACATATCTATATATGTATATATATATATATCCATCATCATGCACACTCTCCCATCGTCATCAGCTCATGTGCACTCCTCACTAGCACATGGCTAGGTCAGCATCGGCTTATGCGCACTTCTACTCGCACATAGCCGAGTCATCATCGGTGTATGAACACTCCTACTTGCACATAGCTGGGTCATCATCGATGTATGCACACTCCTACTTGCACATAGCCGGGTCCACATTAACATACGAATGAAACACCCAATGCATATTATACATATCATTATATTGTGATAACACATAAACCCTTTATATAGCACATTTTCACAAGATAAAAACACTTCACCAAAGGCTTGTTCCCAAGGTACATTTTTAAAGAAAAGCTAGATAAAATCTTTCAAATGTTTGTACAATTACATTCACATTCCCAAAACAAATTTTGAAATGCAAGTCCACTCACCGATATTATTTGAGCCTTTAGCCGATCCTAACTTCCCTAATTGTCCAAATGGGATGATGGGGCTTTGTTGGAACCTATCATCACATTAGCATCACCAATTTGTCAATTCACATATTTATAAAGTCTAAAGCTTTCTCTTAGCTAGCTTTCAATTGCCATTTAAATGGCTATCTATTTTCACTAACCTAATCACTCTAAAATGAATGGATAACCTCAACTACAAACATTCACAATTCCCTAAAATATCTACCAGCACATGTTATCCATAATTTTCACAATTAAAATAAATCATACTTATAGATATATATTTATGAAAATTTTTAAAATTGACCACCCCTACTCACATTGGTAGCTTGAAACTTTGAAATTCTTTTCAATAAATTTTCCAAGCTATTATGGGAGCTTTCTCTCTCTAAACACCTAAATAGTGAGAGAAAGTATGAAAGTGGGATTTTCAAGGGTTTTAAAGTGAGAGAGTGAAAGAGCACAATAATTTCATGAAAAGGTGCACTGAGGCATGAAAATTGGAGCTAGAGAGAGAAAGTTATGGAAGCTTGAAGAGGACTCCCATGGAGGATGAAGAAATGTGAGAGGGATGAAGGAAGAAGAAGAAGAAAAGCTGCTGGAAGAAAGATATTTATAGCTCATACTTATCCAATTCCCCTTGAAATTACGAAAATGCCCTTTAGCAAGTTAACTTGTTCTTCTACAATCCTTTGTGCAATTTTTTTATTCTTTTGATACTGGGACAAGGTCCACAATGATCTAAACTACTCGGGTTTACGAAAACTTAAAATTTTGACTCGGGGTGCAAAATGACCATTTTGCCCCTATTGTGAAAATTATCGAAACTTCTAGTTTTCTTCGTGTTTTCATCATTACACATTATTTTTTTGGTCTTATGCTTATTTAGACATTAAAATATCATAAAACCTTCTTCTAGGATCTTTTTAGAGGAAATGATTAAACTACCCCTGGCCCGTGTCATTGCGTTTAGGCGTAGTTATGAGCCTATAGGGGTTGAGGTCTCACAGTGGTATTATATATTGAGAATTTGTTGCACAATATGGCAAGATTGTCCTAAGGTGAGACTTATTGGTTGAAGATAAGTGTTAAAGGATGAAATGAGATTGAAAATATTGACTCGGCTTAGTGCATATGATAAGCAAAAGAAAAGATACAAATGGTCATGAAAATTGTGGGATAGGCCTAGAAGAAGGGCAAATGGTTGAGCATGATCCCTGTAGTAACTTTAAGGATGGAAGAATTTACTCGTTGAAGAAATTTCCACCAGCCACAGTACTGCAGCACTAACTCTTTAGCGTTGCAATGTTGAAACTATTCCATGTCCAACAGCCGCGACGCTACAGCACTAGCTATCCAGCACCGCAGCGCTAGGGACACCTCATGTCTAAGATGCATGAGCAAGATGGGAGTGGCACGATAATGAGCTTACAAGCTGAATTATGGTCATTGGTCATTGAGCTTTGTTATTTGGGAGTTTTAAATGTTCCAGAGAATGTTTACATGAATGAATTGAAAAGTTTCTTTATTGCCTTGTATATGGGCATATAATTGAAAGAAAAGTTGAAAGATTCTTGAGATGGCTACATTGAGATAAGATACCATGTGAAGTATTAGGATGAATAATATGTTGACCAAAGTCAAATCCTAAGAAATAAAGGAGATGAGAGATTAAGCCTTGTTAAAGGCTAAGGAAAAAGTGAGTGAAGAGTTAGATGAATATATGAGATATGGGCAAGGGATGTAAATACCAAGTGATGAAAGTGTGAATGAAGGATTAAAAGGGTGGTATAGTAAATGGGTTTAACCAGAATATCGTTATGAGAATTTGTAATTCTTGTCTTGACTCAGCTAAATGAAAAGGGTTAGTAACAACACAAGGCTAATTGTGTGGCACACTAGAAACCTATGAAGATGAATTGGGGATTGAATGGATGAGGATGTATTTATATATCTTTAAGAATAAGTACATGTCTATAGGATGATATGCTTAGGATGTTAAGGAGCAAATAAGAGACTAAGTGTTTCAGGAATGCACAAACATCTTTGAGAAGGAATTACCAATCATACACGGCGAGTATAAAAAGTGGGATTTTTGAAACTTGCTGAGGAGCCTAACGGCTAAGTTACAAGTTAATTGATCACATGCGGTGAGACATAAGTTTAAGATAGGTATCCCTAAGGAAATACTCGAGGAGTTCTGCTAGGGATCTTGTGAAAGCAAGCATTAATTTATGTGGTTATAAAGAGAAAGCTGTAAGCTGAAAGTGATATTCATATTGACATTGAAAAGAACTTGAGGAGGATCTTATTTCAAGTCTTATGGTTTCAAGAACAAACTGCAGATTGGTCCAGGGAGATTGATGTCACATTAGTATGGGAGAATAGAACAAAGGATGATTGAAGATAATCTGGATAATGAAGTCCGATAACAAAAACTTTCTAATGTAGTATGGAAATTGAAATTCGAAAATGCTTAAGGCATGCACGATGCAAATGAGTCTAAGTTTTAAGTGACTCATTAAAGTCAAAATGCAACAAGGATATAATACTTATATGTTAGAGGTATGAAGAATAATTGAGAAATAAGGATGACTTTTAGGGATTGTGGTATTGCATTGTTGGTCTCAATAATATGTGCTAGAAGGGGGGTGAATAGCACAAATCGGCTCTTGATAAGATGAGGAACTAATTTCTAGCACAAAGAAAATAAAAATAGAATAGACAATGCACAACAATTTAGAGTGGTTCGGTCCAAAATCTACATCTACTACCTTGATTGTTCAACCAAGGATTTTTCAAACCAAATCACTAAAAATAGTGGAATTCACAAGCTTCCACCAAGCTTTTACAATGGCTTTTTGCAAGCTCAGCCACAACCTTTAGCAATGGTTTTTCACGGGATCAACCAAAACTCAAAGAGGTTTTTCAAAGGCTCAACCACAACCTACAACAATGATTTTTACTGGGATCAACCAAAACCCAACAACCAACTTTTCAAGGCTAAGTTAGAACCTTAACACATTCAAGCAATCCTACCTTGAAATAAACACTGAGAGTGACTCCCTCACTCTAAGAATACAAGAAGAGAAGAAATAAAGAAGTACCTATGATCACTTACTTGATCTAGATGGTACAAGATGAAGTGCTGAACTCTATTACAAAGATTGGTGTTTAAGTGCAGTAAGGTGTAGAGAGGATTTTTTGGTTTTTTAACTTTATATCACTTGGAAGCCTTAAATTCTCTCAAAAAACTGATTTCTAATCATTGAAGACCCTTTTATACTTAAAGAAACAACTCTGATGGCAATTTGATAGTTTATGGCCGTTGGAAACAGTTGATGATGAGTTCTAGCCGTTAATCTGTCTTATAGTGCTCTGGTTCAAATTGCAGATAGAGAGCTCTTAGTCGACTGACTTGGTCGACTAAGCTGATTCTGTTTCTGGTTTGCAGTTCTTGGTAGAGAGCACTTAGTCGACTGTCTTGGTCGACTAAGTTGATTCTGTTTCTCAAACTCTTCAGCCTGCCATTTCTCCAATTTGAAACTTTGATCAACCAACATTCTTCTTTGTTTTACCAATAAGCTTCCTCTTTGTTAGATAGTTGCATTTTGTTGATTTTATCCCTATTTTTCTTTCAAAAATACTCTTTGAAGAGTTAATAAATTAATTTCATATATTAATTTCCTACACACTCAAGTAAAGGTATTAGACACAAATGAATGGGAATATTTTGCTACCATAAAAAACATATAGAGTCAACATTCTCTTTCTCTTATTTTTGGTGATGACAAAACACTTCTAGATTAAAAGTGCAAAGTCTATGTTTAATATGAATGTTTTAAATCTTTATGCATAATGAGTTACTCTCCTTTAGTCAATGCATCTAGTTTTCTTTAAATATTTGCAATAAACTATTTATCATATCCATAACAGCTAAACAAGATATATAATGCCCATAGTAGCTAAGCAAGATATATTGAATATCCATAATAACTAGCACATAATATTCAATAAAATCCTAACTAGGCATCACACACATAAATTAAACAAGAAGACCTATTTAACTCTATTTGATTTAGTCTTTCTTCTCTCCTTTTTCTTTTTCATCATTAAACAAGATATTCAAAACTCCTCTTTAATGAGTGCATCAAGATTTTCCTTTAATCTTTAAATCAAACTTTAATGAATGAGAATCATAAGCAGTCATACACTTAAGTCATACAAGCTTATAGATATAGTTCAATAACTTCAAGAGTCAAGCTTGTGTCTATGTAAGAACAAATGTATGGGAGTTAAATCATTTCAAGAATTTGTCAAAGATTACTCAAATAATATTCAAGCAAATTTCATCATTTTGTCACAATCAAAACTATAATAATTTTAAAGCTAAAATGCATAAGATGCAATGATCCAATAAAGATAAACCTTTGAAAGATCAATGAGATTATAAAGCATATACAAATACCGGATTGCAATTTAATGCAAATGACATTTAGCAAGTGAGATGTGATTAATGACATTGTGATGCAAGGATATATAGTATGGTAACACTCAAGCATATAATTGGAAATGAAATAAACGATATGAAGTTATGCATAGGCATAACAAGAATGTTGACATGCACTATAAGGATTATTATATTGAATCTTGGATAGGGATGGGGATGAATAAAGGAAAATGTAGTCCAAGGCACGCGAACACATGGATCCCTATGCGTAACGAGGGATGTTAACATTTGAAAATGCATGTGCATGCATATATGTGAAATTGATGACTTGACCAACTGAGGTGAAGAAATGTTCTCAGTAATTTGAGATTTACACTTTATGTATTTGATGAGTTGTATAGATGGTACAACGGCAAAAAGTCCCATTAGCAGTTGAACTATGATGATATAAGAAAGTTTGGGAAAAATAGTCAAGGAAATGAGATTAAAGAAATGCAATCCATAACGTGGAAATAATTGAAGTATGTGGCGTAAATGCAAGATAAACCTGAAGTATGTAGGAATAATTGAAGGCATTAACCTTTCTCAACATTGAGACTATGTACAGAAATGAATATGGCATGTTTATAAGGCTGCAGGTTACATAATAGCATATGGGGATAAGATGAATGGATGAATGTCGAGAAGTTTGGCCATGAGCGAAATAATAGAATGGTGATTAGATATACACAAGTAAGTATAATATGTGATCGAAATTGGTATGATTGAGATGAAGTTATGGTTCAAATTTAATGATAGTGATAGAGGCATGGTTGGTGTCTTGATATAACAGATCATGATTGTGAAAGGTACTGTTGATCTGGTTCTAAAGGATAATGTTGACATAAATGAAGTATTCAAATTGAACTGAAGGTGAACGAGGTGAATAAATCGAATGTCCCTATAAAGGGGGAAAAGGAATAAGATCATAGAGTGAGATTGATAACTCGACACCGACATGAATTCGAGGATGAATTCTATTTAAGTGGGGGAGATTGTAATACTCTGCACTTTGATATGATGACTAACAAAGCTTATCGGATGCCAATTGAGGCATAATAAGGTATTTTGGGTACTAAGGAGACAAGTGAAAAATTTTAGAATAAAATAATATTAATATATTAATATTTAACCAGATGTCGAAATCAGTCATGAAGAAGGATCATATAGTTGATCCAAATGGGGGAGAAGTAGTACAAATGAATTTTAGAGATAAATGACGTAAGTAAAATACGAGTGTTTTGTTAAGCCGAGCCAGCCCGGATATGCATAAAGATGTTCAATAAGCACATAAGCAATATTTCTACTCCAATACCAAGTGTTAAAGCTCAACAAACCAATTGATAAATGTAAGTAAAATCTCCTCATTTGTAAAAGCACAATATCAATTATGAGAGATGGAATCATTGTAAAGCTCATTATATCAATCGGTAAAGCACTCGTAAAGACTTCCCATATCACTAAGCATTTCAAGTATATCAACTTCAAGGCTCAAAACATTTAATAAAGATAAGATGATTTTAAAGCTCAAGAGAGAAGAGACAATTATAAACCTTGATGCTAATTTTAAAGCTAGATAATTATTGAGAAAACTTAAGGCTTGATACCCATTATGCATTTCAACGTTCAAGTTTAAGTGAGAAGCGATATAAGGCACAATATCTATTTTGGTGTTTAGAAAGATGTTACCGATAGCGAAGAACACCAAATGTTGAATTCTCACCAAACCTTGTCGTTGAAGATCTTAATTCGTTATGATATCAATGACAATGATTGACTCCCCCTTAGGAAATCATAAGCTCAACACAAAATGTTAAAGATACTCAATAAATCAAATATTAGAAGAGAAATCATAAGCCTAGAATAAATGAGCATTTATATGGATATTCAATTTATTTCCCTAATACTCAAGTATTCGTGGAACCAAAAAAAATTATGAGCATTTGAATAGATGTTCAACATATGCATCACATACTCATATTTTTAAGAAGTATTTGCCAAGTAGTTCGTAGGCATGTCTAAGGTATCATTAGTCTTCAAGCACTATTCTCAATTATCATCAAGTATTATCAATCATCATCAAACATTCATTATTTATTCTCAATATCAATCAGCCAAGTAGTATATCAATCAAACATTTTTAGGAAATTCCCTAAAAATAGCAAATCAAGGAGAAATTAAAAAATATCATCATTAAGCATTTTTAGTGAGTATTCTTCCAAATTTTTTCAAGTGTTCATTCATTTAAGTCCTTTTAACGCAAGCATTGCAAGATGTATTCTCCAAATTATATATGAAATTGTCAATGCAAAGAGAACTTTTTTAAAAAAAGGCATATCATTATTAATGAAGCATGACTAAGGCATTTTGCATTTATTGCAATCATGTATGAGAGTTATGATCAAATAAGCACAAACATGGTTACAAGAAATAACATGGCTATCTTCCTTAATCATGATTCCGATTTTGTTCATCAAAATGCAAGCATGAGTTCAATATAGACATATACCCATTGAAAAAATATGCAACCATTAAAGTTCAAGGTACATGCAATTTCTCAATAATTCATAATTCATGAGTGAAATCAATTATTATAGAATATTGAAAGTAAAGCACTCAACTCTTGAATATATTCAAAGTGAACATTCAATCATCAATGAATACCAATTATCAAGAAAAAAAAAGGTATATTTAATCAAAGCACATTAGGCATTCATTGCTGACTAAAGCTATAGGCCATATTTTATTTGACATGTCAAGTTGTTTATGGTGACCTATAAGCTAAAGTTGGATGCACACAAAATTTTTAGATCATGTAAACATTAAGGCTCAATGAAGACATCGTTAACATTTAAATGCATATTCAAAGTAAATTTCAACTATGTCAACTCACAAAATATGCCATGATCAAACTTGACAATTAAATTCGTATTCAAATGCATAGCTCAAGTCAAGTTTTAGATTTCAAACCTTAAGGTCAAGCATAAAGAAAAATCATATAAGCATGTGTCTTGACCAATATAGTAGATGAACCAAGAATATTTCATTAAGTTTAATGAGTTCATCTTAATCAAGTTTGTATGCATAATCAAGAAATCAATTTTGAAACAATCATTTAAGTACAAACGTAAAATATGTTTCAAGAATTGTGTGAGACCTCAACCCCTATAGGCTCATAACGAGGCATAGGCGTAATAACCCGAGCTAGGGGTAGTTTCGTTATTTCCTCTAATAAGTTTTCAGAAGAAAGTTTTCTGATATTTAAGGTCTAAATAAGCATAAGGACCAAATAAATGATGTATAATGATGAAAACACGAAGAAAACTAGATGTGGCAATAATTTTCGCAATAGGGGCAAAACGGTCATTTTGCACCCTGAGTCAAAATTTTAAGTTTTTGTAAACTCGAGTAGTTTAGATCATTGTGGACCTTGTCCCAGTGTCAAAAGAATAAAAGGATTTCACAAAGGATTGGAGAAGAACAAGTTAACTTGCTAAAGGGCATTTTCATAATTTCTAAGGAAATTGGATAAGTTTGAGCTATAATTATCTTCTCCTTCTAGCAACTTCTTTAATTTCCAGCAGCTTCTTCTTCTTCCTCTTTCCATCTCACGTTTGTTTTCCCCTCCATGGAAGCATGGTATGAAAACTTCATAACTTTCTCTCTCTAGCTCCAAATTTCATGCTTTTGCCCACTCTTTCATACGGTTTTTCTTGCTCTTCCACTTTTACACCTTAAAACCCTCAAAAAGTCTTTGTTCAGCACTTTCTCTCACTAGTTGAAAGTTTTAGAGAGAGAAAGATGGAGCTTCCATAGTAGCTTGACAATTTTTGGAAAGAATTTCAATTATAAAGCTACCAAGGTGAGTAGTGAACTATAGTTGATTTTTAAGTGTTGAGAATGTCTCGTAATTAGAATTGTGAGAGTTTATTTATTGGCATTATTATTCATTTTAGTGTGACTAGAGAATTGCAAACAATAGCCATTTAATGGTGGTTGAAAACTATTTAGGAATGACTAGTAGAACCCAATTTAGAAAATAGTTTTGGAATGGTATTAATGCCAATTTGGGTTGGTTGTGATGTTATGTGTGTATAGGTTCCAAGAAGGCCTCACATGTCCATTTGGAGCATTAGTTGAGATTAGAGTCAAGCAAGAGAATCAACAAGACTGGTGAGTGAACTTGCATTAAAAAGGTTTTGGGATGTGTATACAAGTATGTTTGATTGAATCCCTAAAGTGTTTTATTTGGTTTATCTTGAAAATTGGTGCCTTGGGACAAGCCTTTGATAAATTATTTCTATATGTGACATGTGGCTGTTATGGATTGTTGTATTACTACATTACTACATATATATATATATATATATATATATATATATATATATATGAATAATGTTGTGTAATGATATTGACCCGGTTATGTGCAAGTAGGAGTGCGCATAAGTTGTTGCTGACCCGACTATGTGCGAGTGGGAGTGCGCATAAGCCATTGCTGACCTAGCTATGTATGAGTAAGAGTGTGCATAAGCCGTTGCATATGAGCTGATGATGATGGGAGGGTGCGCATAGAAAGAAACATTCTGTTTTGGCAGTAGAAAACTCGCTGCAGCGAAAATAAATCTTGCTGCAACGAGAAACTCTTGAGTTCTGGTGCAGTGTGTTCAATTCGATAAAGATTTTGACCACCTTCCCTTCCGAACTGGAAAAAGTGGTAAACATCAAAGTTATAGCCCTGCCTCTTAGCTTTCTAATGGTAAAAAAATCAGATCAATTGGAATTTTTTATCTGGAGATATTGTAGAAAAAATGAAATATATGCAAACTGATACTGTTTCTCACTGCAGCGAGAATGAACTTCGCTGCAGCGAGAAACATTCTGTCCTACATGCTACCCTATTCAGTTTTTGACATATTTTTCACCCATTTAACTTCATGGATTGATTATGGGTTGTTTCAACACTATGAGGTTATTAATCAAAGTTTGAAATGAGGGATTTTTAGTAAGAAATTAAATCAATTGCATTGTTTTTTAAACAAGTGCATCATGATTTCCAAATTCTTCATATTGATTGCTTGTTCCCTTCTTACGTTCACTCACTGAGTTTTATATTCATGTTTTCAAATTTGGAGGCAGTTGGGACTTAGATTGAGTTGCACACATGTGCTCGCTTTCTTGGTAGGTATTAGGGCATCTCAATAGCCGTATCTTCACTGTGGTCACTCCGTTGGAAGTCAAGAGTCATTTTGTTTTATAAGTACGTTCATGTGATGTAAAATACTAAGATACGAGTCTTAGACGAAATATGTATATCTTAACTGTTAATACCACCATGTGTTGAAATGTAACATCATTTTGGGTTTATATTAATGAAATTCTTGATTGCTATAGCCCATTATTAAAGTGATTATAAGTTGGAATTATGAAAGGTGACTTGAGAATAGTTGATGGGATGTTAAGCAAGATTACATAATAGGCTTGCTTGGGCTTGGTGGGCTATGCCCATTGGGCCCATGTGCTAGTCATGGCTCAAGAATTTGGGCTGTGACAAATTGTTCCTAGATTAGCATTTGAACCTTTTAATTTTCATGAGAAGATATTTTCTATATAAGCACATGAAAATCCAATCAAATTAACAAATTCAAGAATTGATGAATAATTTCTCATTTTTCTATTTTGTCATTGCAACTACATGAGAATTTATGGAATCAATATGAGTGTCATGCTTGGGAATAGATAGATTTATTTCATTAAAAAGGATTTCCCATTTTTCAGCAAGTTTTGCAATTTCAAGAACATGTACTTGCACCAAATGATCATGAGAGTATTCATAATGCATGTTTTTAAGAGTCAAGGATCATCTTTGAAAAGGAAATTCAGAGAAGAGAATATTGTAACGGACAAGAAGTAAAGTAAAAAGATATTTTGGAACACAAAACTTGTCCATTTTTGCTTTAAAGCACTCAAGAGTCGACTACTTATCCCTTGGGTCCATTTTTTATCATTCTAGTAGCATTTGCATTTTGTTCTTCAATAGTCGACTAGCTATGCTAAGGAGTCAATTGTGCTAGATTCCTGCACATTGAAAAGCTAGAAAAAGGTACCAAACATGCAATGTTCCTAGGTATAATGATCTCAAAACATGGATTAGTGTGAGAACAATTTAGAATTTCATTTCAACCATGTTAAAACATCATTTTAGACATGTATGATCAAAGATTCTTCAAGAAAAACATGTGAACTCAAATTTTGGTTTTTATTGCTCATTGTTCACAAGTGCTAAAAAGTTAAAATGCTCATTTGAAGAATCATGCCTTTAATATGCTCAAACATATTCAATTTACATCATGATGCGTGATTATGACTTATAACATGTATAACAAGTATTTAAACAATGTTTAAGCATAATAAGCATCAAATTTAGCATTTTCTACAATTTTTCAGTATATGGACAAAAATGCCCTTGAGGTTATTCAAGCAATCATTTGTAACAAGAACAAGATACAATGGCATTTTCAACACAAGGTATGCTTGTTCAAGTTATATATCATTGAAATCATTATAATCTCAAGGATGCCAAACATATGTTCTTTTGCTTGAAAAATTCCATCAATGTTAAATTATCACACTCAAAATCATGCTTAAGAAATCCCTTTCGATCAATTTCACCAATCATAAGAGAAATACCAATCAACATCGAATTTGTGCAATTTATATAAATATATCAAATCAAATTTGCTCAATCATGCTATGTCATTAAAAATAAAGAATTATTTTCAATCAAAGAGAATAAAAAGATTTCGCAAGAAAATCAATTGATAAAGATTTAATCTTTCTTTGCAAACTTTTAACTTAAAACATTCAAGATTAGGCTTGCTTTGTGAAAAATCATGAGCTCAATGTCACTCAATTTTGTTCAATTATGCTTTAAATGATTTATGAAATGTGTAATGAGCATAATGAATCATGTTTATGCATGTCAACAGTCATTTGCAAATATCTTACAATTATGTTCCAAAAATGCCTTTATGACCATTCAAGCTAACAAGCAAGCATGCACATCCAATAAGAACAAGTCATGAGTATTTTCATTATGAAACACATTTATTCAATTCATAAATCATTCTAAACAAAAAGGATGGCAACATTTTTCTCATTTAAGCTCATTTTGCTTTAAAAGACCAATCAAAGTAGTTAAAACTTTCAAGTTCATTGTCAACCATCTTGAACTATTCAAGCAAGTTCTAGAATGTAAATCAAGATTGTTCAAATGGTCAACTTATGTTAAGCACAAGAAAATCAAAGACAAATTTTTTAACTCAATTTTCCTTGTCTTATGCTACTTGAATTGGTGTGAGTGCAAGTCATCAAATATGCTCATATTTCTATCACATTATCTAACCTTTCATGTTTCAAAATTATCCACAAAAATCATTTTTCCTCAAAGAAGTAGTATAGAAACAATGTCATAAATCATGAGGAAATTTTATAGAAACAATTTTCCATAATCAATCAATCTTAATAGAACAATTTTCTCAAAATAAGGTTGATGACATATTCAAGATCAAATATAACTACATACTCCATCTTTAGATTCATACTTCCTTGCAACTTATAACATGTATCATATCAAATCAAGTTGCATAGCCAAGATTTATCAATAAAGCTCAAAGAATTATGTACTTAATATTCAAGCAAGAATAGGCAATCAAAGTTTTCAATTAAGAAAAGCAAACAATTTTAGAAATCAAGCTAAATCAATGAAACATCAATAAATAAGCAATCAAAATTCTCATTTAAACAAACGAAAGGCTTTTAGCTTAGAGATCACCCATTTTCCTTTATGTGTAACTAGAGAGCTTTCATTTTTCAAGAATTGTTCTTCCTTGCTATAGCACACCTACAAGAGACATTTTTCATTTAATCTTTGGTATTCAAATTGCTTTGGATCCTTGAAAGTTAGTCTCATCACATAAAAGTCCTTTTGGAACTCACACTTGTCTAAATTTGTAAGGTACACATTTTTTAATTGGGCAAGTGTATGACCAATAACTATAAAATGTGCAATGATTGTATTTGGTCATTTTGGAAGATGAGGAATTCATGAAAGCCTTTTGTTTCTCATTTAATGAATCTTCAAATTTTCTTTTCACATCAAATTTTCCTTTTTCCAAAATATCAATTTTCTTTTGGTAAGCTTCAAAATCCTTTTCCAAATTTTCATTTTCTTTTGCCAAGTCAATTTTTGCTTTCATCAAAAATTCATTTTCAACATCGAGTATGGAAATAATTTTCTAGTGCTTCATATTCATTTTCTCAAACTCAAATGCTAAATCCTCAAAAACATCATGTAATTCATCAAAAGCATATGAATTAAGTTCACAAGACGAAGAAATTACCTTTATGTCTTCAAGAGCCATGAAGCATAATTCAATTTGATTTGAGTATTCATCTTCACTTGATTCCTAGTTTGCATTTGCCATGTTGCTTGTTGAGCATTGATTCTCGCAAGAGTTGTCTTCCAATTCCTTTTCTGTATTTGCTTTTCCATATTAATCTTCTAATTTTTGCCAAATTTCTTTGGCACTTTTGCACATGAACACTCTATCGTATTCTCTATAATCAAGTGCACAAATGAGAGTGTCCATGGCCTTAGAGTTCATTTGTACTCTTCTCCTTTCAGCTCTAGTCCATTTATTTCTATCTTTGGGACTTTTTTCACCATTTATCGAATTTGTAATCATTGGAATGAAAGGATCATCGGTAATGGCATCCCACATCTCATAGTCATAAGCCCTAACATAAATAGATATTTTAGTACTCCAATAATGATAGTTTGATCCATTAAATAGAGGAGGCATATTTATTCATTGACCTTCAACATCAACAAAATTTTCTAAAGCCATTAGGATCTACCTTAAGGATGTTAGGCCTTAAAAATGAGGGTTAGACTTTGATACCACTTGTTGGTCCCAATAATATGTGCTAGAGGGGGGTGAATAGCACAAATCGGCTCTTGATAAGATGAGGAATTAATTTCTAGCACAAAGAAAATAAAAATAGAATAGACAATGCACAACAATTTAGAGTAGTTCGATCCAAGACCTACATCCACTACCTTGATTGTTCAACCAAGGATTTTTCAAACCAAATCACTAAAAATAGTGGAATTCACAAGCTTCCACCAAGCTTTTACAATGGCTTTTCGCAGGCTCAGCCACAACCTTTAGCATTGGTTTTTCACGAGATCAACCAAAACCTAAAGTGGCTTTTCAAAGGCTCAACCACAACCTACAACAATGATTTTTACCGGGATCAACCAAAACCCAACAACCAACTTTTGAAGGCTAAGTTAGAACCTTAACACATTCAAGCAATCCTAGCTTGAAATAAATACTTAGAGTGACTCCCTCACTCAAAAAATACAAGAAGAGAAGAAATAAAGAAGTACCTATGATCACTTACTTGATTTAGATGGTACAAGATGAAGTGCTGAACTCTATTACAAAGATTGGAATTTAAGTTCAGTAAGGTGCAGAGAGGATTTTTTGGTTTTTCAGCTTTATATCACTTGGAAGCCTTCAATTCTTTCAAAAAACTGATTTCTAACCATTGAAGACCTTTTTTGTCACGACCCAATTTCCAGGGCCATGACCGGCGCATGAGCTCAATGAGCATAGCTCACTAAGCCCAAGCAAACCTATCCATTTACCTTTGCTTAACAAATTTATCATATCATGCATACACACACACCTTTTCTCGGGTGTGAACATAGCCAAAACATAATGGCATTATTGATAATAATATACATGCGCTATACCAGTCATGTATTTAGCAACTTACATTGCATACACATTTTCACATTGTTAGATTGTATTCATAATACAAAAGGACCCATGACTTCCAGCGGAGACATTTATAATAAAAGGGATTACTATCGAATGCCAGACACATACCCAGGAGATGCACTACGGGGACTCCTCGATCTAGGGTCCAACAGTCACCTGATCTGAAAACATGAATTTTTATAAAATGTGAGTACAATACTCAGTGAGTGAACA
>NC_030851.1:18112820-18116924 GCF_000208745.1 Theobroma cacao | reverse complement strand
CTGATTTCTATAGAAAATTAATAAAATAATCAAGCATGCCACGTGTCACATGCTTATTGGCCTAATTTTTTTAAATTTTTGACTTTTTCTTCTAAATTTTCTGCCACAAATATTCTGGTATTTATCCAATCCTACCACAATTAAAATCCCTTGGTCTTGAAAAGTGCTGGGGCAAAAAATTTACCGATTTGCCCCTGAGACAAACAAATTACGATTTTGCCCTTATACTTCGAAATGTACCAGTATCACATTATTTCCACTTTTCAACCTCATATAACATTAATATTAATCAATATTAACCAAATGGGGTAAAAAAATCGTTTTATAAAAATTTCCGTTTAGTCCTCTAGTGGCAAAATTATCATTTTGCCCTTGTGCTCCAAAAATACCGGGAATCACAATTTTTCACTACTAAACATCATTTTATACTCCAATAATCATAATTATATTTCATATAATTATTCTTGGTCAAATGTGATCAAAGCTTGACTAAAAATCTCCATTTTATCATCAAATAGTAAAATGACCATTTTATCCCTAATCAGTCAATTTTCCTGATGGACTCCAAACTGGACCTTGAACTCCGAATCACTATTCTAAGCCATTCTGTGCATTTCAAAATTTTCAAATTCCTAATAGAATTTCTATTTGAACTAGTTCAAGGCTTTATTTAACTTAGTTGTACCACTCGGTACAATACCGTCTTTTAATTGAGCATGATAGGGTCTCACACTTTTATACTTGGAGAAACAACTCTGATGGCAATTTGATAGTTTATGGCCGTCGAAAACAGTTGAGGATGAGTTTTAGCTGTTAATCTGTCTTGTAGTGCTCTGGTTCAAATTGTAGACAAAGAGCTCTTAGTCGACTGACTTGGTCGACTAAGTTGATTCTGTTTCTGGTTTGCAGATCTTGGCAGAGAGCACTTAATCGACTGTCTTGGTTGACTAAGTTGATTCTGTTTCTCAAACTCTTCAGCCTGCCATTTCTCCAATTTGAAACTTTGATCAAACAACATTCTTCCTTGTTTCACCAATAAGCTTCCTCTTTGTTAGATAGTTGCATCTTGTTGATTTTATCCCTTTTTTTCTTTCAAAAATACTCTTTGAAGAGTTAATAAATTAATTTCATATATTAATTTCTTGCACACTCAAGTAAAGGTATTAGACACAAATGAATGGGAATATTTTGCTATCATCAAAACCATATAGAGTCAACATTCTCTTTCTCTTATTTTTGATGATGACAAAACACTCCTACATTAAAAGTGCAATGTCTATGTTCAATATGAATGCTTTAAATCTTTATGCATAATGAGTTGCTCCCCCTTAGTCAATGCATCTAGTTTCCTTTAAAGATTTGCAATAAACTATTTATCATATCCATAACAGCTAAACAAGATATACAATGCCCACAGTAGCTAAGCAAGATATATTGAATATCCATAATAACTAGTACATAATATTCAATAAAATCCTAACTAAGCATCACACACATAAATTAAAAATGAAGACCTATTTAACTCTATTTGATTTAGTCTTCCTTCTCTCCTTTTTCTTTTTCATCATTAAACAAGATATTCAAAACTCCCCTTTAATGAGTGCATCAAGATTTTCCTTTAATCTTTAAATCAAACTTTATTGAATGAGAATCATAAGCACTCATACACTTAAGTCTTACAAGCTTATAGATATAGTTCAATAACTTCAAAATTCAAGCTTGTGTCTATGTAAGAACAAATGTATGAGAGTTAAATCATTTCAAGAATTTGTCAAAGATTACTCAAATAATATTCAAGCAAATTTCATCATTTTGTCATAATCAAAACTATAATAATTTTAAAGCTAACATGCATAAGATGCAATGATCCAATAAAGATAAACCTTTGAAAGATCAACGAGATTATAAAGCATATACAAATACCGAATTGCAATTTAATGCAAATGACATTTAGTAAGTGAGATGTGATTAATGACATTGTGATGCAAGGATATATAGTATGATAAAACTCAAGCATATAATTGGAAATGACATAAACGATATGAAGTTATGCATTGGCATAACAAGAATGTTGACATGCACTATGAGGATTATTATATTGAATCTTGGATAGGGATGGGGATGAATAAAGGAAAATGTAGTCCAAGGCACGCGAACACATGGATCCCTATGCGTAATGAGGGATGTTAACATTTGGAAACGCATGTGCATGCATATATGAAATTGATGACTTGACCAACTGAGGTGAGGAATTCTTCTCAGTAATTTGAGATTTGAACTTTATGTATTTGATGAGTTGTATAGATGGTACAACAGCAAGAAGTCTCATTAGCAGTTGAACTATGATGATATAAGAAAGTTTGGGAAAAATAGTCAGAGAAATGAGATGAAAGAAATGCAATCCATAACATGGGAATAATTGAAGTATGTGGCGTAAATGCATGATAAACCTGAAGTATGTAGGAATAATTGAAGGCATTAACCTTTCTCAACATTGAGACTATGTACAGAAATGAATATGGCATGTTTATAATGCTGTAGGTTACATAATAGCATATGGGGATAAGATGAATGGATGAATGTTGAGAAGTTTGGTCAAGAGCGAAATAATAGAATGGTGATTAGATATACAAAAGTAAGTACAATATGTGATCGAAATTGGTATGATTGAGATGAAGTTATGGTTCAAATTTAATGATAGTGATAGAGGCATGCTTGGCGTCTCGATATAACAGATCATAATTGTGAAAGTTACTGCTGATCTGGTTCTAAGGATAATGTTGACATAAATGAAGTATTCAAATCGAACTGGAGGTGAACGAGGTGAATAAATCGAATGTCCCTATAAAGGGGGAAAAGGAATAAGATCATAGAGTGAGATTGATAACTCGACACCGACGTGAATTCGAGGACGAATTCTATTTAAGTGGGGGAGATTGTAATACTCTACACTTTGATATGATGACTAACAAAGCTTATCGAATGCTAATTGAGGCATAATAAGGTATTTTGGGTACCAAGGAGACAAGTGAAAATTTTTAGAATAAAATAATATTAAAATATTAATATTTAACCGAATGTCGAAATCAGTCATGAAGAAGGATCATATGGTTGATCCAAGTGGGGGAGAAGAAGTACAAATGAATTTTGGAGATAAATGACTTAAGTGAGCTACGTGTGTTTTGTTAAGTCGAGCCAACCTGGATAAATAATATTTAAATATTATGGTGATACCGCGTTGAAGTGCAATTTCGATATTTTTGTGGTAGACGTGCAGAGGAAGAAAGATAGATGAAAATTGGAATTTTTAAACATGTCAGAAGGATCGAATTTTAATTATGAAAGTTGAAAGATTATGTAGTAAAATTAAATGGGAGAAGTAAATAAACAAATAATAGAATAATAATAAAAGTATATATATATATAAAAAAAAGAGAAAGACCAACATGGGCAGCCTCTCATGTGGTCAATTGAAGAGTCAACAAATTTTTTTATGGTGGTAGGGGTCGGCCAAATTGATAAGTGAAGTGAAAAAAAAAGAGGAAATGAATGAAAGATGGAAAGAGAGAAAAGAAAAGTCAAAGTCGGTTGTGAGGGAAAAGCTGACTATTTGAAGAAGAAAGAGAGAAATCGGTGTAAGAGAGTAAAGGGAAAGCTGAAGAAGAAATAGAGAAGTCGGTGAGAGAGAGAGGAAGCAAAGGGGAAAGCCGCTTGCCAAGGGAGAAAGAGAGGGCTGGAAGAGAGCAAAAAAATGGCAGTTGCCCCCACTTAGAGGAGTAAAGAGAGAGGCCTTGTGTTGTAAATTTTTATAAAGAAATAGAAAGAGTTTTGCTGCAAATTTTAGAAGGAAATAGAAAGAGTTTTGTTGCAAATTTTAAGAGGGAAAAAGAAAGCGTTTTGTTGCAAATTTGATAGAGAAAACAAGAATTGGTGCTGATTGGTTTGTGAGGGAGTAAACAAAAGCTTGAGCTATCGGTTTGTGAGTGAAAGGAGGGAGAAGGAAGGAAAAGGAAGAAAACAAAAAGGGAGAAAAAAGTTACTGCCAACTTACGAGGAAGAGAAGCAAAAAAAAAAGGAGAGAGAGAGAAGAAAGAAACGGGAAAG
>NC_030851.1:18109495-18112787 GCF_000208745.1 Theobroma cacao | reverse complement strand
TACGAGGAAGAGAAGCAAAAAAAAAAGAGAGAGAGAGAGAGAAAGAAACGGGAAAGAAAGAAAGAAAAAAAAAGGAAAAGGGAAAAAAAAGAAAAATAAAAATAAATAATAATTGTTTCTTTGGGCCTCCAATAAGGCATTTGGCAAAGTTGGTCCGATGGGCTGCAATATTTTACTTGGATTAGCATTTGAGCCCAATTGAGGTAAAAATTAAAACCAAGCCTTTTCTTTATGGATCCATTATGAATTATGTTGTTGGGTTTAGTCCAATTCATTGGGTTGAATGTGTGATATAATAACATAGAATAAGTTGAATTATTTGGTATACATGTCCTAGAATTGTTAGATAATATTTAAAAATATGAAAATTTGTGTAAGTACAATATATAAAGGTAAATGTCAATAGTAATAAAATCAATAATAGATTTAGCTAGTTTTAAAATAATAATGATAATAGTAATAATAAGTGCATAGTGAGGATGAAAAATGTGAATTAGATTAAGGATTAATTGATTGAGGTGCTGTCTCGCACGTGTATAATTAAATATATTGAGTTTGAATTGTTGCTAGGAAGTGCCAAGTAAAGATAGTACACTATAATGGCGTGCTGGAAGAAATAGCGAGCAACCGGCAAATAGAGATAGTTAGAGACACCTCCGAACAAATAGCAACTTGATATCTCGTTGTTACAAGGTGAATGAACTTGCATTTCAAAAAAATGTTTTGGGGAGTGTCCACATGTTTAAATAAATCATTTGAAAGTTTTATATGTTTTTGCTTCAAAAATATACTTGGGGAACAAGCCCTTGATGAAATGTTTCTATCTTGTGAAATGTGCAATATGAATAGTTCATGCGTTATCACATTATATTGATATGTGTATTATGCTTTGGATGCTCCTTTGTGTGATAATAATGACCCAGCTATGTGCGATGTGAGAGTGCACATGAGCTGATGATGACCCGACTATATGCAAGTAGGGAGTGCGCATAAGCCGATGATGACCCGGCTATGTGCGAGTAGGGAGTGCGCATAAGTCGATGATGACTTGGCTATGTTGGAGTAGGGAGTGCACATGACGATGAATGAAGTGGGGGTGGTGTACATGTTTATATATGTATATGTGATAGAAAGTTTATGATTATAAGATGTGATTGAAATGAATAATGAGAAATTTGATTATTGTCAATGCGTTCAATTTAATGTACAATGTGGAATGAATGGATCTCCCTTGTGGCAGTGAAAACCCTTTAGATTTTATCTGGCTAGAATTTCGCTGCAGCGAGAATCAATCCATTACGCTTGACTTGCTTGAATTCTACTAAAGTTTTCACTTTTCAATTTTTTGTGGTTCATGGATCCTTCATCATCGTGTGATCAAACGACCAAGGGTTTTAAATGAGGGGTTTTAATAAGAGTTAAACTAAATTACATTGTTTTTAAACTTAAGTGCATCATGATTTCTAATCCTTCCTTAATGTTGCTTGTTCCCTTCCTATGTTCACTCACTGAGTTTGTACTCAAGTTTTTAAACTTTATGTTTTAGGTTTTCTAAGTTAAAGGTGATTGGATCCTAGGACGAGGTGGTCCTCCCTATCCATTGCTCGATAGGTTTACCATGACATTAGATGTTAGCAACCGTGCCCAGAGTCACACTGCTGATGGTCAAGGTCTAATTATGTGTATATGAATACTTGATGTGAAATATTAAGATTCATTTGTTAATCTATATATGTATATAATGGTTGATGATGCCATTATGAATGCATGATTGAGTTTTATGAAGTGTTTTCAAAGGAACTATACTTGAACACTACAAAATTTTGGATTTTAATGAAACGTGGATTAATGTATAAGATTATATAAATAGGCTTGCTTAGGCTTAGTGGGCTAAGCCCATTGGGCCCTTACGCCAGTCATGGCCCGAGAATTGGGCTATGACAGATAGATTCACACAACTATCGATGGATGTCCACCTACGAGTGAAAGGAAAAGTAAACAGAATAGCATTTATCAATAGATTCACACAATTATCAATAGATGTCCACCCATGGATAAATTGAAGTATTTGGAATGCAATTTGTCTATAGATTCACCAAATCTATAGATAGATAGCAATAGGAGAATAATGAGAAGGTCTTCAATGCGCCATCTATCAATAAACTCAACAAATCTATCGATAGATGGAGTGAAAAATGCTCAAAATCATGTGGGATCTATCGATAAATGCATTCCATCTATCGATAAATGCATGTGAATTTGCAACAATAAAAGAACCTTGGTTAGTTTGCCCATATAGAAAACAAAAGAGAAACAAGAGCTCTTTGTTGCCCTTTCGAAATCCTATGCCCCAACTAAATATTAAAGCTCATTTGAAGTGATTTGTAGTTTGGAAAACTATTACAAAGGTAAAATTAAACCTTTCTACCTATTGATTTTTTATTTAATCAGTTGTAATGTGAAATTTGTGTTGCTCTTGCTTTGGTTGTTTTTCTCCTTGAGTTGCTAGAGATTTAAGGATTTGAGTTGGTTGAATCCAACACTAAAGGTAAGAATTTACGCATGTTGAACCTAGAATTTGAAACCTAGGTTTGTAACTATGAATGGTTGGAATTATAACTATTTTGAAATGCTGAAAATTGCTCAAAGCTGAGAAATAATTATAATTTTGATTTATACAAAGGGAAACGAATCTGTTAGAGCATTATTGAATTGGAAATCGTTGTTGAGTTGGTTGAATTTATTGGTGACAAGGAAAGTTTGGGTTTGGCTATGGAAGAGCCTTCATTTGTCATTATGAGTGGGGTTTATTTGTTTGAATATGTCACGACCTAATTTCTCGGGCCATGACTGGCGCATGAGCTCAATGAGCATAGCTCACTAAGCCTAAGCAAGCCTATCCATTTACCTTTGCTTAACAATTTTATCATATCATGCATACACGCACACACTTTTTCTCAGGTGTGAACATAGCCAAAACACAATGGCATTATCGATAATAATATACATGCACTATACCAGTCATGTATTAGCAATTTACATTGCATACACATATTCACATTGTTAGATTGTATTCACAATACAAAAGGACCAATGACTTCTAGCGGAGACATTTACAATAAAAGAGATTACCATCGAATGCCAGACACATACCCAGGAGATGCACTACGGGGACTCCTCGATCTAGGGTCCAACAGTCACCTGATCTGAAAACATGAATTTTTATAAAACGTGAGTACAATACTCAGTGAGTGAATATTAGAAGGGAACAAGCAATCTCAACCAGGAAATT
>NC_030851.1:18080647-18108238 GCF_000208745.1 Theobroma cacao | reverse complement strand
CATGCCATTTTCCTTGAAATAAAAACAATCCCCCATTGATATTCAGCCCTCATGGTTCGACCAACAAGGAACCCTAGAGAAATTGAATATTTCTTTTGTGTTTTTGTTCATAACCATGCTTAACTATCCCTAAACACTAACATAGTCTAAAATCAAATTATTCCAACAACAATTCCTCTTCCATACCCATTTTTCAGAATTGAATTCATCATGATAACTCAATATTCAACCATGGAAATCAAGAACAAAAGCATGGGTAAGCTAGGTATCAAGGAGAATTAAAGAAATTCTAACTTACCTAGCTTGTTTCCTTGATTTCTTCACTTTTTCTTTGAATTTTCACCTAGGTTTTCTTGTTTTTCCCTTTGTTCTTCCTTTGTTCTTGTTGCTGGTTGCCTAGGCAGAATATGGTGAGAGAATTGGGGATTTAATGGGCTGATTTCTATAGAAAATAATAAAATAATCAAGCATGCCACGTGTCACATGCTTATTGGCCTAATTTTTTTTAACTTTTTCTTCTTAATTTTCCACCACAAATATTCTGGTATTTATCCAATCCTACCACAATTAAAATCCCTTAGTCTTGACAAGTGTTGGGGTGAAAAATTTACCGATTTGCCCTCAGGGTGAAAAAATTACGATTTTACCCCTATACTCTGAAATGTACCGAAATCACATTATTTCTACTTTTCAACCTCAAATAACACTAATATTGATCAATATTAACCAAATGGGGCAAAAATTGTTTTATAAAAATTCCTGTTTAGTCCTTTAGTGGCAAAATTACCATTTTGCCCTTGTGCTCCAAAAATACCGGGAATCACAATTTTTCATTGCTAAACATCATTTTATACTCCAATAATCTTAATTATATCTCATATAATTATTCTTGGTCAAATGTGATCAAAGCTTGGCTAAAAATCTCCATTTATCATCAAATGGTAAAATGACCGTTTTGTCCCTAATCGGTCAATTTTTCTGATGGATTCCAAATTGGACCTTGAACTCCGAATCACTATTCTAAGCCATTCTGTGGTTTTAAAATTTTCATATTCCTCTTAGAATTTCTATTTGAACTAGTTCAAGGCTCGATTTAACTTAGTTGTACCACTCGGTACAATATCGTCTTTTAATCGAGCTTGACAGGGTCTCACAAAATGCTTGAATTAATGCATGTAATGCAAAATGCATGTCAATGAGTTGCCATGGTACTTGAATTGAATTGCAATATGTATGTGTGCTTTATTGTGAGTGACATGGTGGCATTATGTTTGAATTAAATTGCATATGGAACCTAGACTATTAGGTCTATCTATGTTATGTCATGAACAACGAGCTAATAGTTGTGCTACACTTAGGGGACTAGGTTGCCTAATTATGTATAAGATAATGATATGCCTTTGGAGATAATTGTATCTAATGAATAGCCCAATAGAGGAGCATTGTGCTTATATATTTGATGTGTGCAAGCACATGATTAATTGATGTTGAACTACTTAAGCACATGAAGCTATTAAGCCATGATTAATTCATGAGGATTATATATATAGATGTGTATGTTTGTGTGTGTGTGTGTGTGTGTATGTGTGTGCAAAATTAACGAAATGATGGCCTTGAATGTGGACATGTGTTCTGTTCGATATTATGATTTTTGAATGTTGATTTGATTATGGTTGAGTGGAATCCTACCCTGTGATTGTGATTTGACTTTCTGCCAGCTACTTTGACACTTTGTGTGATTTGAACCTCTACTAGTTACTTCAGTATTGTGCATGATTTGAAGCTCCACCTATTACTTCGGTACTATGCATGATTTGAACCTCCATCGATTACTTCGATATCATACATGATTTGAACCTCTGTCAATTACTTCGGTACCGTGCGTGATTTAAACCTCCGCTAGTTACTTTGGTATTGTGCGTGATTTGAACCTCCATCAATTACTTTGGTACTATGTGTGATTTGAACCTCTGCCAGTTGCTTTGACACTTAGGGTGATTTGACACTCTACCCCGTTGCTTTAGCACTGTGCGTGATTTGACTCCGTTGACTAGCGACCATCTGTGATTTGACTATGTCCAAGGAAGACCACTCATCGATTATGCTTCGACTATGATGATATAATTTGTGACTAGCAAGCTATAGCTATTGATTATATGATATTCGATATGAGAATGAATTATGATCAGTATTTGATTGAAAAACTTTGAGCTAAGCAAAAACTTGTTTGGTTTCGATATTTTTCCTGACAATGATGTGATGCCTAAGGAATTTAACATTAGCAATGGCTTCTGAGATAAGCGTAATTTGATATATGTTGCTTGTGGAGATTTAGTTGCATTGGTTATAATTTGTTAGAATGTCGTCTGAGCGGTAACTATGGTAAGTGCCCTACAAGGAAGATTTCTGTATACCTTAAATGTTGGAGATGTTTGCTAGAATATTTTGGCTGGGTTGTAAATGCATTTAAATACATTTATCTACACAATTTATGGTTGAATTATTTGCTCCCACTCACAGAGTATTAGATGACTCACCCTAATCATTGTTACACTGTGTAGATAAATATGCTATGGGATTTATGTGGCTAGTGTTGTCTCTTAGATTGACAAATTTTTGTATCTGGTAGGCTTTCCCATCGAACATGTCCACTGCGTTGAGTCCAAATCGTGTCGTTTTTTCATTTCAAGTTCTTAGCTTTGAACCATGATGTATTTTGAATAATGTAGGCACTATGCTGCCATTACCTTGTTAAAGGCTTGCATGGAACAAACCTATCATGTTAGTCAACGTATGGCTTGTGAATATTATGTTTAAGTATTGTATTTGAACTAAGTGCCATAGTGCAATATTTGTGAACTTTGAAGTTAACTTATTATAGGAACATGTGGTTGTTAAATTAACCTTTGGATTTGTGTTTTGTGAATGGATTTGTTGATAATAATGAGGCTTGCTCGGGTTTCGCAAGCTTTGCCTGTCGGACTTGTGTGTCAGTCACGGCCCTAGGTTTGGGTCGTGACCAAAGGTGCCTTTAAATAGCTTGCAAAAAACCTACTTCAAATCAAATCTAGAAAAATTATGAAAAAGATATCATGCTAGCACCACAACCTCCACTTTCTAGTGCCATGGCGCCCAACTCCCTAATACCTTGTTGTCACGGTGCCCTGCTTGCTACCTTATCTACTTAGCCCTGTAGCACCAACTCTTCTAAAGCTACGGTGCCCAACTTTTGGGTACTATGCTTTTTCACCTCTCCTCATGGAAATCGCGACGCCCACTCTTCCAAAGTTGCGAACCACACTTGCTGATTTTTTGCTCTCTTTGCTCTTCTTCACTATTCGAAACTCTATTTCATCGACACCTTTTAAAAAAAATTCAAACTAAGTTACTCACATAAGAAATTGAACTTAATTAACATAAAATTTAACTAAAATCACTAAAATTAAACTACTTAAAATAATTAAAAATAAACTTTAAGAAACAAATTAAAAACGTAGAATTCCTAATTAAATATTATGGATTTAGCCCATTCTAATGCTCAAAATGTGATAAAATAACTCTATGAGATAGAGTTATCACCTATGTTAGTATAGCCCACTAGGCCCAAACAAGCCTTAATCAACAATGCATGGGCTTGTCATCCATTGCATTCAACACATTTCCATTCATATAATAAAATAAACAAATAAATCAATATCACCACATCATTATAGAACTTCTCACAGTAATGTGTGAAATTCTCATTCACCAAATATCAACATTTGTATAACATGTATGTTCTATGGTCTAACACACATCTCGTGCTATTATCTCCTATGGTACATGCACCATAGTATCAACATTAGTCCCCACCTATTTCTGAGACTTAACACAATATTCACAACGCATAATAGACAAGAGTATATTAACATTTTATTACATATCCAAGTACTATTCAAGTATCAACATCAAAAGACTTGACTCAACACACTACGCAGTGTAGTGACACTGAAAGGTTGGAAAGAAGACACTATCATGCCTAGCAGGTATGAGATAAGCTATTCCTTCATAAGGTGCATAGTCAAGCAAGCTACTAATTTATAAAACAAACTAAAGGAATCTTTGTGAGTAGATATAAGGAAAGGGGCAAGCTAAGCGAAAGAGTTTTAGCACAAATCATCTATTTGTAAAAAACATGCATCTTTGCATAATCATAGATTTCTCATTTAAACCTGGGAAATGAAATAGTTATAAATGTAACAACATTCTCTCATCAAGTATCACATTTCATAGACAAATTTATGAAATAAAAGATTGAACATGTAACGAATCATATGCACAAAGAACAAGGATGTTATACATTACCGGTATTAGTTCCTTCGCAAAGGTTGATGCCATATTTTCAATCTTGCCCTTTGGCATATAGAGATTTGTACACGAATCATATAAGACCCAATCCTAGAGTTTATCACATAGCATTTTCCATTCATAATTTGTAAGCAAGTAGTTATTCTCATAATGTGGTTCAATTCAACACAACATCATATGCATATAACGTATAAACAATGCATCATCTCACAATTAGATGGAATTTCCCATCATCAATGTAATCATTCTCACATGAACATCAATACCATGGTCTAGGGTCTTTCATAGCCACCCTATGAACTATATGAATCAACATGCCTCAATTGACTGGGAACCTTCAGTGTTGCCTTGTATACCAACCCCAGCAGTGTAATGATGGAGTAGCGAATTTCGATTCGGCCCTGTTTACCATCCCCTTATCACGCATGATGAGTTTTGCACCTTTTGACTTTGCCCTTATACACCATACTCTCCTCACATCATCAACACAGTAATACCATTCCAATATTTAAACATAAACATTCACACATTAACCATATCAAAATAAACCATACACAATCACAAGTTTATATAAATCAATGGGAAACATCATCCTTAATCAACAAAGCCAGTACACATATGGGCTATTATCATCAATGTTTTCATATCAATAACAAACAAGGGATATCATTTTTCCATACACATACATTTGAGGTTTATATGTAATCTCACCTTTACCATATCATGGAAGGATATTTGAAGAGAAATCACTTGAAAGGGCTTGTCCCTCTTTATTCAAAACTACTACATAGTAATATATTTACTTACATTATAGATTGAAAGCTTCTTCCAAAACATTTATAGGTATTTAAAGCCAAAATTTTACCAAAGTCATTTTAAACATGCAGAAGTAAACAAATCAATCAAAATATGCTCACTTTACATATCCAAATTACTTGAAAAGGTGTACCCACTCACCTTGACAAGAAACATATTTTTTTCCTAAGCTTTGACTCACTTGTCAAGTTTGATCATGAAATATGTTGTGATGACATGGTTCAAATATTTTTGAACATGCATTTAGATGTTAACTATGTCTTCCATGAGCTTAAATGTTTGCATGATCTAAAGACTTTGTGTGCATCCATCTTCAGTTTATAAGTTACCAATTAAATTGTCATTTTTTGAATTTTGAAAGTTGGTATTCACTTGATACTTTGATGCTTACTTTAGATGTATTCATGAGCTGAGTGTTTTATTTTCAATACTCCATAACAAATGGTATCACTTATGAATTATGAAGATTATTGAGACATAGCATATACCTTGAACTTCAAATGCTTGCATCCTTTTTAAATTAGTATATGTCTATATATTTTTAGAAGAATGAAATCATACTTGCATTTCATGGAATAAATTGGAATCATGATTAGAGAAGACAACCAAAATCTTTCTTGTAATCATGCTTGTGCTTACTTGATCATGACATTTCTTTATATGATTGTAATTTGTGCTAAATGCATTGGTAATGCTTCATTGATAATGATATTTTCTTAATGTGAAAATTTCTCCATGAATTGATGGTTTCATACATGATTTGGAGAATATTTATTGAAAGGCTTGCTTGATAATAAAGTTTTTGGATTAATACACACAAGTGCACATGGCCATACAAGTAATGTAAAGGTAAGTTGAGTATCATTTCCCAGAGAGATTTGTACCTATTTTTCACTAAGTATCAAATTTACAGCAAAGTAATCTTATCCAAGCACCCTATTCAAATGATTAATTAACCTAAAAGTAATTAATTAACTAAATAATTAACGAAAAAGAAAATATCACTAAAAGAAATATTTACTCAAAACCTAGGATTATGGTGTTTTTCAAAGCTTTATCTAAATTAAATCATTCTCCTTAACTTAGATTAATGGAATACATGACTAACCTAGAATCCACATTATGTACAAGTCTCTATCAAGATCATGCACACATACTTTTCCAAAAATAATTCCATATGTCTATGCAAACTAATTAGAATAGGTTTATTACGTTCGTGTTCTAATTTGGTTGCCCAAGGTCTTTAGGTATATGTTTATCCTAAACACGAAACTATTACCTAACTCCAAAGTGAATTGAACAAAGGCTATCCAAAATGATGGTCTATTCTAAACTGCCTCTATCTAGTTCCATTTAGAGATCGAAACCTAATCAACTAGTGATCAAGTAGTGAAAAGCAATACATACAGAATTGAATAAACCATGCATAATCCATTAATACGAAGCAAGGAAAAATCAAATATTCAAACTACATGCATTTTCCATTCAGTACCCAAAATGCTAAAGTACCCTAAAACTTCATCCAAATCAACGTCACCATTCACGAATTGGCCATATTCATCATTCCCAATGTCAAGTGTATTGTAAAATTGATTAATAGTGTGAGCATCGAAAGGTATCTGATGTCCTCAAACAAAGGCTCGCTCGTCTTTGCTTTCAGTAGCATTGGGATAAAACTCCTAAACAACAAGCATTACTACTACCTCTAGCTGGGCGCATAATTTTTCCCATTGGTTTGTGTCAATAATAATGTAGATGTCAGAATAAAGTCCTCTCCGGACATTGATGCCACGTTCTGCAATTGGAATTTTTTGCAATAAGGATTGAGTGTGGCATTTCTCAGCTTCAGCTAAAATAAATTTATTTCAATCAAAGCTATTTTCACTTCCACTCACACATGTCCTTTTCTTCTGTGCCATGATAATTATCTGAATACTCAATTAACAAGCACTTTTGACCACAAATAGTTAGTATACATTACAAAAATATTGATGAACATAGATAAAATAATTTATACTAACTATTCAACTCCTCAATAATATGAATAACATTAATCTTACCATACATCAAATTCAAAGTGTAGAAAGTTAGAGTTAGTCACTATACCCACAATTCAAAAATTGAAATTAATGAAACTCATATGCTACATTGTTAAATCTAACATATGCCCACTAATTCTAAGGAAAACCCATCTTCAAAACATAATTCTATTGATAAAAAGAATTAGATAGAGAAAATAAAGCACTTACCATAGTTTCTTGCACTCAGATACCTCTAAGAAGGTAAAAATGCTCTAAAATCCTTTATTCTCAAAGTTCGATGCAAAGGAATTGGTGTTTGGAAGAGATTTTGAAGTGGGTAAGTGAAAAACGAGTGAAGTTGTTCAAGTGGGGTAAAGAGAAAGGGAAAAAATGTTGCCTAGGGTTTAAAGTTGGATGAAAAGGGGGTTTATATAAGACCATGGGCCAGATACGATGCCCTAATGGATCCATGTCTTTAAAAAAATTTGTTTATGTGGCACTACAGTGCCCCTTGTGTAGCAGTGCAACACCCTAGCCTCAAGTTCTACTATGGGACTTGAGGGATGCGCACTGTAGCATTCCATAAATCAAATAATTATTATTGTAAGTATCATTGACTTGCAAAAAGAAAATAAAAGCAAATAGTTAGTAATATGAAAAATAAAACTAAAAATGAGATAAATATTTACTAAAAAAGAAATTCATGAATAACCAAAAATTACTTAAGTAAATAAAACTTGGGTTGCCTCCCAAGCAACGCTTTCTTTCACATCTTTTTCTATACTTTGGTTTCAACTCAACTAGGTTTGAAAAGACTAATGGAAGAATGTTGACGACCTATGTCATCTCCCTAATAGTGCTTTATCCAATGCCCATTCACTTAGATTTTGCATTTGTTGTGTTGTCCACTAATTCCAAGACACCATATGGAAACACTCTTGAGATTAGAATTGGTCTTGATCACCTTGACTTCAATTTTCCAAGAAATAGCTTCAAACAAGAATTGAACAGCAACACATGTTGACCGAGCTCAAAATGTTGTTCAACAATCTTCTTGTCATGCCATTGATTTGTCTTTCCTTTATAAATTATGGCATTCTCATAAGTATTTAATTGTATTTCATCCATCTTGTTTAATTAGAGCAATCGCTTTTCACTTGCAACTACGTTTATTGTAAAGCACCTATTATTTTCGTCAGCAAATTTTACGGCTTTAAAAGTATTGAAGGTTACCTCTTTGTCACGACCCGATTTCCAAGCCGTGACCAGTGCATGGACTCAATGGACGTAGTCCATTAAGCCCAAGCAAGCCTATCTATATTATCCTGCTCATTATTCCATCAAAGTTACTAAAGTCACATTTTGTAATTTCGAACCAAAATAATGTTAACCATTTCTGACTCTTAGTGGCATACCAATCCAAATATATATATACATTGTCTAAAATATATGTCTTAACAATTTACATCAGGTTTGTCTATACATATCAAAAAGAAGACTCGATTTTCAGCGGAGAGACTCAAACGAATGTACAACTACTGAATGTCGAGACACCTACCAAGGGTCGAATATATGAAGACACCTCGACCTAGTTACCAGCTGCCTCTTGATCTGAAAACATGAAGTTGAAAACGATGAGTATAAACCCAGTGAGTGAACATATGAAGGGAACAAGCAATAAAATAAGGAAAAATTTGAAATCATAATGCACTTATTTGAAAACGATGCACTTTAGCTTAAGTCCTTATTAAAACCCTCAATTGAATCCTTGGTTGATAAATCATGTGACGATAGAGAATTCATATCCAACATGAAATTGGAGAAGTGGAAAATATGGCAAAAACTAGCCAAATGATAAGTGGAACAGAAAGTTTCATTCTCGCTGTAGCGAGAAACAGAGCAACAAGAAAAACTTCCTTTCATCCCAAATAAACCATTTCACTACAATGCAAATCAATTTGGATCACAAAAAAATGCTCAAGGTTCAGCAAACAGGATTCCACATACATTATAGTCACACATGTTATTCATAAAATCTTTATTGTATTAACACATGTGAACATATGCAAACATATATGTATCTATATACATCCACCGCCTCCCCAACTCATGTGCATCTCCCCACATCGTGCACATAGCTGGAGTCATCGTGTGCATCCCCCCACCTCATGCACATCTAATGTCGTCGTGTACATCCCCCCACATCGTGCACACGGGCAATATCATCATCCGTCTACCTCACCACCGTCATCACCGGTATGTGCATCCCCCCACATAGTGTACACACACGGTTATATCCATTACACAATATTATCTACCAATGTACTATACATATGTATATATATATATATCATCATTATATCGAAACACATCGATTCATCACACTTTCCATTTCACAATATAAAAACATTTCATAAGGGCTTGTTCCCAAGCACTTTTTTTTCTTTTTTTTTTTTCTGAAAGCAAATTGGATAAATCATTCAAAATATTTGTCCAAATACATTTACATATCCCAAAACAGTTTTGAAATGCAAGTTCACTCACCTGTCTTTGTTGATTCTTAAAATAGCTCCAACTTCCACTAATGCCCCGAATGGTGATGTGGGGTTTCGGTGGAGCCTATCACACTTTAGCATCACAATAAACTTAATCAAAGAACCATAATTCTAAAAGCTATCTCCTAAATCATGTTCCACTAGTTATTCCTAACTAGCTTCCAACTACAATCAAGTGGCTATTTATTTGCACTATTATAATCACACCAAAATAAATAAACTACCTCAACTACAAAACACTCATAAATCTAACTATTAATCATTCTCAACAACTAAAATATCAACTCAATTTCAATGCTCACCTTGCTAGATTTGCAATTGAATATCTCCTAAAGAATTCCCAACTATTATAGAAGGTCTTTTTTTCTCTCTCTAAAACCCTAGTTAGTGAGAGAAAGTATTGATCTAAGACATTTCAAGGGTTTTAAGGTGAAAGAGTGAAAGAGCATAAGAGGTTCTATAAAAAAAATGGCACAAAAGAACGAAAATGAAGGCTAACTTGAGAGAGTTATGGAAGCTTGAAGAGTACTCCCATGGAAGGTGAAGAAATGTGGGATGGGAGAAAGAAGAAGAAGATGAAGTGCTAGAAATCTGAAGAAGGTGCTGGAGAATGAAGATATTCATAGTTAAAGCTTATCCAATTATTCATGAAATTACAATATTGCCTTTAGCAATGCCACTTGTCTTCTTCTTGTTCTTGTGCAATCTTTTACTTTTTTGACACTAAGGAAAGGTCCAAAATCCTCTGAAAAAGGTCCCTTAAGTAGCCCCCAAAAGTCCTAGCTTCAAAAACTCCAAAAGCTTGTTATTTGTGGAATTTATGGTGAGAGCCGTGGCTCTCAATTTCCACACCGCGGCGCTCAAACATTCTGCCAATTTCTGTTCTTTTGACGTAGTCCTTTTACTTCGACAAAGATTTTGACCACCTTCCCGCCAGAACTGGGAAAAGTGGTAAACATCAAAGTTGTAGCCTTGCCTCTTAGCTTTCTAATGGTTTAAAAATAATGTTATTTAAACTTTTGTAGTGGGAGATATACTTGAAAAACCAAAATATATACAAATAGGGCTACTATTCATTATGCACCTTTCTTCACTAATTAAAATTATTTTTAATCCTACTCCTATAACGGCATAAAATAATTATAAGTAACGTAAAACTAGCATCATTAGCTCAAATTAAACCTTTAAACATAAGTTCCACCTCGAGTTACGCGTCTATGAAGGTCGAGGTTTCACACTCTTATTCCTAAAGTCTTAAGGTAAACTCTCTTTTCTTTAAGTCTATGAGTGCTCTAGCGGTATGTAAGAAAGGTCTCTATAAAATGATTGAAACCTCTCTGTCTTTTTCCATATCTAGCACCATAAAATCAGCTGTAAAGATGAAATTGTCCACTTTTACTACAACATCTTCTACAAGTCCATGAGGATATGTGATGGTGCGATCTATGAGTTGTAAAGTCACTATGGTGGGCTTGATTTCTTTTAAACCTAGTTTCTTGTAAATAGACAGTGGCATCAGGCTAATACTAACTCCCAGATCACTCAATGCCTCAAAAAAAAATATGCTGCAATGGTGCAAGGTACTGTAAAACTACCAAGATCCTTGAGTTTCAACGGATGCTTATTCTATATGATTGCACTGCATTCCTCAATGAATGCCACTGTCTCAAACTCACCCAATCATCTTTTCTTGGACAATATCTCTTTCCAAAATTTAACATACTAAGGCATATGCTCTAAGGCATTTGCAAATGGTATTTTGATGTGCTGCTTCTTGAAAACCTCCATAAACTTCAAAACTTGGTTCTCTAGTTGCTATTTTATAAATCGCTAAAGAAAAGGTGGTGGTCGTGTGACTGTAGTTTCTTTCTCCACACTTTGATTTTTAAGACTAACTACCTATGTTTTATTCCGAACTTGCTTCTTCACTCGTTCTGCTCATTTAGTATGACCCTCAATCTCTTTTCCACTTCTCAAAGTGATGGCTTTTAAATGCTCTTTGCCCCCCTTCTCAGATTTGTCTTAGTGTCACTAGACAATGTTCCTTGAGCTCTATTGTTAATTGTGCTTGCCAATTGCTTAACTTGCATCTCAAGGTTTCTTAATGAAGTTGCCTAACTATTAATGAGGGACTCTGCCTTGGCCATATATTGCATCATTAACTCCACTATGGATGGCCTTTTATCAAGAATAAAGGCTCTCATTTGCTGTTGAAAATCAAGCGATATGTTTGGTCTTGAATTTGATGCTTTCTGGTTGTTTCCCTATCAAAAGTTTGAATGGTTTCTCCATCCATGGTTGAATGTGTTGGAGAAGGGGTTGTTTTGCTATCTATTTCTAATGAACTGAGTCGTTTTTATGTTGTTACTTGGTCATTAATCACTAGCATGTCCATCTCCACAATGTTCACACACTAAAAAAGGACTTTGCACAAAAGTAGTACTAAAAAAATAAAACTTTTTAGTTAGAGCAGCTACTTGTGCAGTTAATGTCGTGTTGGCATCAATCTCATGAACTCCAACTACTCTCCTATGTGTGGATCATTCCAATGGCCATTGATAATTGTTTGACGCAATCTCTTCTAATAGGTCATATGCCTCGTCGATAGTCTTTCCCATAAGAGCTCCTCCAACGACGGCATCAATTGTATCTTGAACTTGGCTACATAATCCATTGTCAAACATTTGTACTTAAAGCCACTTCGAAAGATCATGATGTGGGAAATGCCTAAGTAAGTCTTTGTTATAACGACTCACCATCAAATTGTAGGAACGAAGTAATATTCCTTATTTTAGTTGTCTTCACTGGAAGGAAGTATTTTGCAAGGAACTTCTGAGCAAGGTCATCCCATGTTGTGATTGAGCTTATGGGTAATTAATTCAACCACACCTTTGCTTTGTCCCTCGATGAAAATGGAAATAATCTTAGTCGAATGGCATCATCTGTGATCCCATTGTGCTTATATTTGTCACATATCTCCATGAATTAGATATGTGAGAATTTTGGTCATTATTCGGAAGACCACTAAACTGAATTGATGTTTGGATTATAATGATGATGGCTAACTTGATCTTGAAATTATTTACTTGAATTGTTAGCCTTCTGATGCTTGATGGGATACCTTGTACTAAAGGAATAACATAGTCCCTTAAAGAACGATTTTCTTCAACTACCTTCTCTTGGACTTGCTGCTCTCTTGGTTGTTCATCCATTCAATTAGAAAAATTAGAATCTTGTTGACTTTCTCGTCTCAATCTTCGCAATGTCTGCTCAATCTCTAGGTCATCGAGATAGTCTTTAAGTTTCATGTTCTGCACAAACAATGTCAAAACTCACTTGAAAAATACAAAAGAAAAAGAAAATCTTGGTATAAGATAATCTTGTTTAATTTAATATTAGTAAAGATAAATAAGAAACAAATCCTCAGCAACAGCGCCAAAAGCTTCTTGTCAAATTAATATACGCAAGTGCATGTGACCCTACAAGTAATATAAGGTAAATTGAGTATCGTTTCCCACAGAGATTTGTACCTATTTTTCATGAATTATCAAAACTTATAGCAAAGTAATCTTATCCAAGCACTCTATTTTAAATGATTAATTACGCTAAAAACAATTAATTAACTAAATAATTAACGAAGAACAAAATATAACTAAAAGAAATATTTACTCAAAACCTAGTATTATGGTCTTTTTTAAAACTTCATTTGAATTAAATCAATTTCCTTAACTTAGATTAATGGAATACATGGCTAACTTAGAATCCACATTATGTGCGAGTCTTTGTCGAGATCATGCACACGTACCTTTCCAAAACTAATTCCTTATGTCTATCGAAACTAATTAGAAAAGGTTGATTAGTTCGTGTTCTAATTTGGCTAACTAAGGTATACAGGTATATGTCTATCCTAAACATGAAAGTATCACCTAACTCCGAAGTGAATCAAACAAAAGCTATCCAAAATGATGGTTTATTCTAAACTCCCCTATCGAGTTCCATTTAGAGAACCAATGTATTTCAACTAGTGAGCAAGCAGTGAAAAGCAATATGTATAGAATTGAATAAACCATGCATCATCCATTAATACCAAGCAAGGAAAAATCAAATATTCAAATTACATAATGAAATAACCCATAATCCTAGAAAACAAAGTTAGTTCATCATTATTTTTATAGCAGATATAATTAAATGAAGAGAAAAGATCATTTCTACAGCAAAATAACAAAAAAGAATTGAAGAGTAAGAAATATCAAAGCCTCTTTCAATACTTGGTCTCTGTTTATCTTTAATTTCTTCTCTTTTTTCTTGTTGGAAAGCCTTTTTTTTTCTCTAAAAAATTACCATTTATTACCTTTTTGAGCCCTCTCTCTTGGTTGCAAAAAATCACATATTTATAGCCACTAAAACCCCTTAAAATTCATTTCCCAATTGGCTGATATTATTTAATCCATGTTAGAGTGTCGCATCCTTGTTCCAAAGGCATCGCTGCACTCTTAACTTGTATATAGTTTTTTGTTGGTTTCTTAATAGGTGCCACAATGCTCCTCCTTGGGCGCTACAATGCTAGACTCTCAAGTTCTTGTGTGGGTGCCATGATGCACCCTTGGGTGCTACAGCCTTGAACTTTACAAGGCTACGGCGCTACCTTTTGTGCTGCCTTGGTGCAACCTACTACAGTGCCTCATTTTGCAATGCGATTTTCTCTTACCTCGAGACTGATCTAGGTGAAATGGTAAACATTAAAGTTGTAGGTCTACCTCTTACCTTTCCTATGGTTCAATAATCACATTGATTGGATCTCTTTAGCTTGATGTACGTTTGAATTACCGCAACATGTTTAGTGAAAATCTACTCTTAGTCTTCATTGTATAGTTCAATACAATCTAACTTTATGCAATTGAAAACCTACAAATGCAAGGACTAAATCAGCACTGGCCTAGAATAAGGCTTTCAGCATGAAAATAAGCAAAAATTACATAACTTAATGCTTTAAACTAGTTAACTAAATATATAAAATTTGTCTAAAAACTACTTAAAACACAAGGACTTAGCTACATTAATATCACAAAATGTGTCTAAATAACTATATATAATAGAGTTATCAAATAATTGGAAGAATGCTGGCTAAGAGTGCTTAAAGATGATATACTCTTGATATTTGATAATATGGTCTTATTAAAGAAATTCTCCTTGAGTTGCTACTCTTATATGAATTGGACAATTCTTTTAAAATGATTGATTGATATTGCTTGATCGATAATACTTGATAATGCTTAATGGCTATGCTTGATGAAAACTAAAGATTGCTTATTGATACTTGAAAATGAGTGGAATTGATGCTTGATTATCGATGATACCTTGGATATGATTAAGAACTACTTTGCATATATCTCGAAAATATGAGTATTTGATGCATATGTCAAACATCTATTTAAATGCTCATACTTTCTAGTTTCATGAATACTTAAGTATTAAATGAACATGTTGAATATTTATTTAAACACTCATTTATTCTATGGTCTTGATTACACTTCTAACATTTGATCTTTTAAGAATCACTAACAATTTGTGTTGAGCTTATGAATTTTTAAGGGAAGGCTATTCATTGCCGTTATCTCATGACTCACTAGCATCATGAGTTATTGAGTTCTTCAACATAAGGGAAGTTGATATGCTTGAAATGCTTAATGATAGGGGGAGTTTTTACTAATGGTTTTCCAATTGATATATTGAGTTTTAAAATGATTTTATCATATTTGATATTGTGCATATCTTTGAAAAGGGAGGATTTATATCTATCAATTGGTATTTTGAGCCTTGGATTACAATTGATATTGGAGCTAAATCTTAGTGCTTTTTGAACTTCTTTATGCTTACCTTCCTTGAACTTCATGAATAGTATGCATAATTGGTAATAGTTGAGTGGTTAAATGGCTCTATGCATGACTCGAAAGCTTGTGACCTTATTGTCTTTTAAACTTAAGTGTCTTAATGATCACATTTGTAAATCTTTTTTATATAACAAAAAGGGGGGAAAAGTCTATAAGTAAATTTGATGCATATGTTGAGGGAGAGTATTTAATCTTAAAATCATTTAAAATGCAAATTATTCTCATTGTTTTGTCAAATCAAAAAAGGGGAGATTGTTAGCTTTAAAATGATTATAGTTTTGATTATGACAAAATGATTTAATTTGCTTGAATATTATTTGAATGATTCTTGAAAAGTTCTCGAAATGACTTAGCTCTCATATATTTATTTTTACATAATTACAGCTTGATTTTTGAAGTTATTGAATTATGTATATATAAGCTTGTATGTCTTAGTTGTATGACTTTATGATCCCTCTAACAATTATCCTTAAGATGTTGAAGTTTCATAATAGGTTCACAAGTGATAGAGCTTATCTCAAAGCACTCAAAGATAATCAATCTACACAACACAAAGGTTGTCTCAAGTCAAGAAATTCATTCTCAACTCAACATTTGATCACAAGGAAGATATGGCCAAAGTTACTTGCTAAAATGTCAAGGAATCTTAAAAAAAAAACAAACCTCCAACCGATCCTATAGTAAGGCAAGTTGATCCTATGGAAGAATGGATAAGAATAGAAAAAAAAAACTTGAAGAACACAAAGCCATAGTTGACCCTAGCACATGTGTAGTTAACCCTAATGAGCTAGATGCATGAAAATAGGAATTTTCAAAGCCATAGTCAATCGTAACAAAGTTATAGTCAACCCTTAAAGCTCAAATGCCAAAAATACAAGCTTTCTAGAAGTGGATCGACTAGAGAACTTCTATTCTTGACTATAGATGACCATTGGACACAAAATTCAGAAGGAAAATGGCTAGTTTCTTACCTTAATTATCTCCAATGGCTCTAAGACTTCTCCAATTATAAACATGACCATTTGGAAGCATTTTAAGGTGAGGAAGAAGAAAGAAAAAGGGCCAAACTCTTGAAGATCATGGTCTTGAAAAGAAAAGAGAGAAAGCCAAGCAAAACCAAGTCTACTTAAGCTAAAACTTCTTTGTGCTTACATTTTAATCTTTATATCCAATCTTTTTATTCATTATTAGGCATTTTTCCTCCATTGTACCGAACTAGCAAAATCCACCTCTTAGAGGCACCTTTGCTATTCCTTGTAAAGGTTCTAACTCATCCTTGAAAAGTTAGTGTGGATTTGTGGTTTAGCCCATTAAAAAACATGGGTTGTGCTTGCTCCCAGTAAAAAGCATTTGCAAGGTTTGTTGTTGAGCCCTTTAAAAACCATGGGTTGTGCTTGCTTTAGATAAAAGGCATTTTTAAGGTTTGGGGTTGAGCTCATTAAAAACCATTGGTTGTGCTTGCTCTCGGTAAAAAACATTTGTAAGGTTTATGGTTAAGCTCGTTAAAAACCATGGGTTGTTCTTGCTCTCATTAAAAGGCGTTTGTGAAGGTAGAGAACACATTTCCATGAAAAGTCTTTGTAAGGGTTTAATGCTTGATCTCATAAAAAACACATTTCCTTGAGTGGATTTAAAACTCCTTAGTGAGTCAAGGGAGAGAACGTAGGCATTTGAGAACACCGAACCTCTATAAAATTCTTGTGGCTTCATTTTTATTTTTGCTTTCATTTGTTGCATTCTATTTTAAGAAAACCCATTACATAAATTGCTTATGTTTTGAACTATATTCTTCACATATGATTTGGCTCTTTGTTAAACCTTTTTCAACCATCATCATTTGTCTATCTTTTGTTGAAAAGATTTCTTGAAATATTGTTCTTGAGTTGCTTTTGTTTGATTCAAACTTGAAAATTGTTTTAAGTATTTCAAAAGTAATCTTTGGCTTATATTTGGTTGTGCAAACTTATGATTAGCATAATTATCAAAGATTTCAAAAGATCTCTTTTACAAGTCTTCATAATGGTTTTCGCACTAAGATTGACTATTGAATTTCTATAGTCGAGTATAGACTTGATCAAATATTTAGAAAAGTGTTTATAAAGACAAAACACAACCATAGTCGACTAGTTGCTCATCATAGTCAACTATAGCTACTCTGTTTTCACTTTCCAATTCTTTAAAATCCAATTCATCTCCTCTCTTGGATATTCTTGCCACTTATTCATCGAGTTAACTCTTTTAACATAATTAGCATGAAGGCAAAGGGAAGACTATTTTATATTACATCAATGCATTATATTCAAGGTCAACTCATTATGTCGCATTTGAGAACTATGACATAAATGTGAATATAAGTTACAATGTAAAAGAGGTTGAAGTATGCTTATCGAGGGATTTTTAGATATCCAATTTGATGTGATCAAATAACTCTACAATAGACAATACATTATATTTTTGAAGGGTTGATTGTTGGTCCCAAATAAATGTGCAAGAGGGGGGTGAATAGCATTTTTTGGCTCTCACTAAACTTGATTTCTAATTAGGGACAAATTGAAGGTCAATGATGAGAAATTTGATACAAGATGAAAGAATGATTTAAGAGAGAATGAAAATTAAAAATAAAACAAGGCAGACAATACACAAAGATTTATAGTGGTTCAGTCAAAGACCTACATCCATTATCTTGATTGCTCAACCAAGGATTTTCCAAACCAAATCACTATAAACGGTGGAATTCCCAAGCTCCCACCAAGCTTTTACAATGGCTTTTCACAGGTTCAGCCACAACCTTTAACAATGGTTTTTCCCGGGATCAACCAAAACCAAAAACTAACTTTTCCTAGGCTGAGTTAGAACCTATACACCCAATCAAGGTAAACCAAGCTTGATTAATCCACTTAGAGTGATTCGTACACTCTAAGTAATCAAGGAGAACAGAAATAAATGAGTACATATGATCACTAACCTGATCTGAATGGTACAACATGAAGTGCTTAACTCTATTACAAGGATTGGAGTGAAGTGCAGAAAGTATGTAGAGAGTTTTTACTATTTTTGAGTTCTTTTTTATCTTGGAAGCATCTAATCTTGTTCTTAACCATTGGGAGTGCCTTATATACTTGAAAAACCAACTCTAATGGATGTTTGATAGTTTCTGACCGTTGGGAAACAGTTTAGAGTCAGTTCTAGTTGTTAATCCATCTTCTAGCATTCAAATTCAAATTTCCAAACAAAAAGCTTTTAGTTGACCAACACACTTCTTAGTCGATTATATCATTTGTGTCTTTTGATCCTAGTTTCTGGCAGTAAGCTCTTAGTTGACTAACAATGCTTCTTAGTCGATTAAGTCATCTCTGTCTCTGAACCCAGTTTCTCGCAGTAAGCTCTTAGTTGATTAACCATGTTTCTTAGTCGACTAAGTCTTCTTTATTTCTGAATTAGTCATCTTCATTTTTGAGTTTTAGTTGACTAACTCCCTTAGTTATTCGACTAAGAGGCTTCTGTTTTGTGGCTCAATTGTAGCTCCTCATTCTTATGAGTTTTAACGTTTGCTTCTGAGTGATTAATTTATTAATGGCATACATTTTTGTCCTACCCACTCAAGTAGTATAGTTAAACATAAATGAGTGCGAATGTTTTATTATCATCAAAAAATAATGAAGCCAACAATCTCCCCCTTTTTTATGATGACAAAACATTCCTTGATTAAAAGCACAGTGTCTATTTGTTCATTCTGTTTGACACCAGATTAGGGTTTCTCCCCCTAAGTGTGAGCTCCCCCTTAATGTATGCATGATCTTTTGAAGTCATTTTATTATCCAACTTAGCAAGTGAGCAAGTTTTTGTTTAATTCTCAAAGAAAATAACAAGCATAGATTTAGATATTTTAGCAGAGTATCTTCATACAGACTTACAGAACAATCAGTAGAAGGTGACATAATATTATCAATATTGCAAATAGCTGTCATCAGCATATTGTCATCAGACCATATTCATTCCAAGAATAAATGCTATTAACCATCCAACAGAAACATCATTAAAGCATAATCAGCATCCATGTTCATTCTAAAACAATTTCCATTCACAATTCAATAGAAATACCATGAAAGTAAGTTATCAACAAGTTATCAGCATCCAATTTTCAACCATTAGCAAACAAAATAACATTAATAGCCCAATCATCATTAGAGTCAAGTTCAGATTCCTAAATTACCACTAAATTGCTTTTACTTTCTCCCTAAATTCTTTCTACTTTCTATTTCTCCCCCTTTTTTGTCATCAGTAAAATAAGAGTGGTCCACTAGTTTATGAAGAATCAGAGGGGGTAGACTCATCAGTTCCAAAATTGACATTAAGGGGTTCAAGAGATGGCACAGGTGATGATCTTTGTGGTAAAGAGTCAGGGGATAATCTATCTAAAATTTGGAGTGGATCTTGAGTAGAAGACTTGACTAAGGGTTTGGCTTTGCCAACTAAACTGGAGGACTTTCTCCTCTTGAGGAATTTTGTCTTTGTTGCCATGGTTTTTCTCCCTTTTCTAATTGGTTTAGGTTTATCTTGTGTAGATGCAACAGCTTTCCCTTTCTCTTTACCAGATTGTTCATTTTTCCCTGTAGTATGAACTAATTCAAAGGATGCCTTGCAGATGCTGGTTTTTGTGCTTTGCTCTTTGCTGCTTCTTTTTCAACTTCCTCTTCCCTTACTATTTGGTGAAAGACATCCATGATGAGAATTTCCTAAGAGTTTGTGGGAGATGGTTTATCGGTCTGTGCCCCATCATGCTGTGGAGAATTGTCATTAAAAGATCCTATCACTTCAGTACCTTTAATGGATTCTTCTTCATTTTCAGGTTCAGGGATAGGTGATTTCCTTGCTGGACCAAATTCTAGTTCATCACCTTCAGCTTGAAAAATAGGACTGTCAGCAGCTTGTCCTACTGGTGTTAGACTTGGTGTTGCAAAAGTATCTTCAGATGATTTTCCTCTTTTTTTCATTAAATTTTCTAACCCCTCCAACTTATCTTCAATTTTCTATATCCTTGCAGACTGGTCAGTGAGTTTCCCATCATCTCTCATTAACAAATTCAAAATCATTTCATTTAAGATTTGGGAAGAAGTTGCCTTTGATTGAACAGAGAAGGAATGCTCATCCTTTGAAGTAACTTTAAGGGTCTTAACAAACTTTTCTCCTTCTAGCTTGTACCCCATCTTTGGCAAGCTTCTTAAATAGATTGCCTGGTTCCTGCTTTTAACTTGGTCCATTTCATATTTGGAACTCTATATTTCCTTTTTCTTTATTAGAGAGGTAATTATGTTTCCATAAGGCATATTTACCTTGCCAACTTGACATGTTCCTCTCATCATTTCTATCATGAATCTACTTAAGTTGAGGGGAATAACATTAAAAGCATGATCCATCAGCCACATATCTTGAAGGCTTACATAGCTGAAGCTACCGCTTCTTCCATGAACTGTTAAAACAATGAAATAATGCAGAATCCTAATCTGAGGGCTTTTAATGAAACTGGCATAACTTTTAGATGAATATCTTTCTTTTTTCCCTGTAATTATTTCCCACGGAGATAAGAGATCATAATCTTCAGGGATTTCATATTCTCCCTCTTCACAATAAACTTTGAGCAAACTTCCCAAATCTGTGGCAGTGACCACAAAATCCTTTCCATTTGAAACACATTCAGACCATCATTAACAAAATCCTTAGGGTCTTCAAGTTCATTTTCATCTAGTGCAATGCTAGCATAGAATTCCTTCACAAGGTTGGCACTATAAGTTTTGTTCTTGAAAACACTCAATTTTTTCAATTTTATTTCTTTAAAGTAATCTGATAAACCCTCTTTAATTTTTGGAACCTCATTAAAGCTATCCCAGTCAATATATTTTCCACCTGAAATGGGTGCATTCTCTATCTTCCTAAATTTATCTTCAAAAGTCTTATTTCTAAATTTTGAGGATGGAGGATTACCTTTTCTGCTGGATTTTTCTTTTTCCTTCTTTTTCTCTGATTTCTATTCTTTCTCTTTCAGTTTCTTCTCAATTTTTTCTGTCACTGAAGCTTACTCATCTTCTTCCTTTTCTTTTGAATTTCGATCGGTGGACTTTTTCCCATGGGTCTTTTCCTTTCTTCTTTTCCAAAACATTACTAAGTAGTGTGGAGTTAGCCATTAATTTTGAGCAATTTCAGACTTAAGGTTTGAGAGTTTGAGAGGAATAGGGTTTCGATTTTGAGATAAGTGGCTTCTGATGAAAGAGAACGAAAGGAGAGGGTGAGAAGTTAAGAGTGGGTTTTCTTCTTTAAAATTATCAAACTCCCCCTTTTAAATGCAGTCAGTTATTATAAAACCCGGTATTGTACCTAACGGTACACTTGAATTGATTTAACCTCGAACTAATTCAAATAGGAATTGTAGGATGAAATTTAATATTTTATAGTCAAGGAATGACTAAAAATGATTGTTCGGAGTTCGAGGGTTCATTAGGGGTAAAATTAAAAATTTTGATGTCTAGGGGCTAAATCGTCATTTTGCCACCTAAGATAATAATTTGATCATGGAGTGAAATTTTTGACCAAGATTAACTATTTGGAGTATAATTTAATGATAGGAAGTGAAAAAGTTTAATTCTGGTGATTTTTGGAGTGTAAAGGCAAAAATCGTAATTTTACCACCCGCGGACAAAATTTGAGATTTTGAGAGAATTTAGATCAAATTTGACAAATTGGAGAATGGTATGAGTATAAGGGATGAAAAATATGTCTATGGGCAATTTTTTAGTTTTTTGGGCAAAAATGTAATTTTTCACTTTTATGAGGGCAAAAGTGTAAATTTTAAAAATTACTCCACCGAGATTTTGGATAAGTCTGAGAATTTTATCTAAGCTATGGATATGTGGGACAAGTGTATGGTGAAAATTTGAAAACAAATGGATGAAATTTTAAAAATGGGCCAATGGGAAAGTGACACGTGGTATTTTTTAATGATATAATATTATTTTAATGAAAAGTCAGCCCATTTAAACCCCATTTTAAGTGCTGGCCGGCCATAAGGGAGAACAAGAGAGAAAATAGAGAGGAAAGGAAGAAAAAAAGAAAAACCAAAGAGAAACAAGAAAATTCAAAGGGAAATTCGCGTTTTTCGCCCGTTTACACGTCTAACGGTAAGATTTTTCGACTTTAGCTTGATTTCTACCTTTCCTATGCCTTTGTTTCCATTTAGCATGCTTGAGGAGAGAGATCTAAGAGTGACATCAAGGGCTGGATGAAATTCTAGGGGAGAGATTTTGAAATTTTTAGGTTTTGATTTTTAGTTAAATTGGTAATTTTAGTTAGTTAAATGTGTTTAGAAATTAAATTGGGCAAGAAAGCATTAAATTTTCACAATACCCACCCTTGGCCGAATCTGCAATGAGGTACAATGATGATAATCTGATTTTTATTCTAAGAGAAATGAAGAGAAAATGATGAAAAACGGTTTAATGTGATAAAAAACAAAGTGAAAAATTAACCGAGTTAATGTCCCATTTTTGGCCGAATTTTTCAAGGAAGAGAGTGAGCTGACTTTGGTGATTTTAGAGGAATATTGGCTGATAATTAATGGTTAGAAATGTTGGAGAGAGAATGGGACAATTTAGAGCTAAAATGGAATGCGTTAGCAATTTATCGGGTAAAGTGCCAAAAATAGGTTAATACCGCGTTTAAACCATTTTTAGCTATTGCATTTCATACCATGCATTAGTATAGGATTTAAGTCAAATATATAGTGATTGAGCATTAATGTGATGAATTGAGTAAATTTTTGCAATGTGTCTAGGAGGAGAGCCTTCCGGTAAAGGCAAGGAAATCGTACCCGACGAGTAGTTATCGGGGCACCTAAAAAGCAATTAGTTTGTACAAACGGTGAGTAAACTTATTATCATTGTAAATTATCTAGAGTTTATTTTTAAATGCTCTTTATGTATTTTATGAAATGAAAACGAGATTAAAACGGGATTTTTGATGTTTTACAAATAAATATGACAAATAAAGATATATTGGGTTGATTATGAAATTGAGTAATTGGAGGCTGTTAACTGTTTTGAAAATTATATATTTTCCTATGAATGGCTTATGAGATAAGTATATGTGGCTATATTTTGTAAGTGCATTGAGAAATTTATGTAAGCTGTTTTTACTATGCAGGCTGGATAAATAAATAAAAGCCACGTTATACTGTTGAAATTTTATTAAAATTGGTAGGTTAGTCACTGCAGTGACGGGTTTCCCTAGACTGCCTATTAGAGGGGCACGGTAAACCCGATTATATAGTTACTATGATTGTAGAGGCGATGAGGGTAACTCTTGGTGTAGTATTAGAGCTCACTTCATGTCAAACTTTCACGTGAATGTGTAACTCGGCCAACTCTAAGGAACGGCTTGTTTTAAAAATAAAAATGTGTTTCACATGTAAATGTTATAACAACCTTGGTGGACTCAGTTAGATGCCTCGGCCAAGGTATCCCCGAGGATTAGTTTTAGCTTGAGCCTTGTTTTCTTTTATAAAATACATAAGCCTTAACAACTATTTTGGTAAATTACAAATATTTTATGGTTTAAGAAATAAATTGAAATGGTTTGTGATTTATTGTTTAAACTTGCCTCATTGTTCCTCGCCTTTAGATATTTATGATAATGTCTGTTTACTCATTGGGATTGCAAAATCTCACCCACCTCCTTTCCAAACATTTCAGGTCTGTGGTAGCTTATAGATACCTTATTTTGTCGAGGATTCCAGTTGACATCTCTATCACACAGACAGTAGGTTTCTAGCACCAACACTAGGTGTATTTTGAGTCACTTGTCATTGTAACCATTGTTGTACATTATAACTTTATAAATTTTTGTATGTGTGAATTTATTTTACTTACACGTTACAAAAGATTTCTTACACATGTTTCTATAAATATTGTTTTATATAAAAAAAAATGATGCTCTATTTTAATCAATATTTTGAATAGTGATATTTATCTATAAATCCTTTTCAAATATTTTTGTCTTTTGATTTACTTGAGCAGGAAACTACTAGAAATTGTTTAAAATGGAATGTTTAAAAACGATTGCTCACAGAAAAGGCAAGAAACTGATATGTAAGCCTTGTGGGGTTCTGATTGGCATTTCGGATAATGAGTGTCAATTGGGACGTCGCGACTATTGTCATGGGCCCGAGGGAGGTTCCGGGTAGTGACAGTTACCCTTTTTTTGAAAATTCAAAATTTTCCCTCTCTTTTTATTTTTCAGTTCAGCGATTTTTTCTTTTCTTCTTCACCCACTATGCTTGCCCTTTTTCCTTTTATTATATTTTATCTTGATTTCTTAACAGACTAAGTTTTACCCTTATCTGACTAAGTCTATTATTAAAAGAAACAGAATGCTCTTAGTTGGTTAAGTGATTCTCTTAATCAATTAAGTATCTATTGTCTTATGAATGAAAAGCTCAAGAATTCTTCTAAAGCTCTTGTGCACTAACCATTCCTAGATTTCTCCTAATTTCACAGAATATTTCCTCATTTAAAGGTTTGGTAAATATATCAGCCAATTGATGCAAGGTGTTAACAAACTCAATCTTCATGTCTCCTTTACTCACATGGTCTCTAATAAAGTGATGTCGAATTTAATATGTTTGGTCCTAGAGTGCTGAACAGAATTCTTAGAAATATTGATGGCGCTTGTATTATCACAAAATATTGGTACATTATGCATGGTTACTCCAAAGTCTTTTAATTGTTGTTTGATCTATAAGATCTGAGCACAACAACTACCTAAGGAGATGTACTCAGCTTCAACAGTTGAAAGTGCAACAGAGTTTTATTTCTTACTTGACCAATATACTAGCATGTTTCCTAGAAGCTGACAAGTGCTACTAGTACTTTTCCTATCCGTTTTACTTCTAGCAAAGTCAGCATCAGAGTAACCAATAAGACTAAAATATGTTCCTCTATGATACCATAATCCTAAATTTTATGTGTCTAAGAGATACCTAAAGATTCTTTTTATAGCAATTAAGTGTGACTCTTTAGGTTATGATTGAAACCGTGCACACAAGCATACACTAAATTGAATATCAAGTCTGCTAATAGTTAAGTAAAGCAAAGATCCAATCATACCTCTATAAAATTTTTGATCAACACTTTTTCCTTTTTCATCTTTATCAAGCTTGGTAGAGGAACTCATTGGAGTGCTGATTGGCTTTAGCTTCATCACATCAAACTTTTTCAGCATGTCTTGAATATATCTTTCTTGATTAATAAAGATGCCATCTTTGCATTATTTGATTTGAAGACCAAGAAAGAATTTTAGTTCACCCATCATGCTCATCTCAAATTCACCCTGCATTTCTTCAGCAAAGTTCTTACACAAAGCTTCATTGGTAGCACTAAATATAATATAATCCATATAAATTTGAACAATAATCAAATCATTCAAGTATTTCTTAATGAATAGCATTGTGTCAATACTTCCTCTCACATTTCCTTTCTCAACTAAGAACTTTGAGAGTCTTTCATACCAAGCTCTTGGAGCTTGTTTTAAACCATATAATGCCTTATGTACTTTAAAAACATAATCAAGTTTTTCAAAGTCTTCATATCTGGGGGTTTGTTTGACATAGACTTCTTCTTGAATGAGACCATTTAAAAACACACTTTTCACATCCATTTGAAATAATTTGAAGTTCATGAAACATGCAAATGCAAGCAATAATCTTATGGCTTCTATCCTAGCAACAGGAGCAAATGTTTCATCATAGTCAATGCCTTCTTCTTGGTTATATCCTTGAGCCACTAGCCTAGCTTTGTTCCTAATAACATTACCTTACTCTTCTACCTTGTTTCTAAACACCCACTTTATGCCAACAATTGGGTGATTGAATGGCCTGGAAACTAGTGTCCATACTCGACTTGTTTCAAATTGTTCAAGTTCTTCTTGCATGGCCAATATCCAGCTTTCTTCTTTTTCTGCTTCTTCAAAGCTTTTAGGCTCGATTTATGAGATGAAGGCTGAGAATTCACATGCAGTTCTAATTCCTCTTCTGGTTTTAACTCTTTCTAAAGGATCACCAATAATTTGCTCTTGTGGGTGATCTTTGGAAAATTTCCAACTCTTTGGAAGGTCATTGTGTTAACTTTCGGTTCTTTGCAGATTTTCCAAGGGTGGAGGTTCTACTTCTCTTCCAAAGGAGTTTTCTTAACTGTTTTTCTTGTTTTCTAGACTCATTTCTTCCATTTGTCTTTCATAGTCCTCTGCATCATTTTCATCAACAAGAACTTCCTTTTGCAAGGCATTAGATTCATCAAAAACTACATGGATGGACTTTCAATTGTTAAAGTTCTTTTGTTAAAAACTCTATAAGCTTTTAGAGTTCAATGCATATCCTAGAAATATTACCTCATCATTCTTAGCATCAAACTTTCCAAGAAAATGTTTTCCATTGTTCAAAAAAAAGATTTACAGCCAAAACTTCTAAAGTGAGAGATTTTTGGTTTTCTACCTTTGTACAATTCATATGGGGTTTTTGACATCATGGCCCTTATTGAGACTCGATTAAGAATGTAGGCTACTATGTTGACAGCTTTTGCCCAAAAGGACTTTGGTAGATTGTTTTCACAAAGCATGGTTCTAGCCATTTCTTTTAAAGTTCAATTCCTTCTTTCTACAACCCCATTTTGTTGCGGTGTTCTTGTTAGGATAAGCCCTGCAGCCAACTGGGATTGATTGAGGCTTGATTCCAATCATGCAACAGTATCATTCATGTTGAATGATTAGAGGTTTTCCTTCATCAATAAGACATTAATTATAATGAGTTATAAGTCTAATTGGATGAAGTCCATGAGATTAATATGCCTTGCAAGGAAACTGTAATGGGTTGCAGTTATGAGATTCCTATGCATCAAAGCATAATCTCAAAATGTTCCT
>NC_030851.1:18035706-18079658 GCF_000208745.1 Theobroma cacao | reverse complement strand
GAAGTTATTTTAACCTAACTATATAAGTCACCTTTTAACTATTTTCCATATGAGAGTTTTTCACAATTGAAGAAAACGTAGTTTTTGTCAGAAAAAGAAAAACGTTTTCTTTCTTTGCCACCACTCCCTTTGTGTGAAAGAGAAAATTGCTTATGAAGCAATTTTCAAGAGAGGTTCGGCTAAGATTATGAAAAAGAAAAAAAGGGTAATTGTTGTCCTCTTTGCTAGCACAAAGTATAGTTAAAAACTCCTTCCTTTGTTGAAGGTTCAAGTGCAATCGTGTGTACTACCATTGGAGGTCAAGTACTTGATTGGCTAGGGTTTTTGCTCCTTGTGGTGTTCGCGAGATTGCTTTGAAAAGTGCCATCGTGATTACGAAATTACATGCAAGGTAATTTTCTAAATAATAATTTATTTTGTGCTTTTATGTGTTAAATATCACCAAGGTGATCCATGGGTAGAGGCATGTTTTGTTGTTTAGTTATAAAATTTTTAATTTTCTTTCTGCTACGTATTTTGAGCATGCTGTCCATAGCCAAACCCATCAGTTCTAAGTGCAAAAAATTATGATATAACCCCTTTTCATTACAAAAATTTTTAAAATCATCTCTTTCAAACTCACCTCCATGATCACTTCTAATACTAACAATGACAAGTCCTTTTTCATTGTGAACCTTCTTACAATGATTTGCAAATGCAAGTAATGCATCATTTTTATGAACAAGAAAGTAGACCCAAGTGTACCTGGAGTAGTCATCAACTATCACAAAACCATATATTTGCCTCCTCGACTAGTTATGTTTATTAGACCAAATAAATCAATATGCAGCAATTCAAGAGGTCTAGAGGTTGAAATAATCTTCTTGGTTTTGAAGGATGTTTTAACTTGTTTACCTAGTTGACAAGCATCACAAATCTGATCATTCTCAAATTTAAGTTCAAGTAATCCAATAACCAAATTTTTTTCTCATCAATTTTGAGATGGTATGCATGCTTGCATGTACAAGTCTTCTATGCCATAACCAGCTATCATTTCCATAATTCGCCATAAGACATGTTTCACAATTAAGCTCAAGATCTTTAAGAAATATAACATGCATATTTTGATTCTTTTTCCTATGAATGAAATTTTGTTGATACTAATGTCTATCACTTCACATTTATATGAATCAAAACATACCTTAAAGCCTTTATCACACAATTGACTGATACTTAATAAATTGTGTTTTAACCTTTAACAAGCAACACATGACTAATTTGAGCATGAGAATTCTTACCAATAGTTCCTATACCACAAATTCTACCTTTTGAATCATCTCTAAAAGATACAGTACCTCCATTTTTCTTGTCCAGCTAAGCAAACAACATTTCATTTCTAGTCAGATATTTTAAGCAACCACTGTCCATGTACCATGGTTGCTTCTCCTTCAGTTTAGCTCTTGAGCATATGTCTTCTCGGTTTGGCTCAACCTACAAGACAGATTTTCAGTTTTTCTTAACCAGTACCCATACCTAGATGGGTCCTTGAAGGTTAGCTGCTACATAGGATCCTTTTGGAACCCAAATCTTTTTAGTTTTCTGCATGCTTCTTCTTCTATAACAGTCATAAGATAGATCACCAAGTTTATCATAAACACAACATCTGGATGAGAAATTATCATAATTTTTCTTAAAGTATGTGTTTCTTCTTGATGTTTCTTTTTTCAAACTCTTAAAAGTAGTATTTTCATCAATTGTTTTTGTAAAGCTTCAATTCTATTATCCAATTCCAATTTCAGAACTTCAAAATCTATTTTTGAATGTTCTAATTCAGTTTGAAGAAAATTTCTTTGTTCAAAAACAAAGTTGAACTCATGTCTTATCTTTTCCAAATCATTTTCAAGAGATGTAGTCCTTCTTTTTAAAGCCTTATATTTTGATGCCAGCTTTTCAAATTCATCATAGAGGCATTCATATTCCTTTTCAATTTCGTCAATTGAAATATCACAAGGAACAGAAGATACCTCGGATTCATCATCTCTGGCCATCAAACATAAGTTTGCTCTTTCCTCCACTTTCTCTTCTTTAACATTTGAACTTGAAACATCATTATCAGACCAAGTTGCAGCCACCATAGCCTTCTTTGATTTTTTATTTTTCTTAGGTGTTTCCTTCTTCAGTAGAGGGCATTTTGATCTGAAGTTTCTAGGTTTCTTGCATTCATAACAAATGACATCTTCTTTCTTGTTGGATTCATTTTTACTTCTGTTTTTCCATGAAGAACTTTGTTCTCTTCTATAACCTTTCTTGGCCAGCCTCATATCTCTTTGTCCCATAAGTTTTCTGAATCTTCCTACTACCATTGCTAATTCTTCATCATCATCACATGACAGATTGTCAAATTCTTCTTCAAGATTGCTTGCTTTTAAGGCAATGTTTTTCTTTCTTTCTTTTGCTTTTCTTTTGTCTTCTTCTTCTTTAAGCTCCAGCTCATGAGTAAAAAGAGACCCGCATATTTCATCAAGAGTGATGGCATTCAAATCCTTAGCTTCTCTAATTGTGGTCACTTTTGGCTTTCAAGTTTTAGGTAAGCTTCTAAGAAGTCTTTTCACTAGTTCATGTTCCAGGATTGGCTTTCTTAGCTGCCTAAGTTTATTGGTAATGTTAGTAAACCTATTAAGCATACTAGTGATGTCTTCGCTAGGTTCCATTTTGAACATTTCATAGTTGTGGGTTAGAAGAGCTATTTTAGACTCATTGACTTGTAAAGTCCCTTCATGGATAATTTTAAGGTTGTTCCACACTTGTTTGGTAGTGGTTTAAACTCAGTAGGGGTCAAAGCACAACATAAAGTATTTATTGCCTTAAAGTTTGTATAAACCTTTTTGGTTTCAGCTTCAGTCCATTCAACCTTTGGTTTAGGAATCATTTCATTGGCCACTACATTTATGGTCGAGGGAATGAAGGGTCCATCAGTAATGACATCCCACATCTCATAATCTATTGTCCGGATATAGATTGACATCCTAGTACTCCAATAGAGGTAGTTAGAGCCATCAAACAAAGGTGGCTTATTTGTGGACTGTCCCTCAACAACTACAGATTTTTGAAGAGCCATTAGAATCCCCCTTAGAATTTTAAGCCTTGAGAAAGAGGGATAGACTCTGATACCATTTGTTGGTCCCAAATGAATGTGCTAGAGGGGGTGAATAGCACTTTTTGGCTCTCACTAAACTTGATTTCTAATTGGGGGTAAATTGAAGGCCAATTATGAGAAATTTGATGCAAGATAAAGGAATGATTTAAGAGAGAATGAAAATGAAAAATAAAACAAGGTAGACAATACACAAAGATTTATAGTGATTTGGTCAAAGACTTACATCCACTACCTTGATTATTCAATCAAGGATTTTTCAAACCAAATCACTATAAACGGTGGAATTCCCAAGCTCCCACCAAGTTTTTACAATGGCTTTTTATAAGCTCAGCCACAACCTTTAACAATGGTTTTTCTCGGGATCAACCAAAACTCAAAACTAACTTTTCCTAGGCTGAGTTAGAACTTATACACCCAATCAAGCTAACCCAAGCTTGATCAATCCACTAAGAGTGACTAGCACACTCTAAGTAATCAAGGAGAACAGAAATAAAGGAGTACCTATGATCACTAACCTGATCTAAATGGTACAAGATGAAGTGCTTAACTCTATTACAAGGATTGGAGTGAAGTGCAAAAAGTATGCAGAGAGTTTTTGCTATTTTTTAGCTCTTTTTTATCTTGGAAGCATCTAATCTTGTTCTTAGCCGTTGGGAGTGCCTTATATACTTGAAAAACAAACTTTGATGGACGTTTGACAGTTTCTAACCGTTGGGAAATAGTTTGGAGTCAGTTATAGTTGTTTATCTATCTTCTAGCATTCAAATTCAAATTTCCAAACAAAGAGCTCTTAGTTGACTAACACACTTCTTAGTCGATTAAGTCGTTTTTATCTTCTGATCCTAGTTTCTAGCAGTAAACTCTTAGTTGACTAACAATGCTTCTTAGTCGATTAAGTCGTCTCTGTCTCTGAACCAAGTTTCTGGCAGTAAGCTCTTAGTCGACTAACCATGTTTCTTGGTCAACTAAGTCTTCTTTATTTATGAACCGACCATCTTTATTTTTGAGTTTTAGTTAACTAACTCCCTTAGTTATCTGACTAAGAGGGTTCTGTTTTGTGGCTTAATTGTAACTCCTCATTCTTATGAGTTTTAACATTTGCTTCTGAGTGATTAATTTATTAATGGCATACATTTTTGTCCTACACACTCAAGTACTATAGTTAGACATAAATGAGTGAAAATGTTTTATTATCATCAAAAACTAATTGAGCCAACATTGATGTCTTTATGCTAGCACTAATAAGCTCATAAAATAGAGCTCCCAAAATTCAAGTCTACTCAACAGTAGCATAGTCCATTAACCAATATGAACTAGGCACAATACAGTTTAAGAGAGTGGTAAGATAGTTCCACCATCATATGTGAGTGTTAGATGTTAGACTTTTTGGAATAACACCCATGATAGTCATCTTATTCGGATTATATCATCTAAGATAATATTTTACCTTACTATCTTGATAAACGGAATTATCAAGATTATTAGATATTAATATTATCTGAAAAAATATTATTAGGATTGTCTTTATAAGAGTTATTAGTTTATCTTTAAAGGGTTATAAATAAGATTGGCTGTTCCACCAAATGTCACACCAACACTTCATTAAGAATATTCTAAAAATTACAAGAGTAGAAAACTCTCTACTCTTTAGAGAAAAACCACTCTCCCTCCATTGTTAGGGTAAGGTTCTTATACCTTGAAAAGTGTGATTGCCACTAAATTTCATAATAGTTTGGAAATTAATAAACTTGTAAGAAGTTCAAAAATCAAAATCTTGGAATCACTCTACATTAATCTTCAAAAAAGTAAAGTACAAGACTAGAAGTTTGACTAGAGTAAATAATTCCCCAATATTTTTAAATCCGCACGTTTTTCTTACAATTTTTCTTATAAAAATCAATTTAGCTATTAACCATAACATTATTATAAATTTAAATTTCAATTATATTTTTGGTCAAAGAACATGAATTATAATTACAACAAAAAAATTATAAATTTAAATCATATTGATTTTAAAGGGTAATAAAAAAAATCCTAATCTACTTTCGATATTGCATACATCAAACATAATATAAGAAAAATAATTCTTACTCACACACCAAACATAAAATAAGATGATATTATCTAATCCAATCCACTTCCTAATCTCATTTTCTTCTATCCTGCCCATAACTTTGCGTATTAAACGCACCCGTGAACTATAGTCCAGGCAGAAATCCACAAATTAAGAGCATTATCAACTAAGAAAAATAAAAAGGTAAACAGAAATCCAATTAATTAGTTCCACATAAGCAAGATAATCCAACAGAAAGTTTTGGAGCTTGACATGCTCCCACACAAATTAACTTAACGAGAAGTAGCCTAGCAAATGCACAAACAGACATTCTAGACTTCATGAAGATCCTTAATTATCAGGCAATGCTTCTTTCAAGCTTTGATTGTCACACTGCATAGGCACAAACCAGAAGGTTTTATATCAGAAGTCTGCCACTCTGAACCAGGGGCTGCATTCGGATCATACAAAAGGGTATGGTAACCAGGGTCTCCCTCCACCGAGAATAGTAAAAGTTTTCCATCCAATATCCCGAAACAAAACCCTATACTTGTGCTCCCAGTCAATGGAACAGGAACCATCTTCCATGAATTGTCCTCTGGATTGAATATTGCCAACTTCCGCTGGTTCTTCCACTCCATGCAGAAAAGCTTCCTCTCCAGCACAGCATGGGCAGTGACCATGACACAACCATTCTTCATCTCACCCCAAGTGTGCTTTTCAGGGTTGTACACATCCACAAACCTTGAGTTTCCAATGGTGAAGCTTGACCTTCCGCCCAAGACATAAAGTTTTCCATTCAACCCACATGCAAAACAACCCCAGCGTGGTCGGCGAAGACTTTCTATAAGAGTCCACTTATCTGTATCAGTGTCATAAACCTCTGCAGTAGAGAGGCTTTCACCATCATTCCCATAGCCTCCAACCACATAAACCATGCCATTTACCTCTGCACAAGCAAAATCATAGCGAGCAACATTCAAGTCTGCCAATTTGCTCCACCTGCAATAATGAAGACGTTAATACCAATGAGAATGAAAACTGTTGCAATTCTTTTGAACATCTTTGTTGAGTAGGGGGAGGAGGAAGTGGGAGGGTGTTTATCAGGCAGGTACTTCGAATAGTAACATGGAGTGGGGACAGCTAGTGTTGTCAGTCATGGTCAATTCAAATGAAGGAGATTTCCAAATAGGTATTGAATTTCCTCACCCCTAAAATACGTAACAATTCCCCTAACCAATTAGCAGTTGTCGATTACTAATCACAAGTAAAATTGAAGATTGTTCAAACTAGATAGGCTCAACTCTTTGAGATTCATTACTACCAATATAACAAGAGGGGTCATTTAAGAAACCTTCGATTCTGTTCAATTTGGTTCTAACCAATCATATAATATTATGTAATTCAGTATTGAAACAGTTTTAAATCATATCTTTTAATTTAATAACCTACTTTTTGGCTAAAAGAAATTATGATATTAAAAAGGAATAAACCTCCCAGCTGTACCCAAACTAGTTCAGTTTCTAAAGTTCCCAACCAGTCCTAGGGAGAATTTCAAGCCTGATACAAAAAAGGTGCAAACTGGAAACAAACCTGTTGAGGCAAGAATCATATTGGTAAACATCTGCTGAGGCAGAGACAGTCCCATTATTCACAGAATAGCCTGCCATGACAAGAAGCTTTCCATTAAGGACAGCTACCCCAAACCCAACTTTTGCAGGACCAGGCATTGGTGGAAGAAGCTGATGTTTCTGTCCCAAACAATCCAAAACCTCCCAGTGGCTTTCCTTTCCTTCAGAGTCCATAGTTAGAACATAAAGCCACTCTTCAAGCATTCCAGCTATTCTTCGCTCTGTGAAGAATTCTTTGCTTTGGATGAACGACCTCCACCTCTTGCATACACCACCCATGGCAGGGAAGCTGGAACGAGGAACAAGAGCAAGGCAATACTTGGCTACATCATCTGGAAGCCCAGGAAGCAGTGGGCTGTCTAATTCATCAGTGGCCTGAGAAGATGACTGAGGATTGCCTTTTGAATGAATCAGTATATCTTCTTTAACCGATGAGGAGAGACACCGATTGGGTTCTGTGAATCTCTTCTTTCCTCTCACAAAACCAGGCATTTTCTTGATGATACTTGTATTCGGTGCAAATATATCTTCCAAAGTTTGCATAAATATTTCTAAATGCTAGACAACTAATTAAAGAAACTCATGAAATCCATCACCTATAGGGATTTTACAACACCAAGGCATAAATGATGTTGCAGACCGGATCACTTGAGTTGTGAATGCTGAGGATATTCTATGCTTCATCCAGTCTGATTCATATTCCATGCCAGAGGCCCTGCTCTTCGAGTAATTACTTCCTGCTGCACTATGTAAAGTTCCTTGTACACCTCTGTAACTGCTCCTTTGCTGACACATCGCCCAAATATCTAAAGACAAGAGCGCCAAACCATAGCAAATTAGTATAAGGATAGGAAACAAGGAAAGAGTACTTTATCTATAGGTCAGAGTCAAAGACGTAAGAAATTTCATACTAGTGAAGGCCATAAAATTCAGAAAGTTTTAGCCCCCGGTAACTTCCATTTTGAAGGAGCCGGTAATCACCTGAACATATAAAGCAACCTGGAAAAGGTCAATTCAAATATTACTGAACCCAATTCGTATGGGATAAGAAGTTAAAACTAGCAGCAACCATGACAGCAATAGGAGCGATTTTCTACAAAATACACAACTTAATTTTGACTACACTTTTGCAGGTCGGCAGCAGGACCCACGTGCTGCTTGGAAACATCCAAATCCAATTACAAAAACAATATTAAGAATAAATAATATTTGGCGAAACACGCCCTCCTCTTATGATTCCGAACTTCAAGGTGTGGTCATTTGTGACCCCAGAAAAGAAAAACATTACTTTATTGTAGTAGTGGATAGACAAAATGGGAACAACAACTCAAAGGCCTTATTATATTCCCTGAGCTTCTAAAACCCAGATCAATTTCACCTACCCAACAGAATGTGAAACCAACCAAAACTAAAATGAAATATTATGTCTATTTATGTAAAATTACTTCCTTTTTTCCTCTTGAAAATTAAAATAAAATAAAATAACTATCACTAAAATGAGTTCCTAGGCTAAAATCATGGAGAGATCGGAGATCAGATCTAATTTCCTCAATCATGATGAGCATATCAGAAAACTTTAAGCAAAGGGCAGGGCAGCAAATTAGAGCAGTCAAAGACATGTGTAGATTCGTGGAAAACATGATAAAATATCGGACTGGAACAAAAGAAAAAATCAATCAAAACAATGAAATCCAGATTCCCTGAAAAAGAAAGGGCAGAAGAAACAGCAAAGAGCAGGGTGTTCTTCTGTAAGCTCCTGAGAACTAAAACAGCTTGGAGCAAAGAATGTTAAGACACATTAGATCTGACCATGAACACTAAAACACCCATAAGACCAAATGCAAAAAACAAAAAAAAAAATAAACAGACAGAGACAGAGACATAGACAAATCCAAGTTCATGTCTGTATAAAGCAATTAGTTACCTAAACTAGTACGAGTAAGAAGAAGCAAAATCATGTCCGTAACGCACCTAAAAAACCAACATTTAGGAAGGACGAAAACAAACCAACGACACATGCATACACCCATGTAAAAGCTTATCTTAATCTGACTATGAAAGTAGATAGATCTCATACCAAAGTTTAGGAAAAGAAAAGAAAAGATAAGAGAAATAAAGATAATGTAAAGAAAGGGTTACCTGAAAAATGGGAGATAATGTTGGATGTTGGGTTTTTGTTATAAGATAAGCAGAGATGGGGATGGATGTGTTGGTTTGATGCAAATGAGCGTGGAATGAGGGAATGAATATATAGGCATAAAAGCAGCAGCGAAGATAGAACTGACAGGGCGCGACCACGTCAGTGTGCGATTTCAACCCACTATTCTATCCTCCAGTTAACGCAATTATTATTAGGAGCACGTTAATCGTTTGAACTATTTGTTGAAAGGATCTCACCTCTGTACGATTTTTTAGTTTTGTTCTCAAAGCTATATCTTAAGAGAAGAGGTGTTTGTATTCAACTCATTTAATTAAAAATAAATATACTTATTAGTGGAATAAATACAGGGATTTAGCCATTCAAGTAAGATTAAAGGCAAGGAGGCTTTGGCCATTTTAGTCATACCATTTTCAATGATATCCAATTACTTGGAAATTAAATTTATACTAATAATTTTTTACAATCATTTTAAATGAGGCCACAACAATAAAGCATTCTTTCTTTTTCTTTTTTTGTTAAATACCTACTTGAGTGAGAAAGATTTAAACTCATAAACATTTAACACGGCAATTTTAGGTAAATAAAAGCAATTATATTCATAATTACTTAACTAAATCAATAATATATAAATAATAAAATAAATAAGTATTATTTGGATCAAATTGTTATGTGTAAATACATTAATATTATTATTAATTTTTGAAAGTAACTATTATTTTGATATAAAACATTTTTATTGATTTGATTATTTTTGAAAATGTCAAATATAATATAGAATTATATCAAATTTAAATTAACATTTTCACCGGTCATTTTTTCTTGTTATCGTATCGTATCTCACAATCGTTGTTATTTTTACTAAATACATATTTTTTTTCACTACTAATTTCAATCTCACCAATTTATCAAACGGAGCCTTAAGGAAAATGAGATGAGTGTGATGTTGAAAAGTAAAGGTCATCTTGCCATTATGTTTGTTATTCCCGTGGCTGGCACTGGCGGTTGCTGATTTTCTGGTTTCCACTACACAATTTGTTCTGCGATGACCAAATTATCCTTGACGCGTTTACATTCTTACAAGTTTGTTGCTGCGAAAGAGGTCAAGTTGGTACTGCTTAATTTCAACCTGCGTGTTCAAATCTCCCACTACTAATCAACGTTCATTCAATTACAATTGACTTAGCAGTTCAAGATGGGCGTGCAATAATGTTTGTTTGTGATTAATAGAGTCAATCCATGTGCAAGGTCTCCGAATTATTTTGCTAGCTGAGACATTTTTCCTGACCAAAATGATTCTGATGTATTTGTCAAAAGTTTTAATAGGTTGCTCTGTCTGGACTGTTTGCAGTTGAAAACATAGAAATTTGCAATCATGAAAACAAGGTTCCATTGGGTTCAGTAACTCTAAATGTGTGCGGTGGTGACGCTTGCTTAATCATAGGATGTTAGTTAAATGTATTGTTAATCATTGTTTGGATATTCTTTATTTTTTATAGTAAATTTTTTTAACTGTATTTTTAGAAAATAATAAAAAAATTAATAATAAAATCATTATATCTACCGCGGACGCGGCTCTTATTTATTGGTCAATTTAAAATGTTATGGACTACTTGAAGTTATTGGGGCTGTATTATATTAATTAATATCCTGTATATCTTAATTTCCTTTCTAGTAGAATCCCTAGCTGATGATTTTATGAATATTGGAGTTTTGATAATGGAAAAATGATTTTCAAGGTTTCTATTTTGGCTGTAGGTAGTGTTCACCACATACCATATTTGTGGTAGCATCCTAAGATAGAAACAATGGCTTAATTTCCTACATGCCATAGACTTTTCTAGTATCTCCACCCTCGTGAGGTTAAGGATTGATCCCGAGACTTGGGATCCATGTTGAATTAATTTCTTTGGCACCGAGCTTGGGATGTGCACGTTCGTGGTCGCCCCAGTCGACGACAAATTCCACGACGACATCAATTGGATAGTTCGTTTAAGTGTGTGGTATGTGGTTATGGCATACCCAACGTCATTTCTGTTAAGATCGATGGGTGGGCTTGTTTTGGGACCAGATAAGATTTGTTTATTCGACGTGTGCCCGGAGGATGGTTTGGTTTTTGGATTCAATGGGTGGAGTCGGGTCGAAGTTGATGACAACGGCGATTGGTAGGGATGGTAATGGAATTTTATAATTACGTGTTATGACTGAATTAAATAATACTACGATATTTTATAATTAGGTTTAAGTAATAAAATTATTTTCTGTCAAAGTTTGTGTAGAGTTCAAATAATGATCATAAAAAACTTGTTTTTGAACATGATTATAAATAATAATTTTTAATATTAAATTTAAATTTTATGTATTACTAGGTGAGAATCCGTGCGTTATAGTGGTTTATTAATTTTTTGGGATATTTTTAAATAATAAATATGAATAAGTAAAATTTGTTAGAGAATATATTTAAATATATAAAAATTGTTGCTTGCACTTTGTTTCAGATTTATAATTCTTTTAGGGGATTATTGAAGATCATAGATAAAGTTTTTCATAGTTAAGTTAGATTATATATTGATTAGTTTGATTTAAATTATTTTACTATAATTTTATATAATTTTAAAAATAATTGTTTTTTATTTTTTCTTTTATTTTTATAAAAAATTTGATGAAAAAAGCTCATTTGATGAAAATTCGTATAAGTATAGTAATGGTTTCATTTGTATACACTACAATATTTTGAGGATAACTTGAACCACAAAAGTTCAATTGATGTGATTCTTAATCCATTAGAAAGCTAAGAGGAAGGGCTTCAACTTTGATGTATATCATTTCACCCAGTCAGATAAAAAGATGGTCAAAATCCTTGTCAAAGTGGAAGTACTGCGCTAGGAGAGCAAAAATCAAAATAGAGAATCAGAGCCGCAACGCTAAAGAAGGATATAGCATGGGTAACAATCTAGAGAAGTGAAAGCCACGGCTCTGAAAAATGAAAGTTGTGGCGCTCGAAGAAAATCTTGATTTTTCTGAACTTACAATTTTTAAAAGTTAAGGCTTTTTAATTGGCTATAAATACGTCTTTTTGGACAAAAACTTAAGAGAGGATGGCAAGAAACTATTTTGAAGAAAAGAAGCCAAAAACAAAACAAGAAAGTAAGAGAATTTGAGAGAAAATCAAGATCAAAAGTTTCAATCATTAGTTTCTTTTCCTATCTTTGTGTTTCTTTTTTTTTTAAACTTGGATTAATGGTTAATTTTCTTTGGATAATGTTTTATTTAGATATTATGAACTAGTTTGCTTTTTTAGGATTGTGGTGGATTTTCACATGTAATCTGAATATTAGTTTCTCTTTTATTTACTATGAATGGGTATAGTTTTGCTTATTCAAATTTACTCTTAATACTTTTGATTGTCTAGCCAATAATTAACTGATTTGTGAATCTAATTGAGACTCAACAAAGAGATTTTAGATCCAACAAAGATTTGAATAGTGTATGTTCATGTCATTAAGGTGATTTGATTCGCGATTCGAGTAGACATACGCCAATTTTCATACATAGTCAAATTAAAGCACTATCTTAATTAACCTTATTTAATTGATTGCTATAGACATATAGTGACCCAATTAAGTTAGACATTTGTGCAAAGTATCTCAATAGAGGCTTATACATAGTTTTGGATTCTAGGTTCGTAAAACCAACCATGAAGGTAAATAATAAAAGAAGTTGGTGTCAGATAAAGTGTTGAATGAACCCATAATCTCAGGTTTTAATCTATTGCCTTTCTCAAGTGAATTTTTAGTTTCTATTAATTAATTTAGTGTTTCCTTTAATTTTGTTTTAATTAATTTTCTAAAACATTAAGTTACTTGAATAAGATTAGTTTATCATAAATTTAATACTTAGTGAAGATTTAAGAACAAATCTTTGTAGGATACAATTCTGGACTTATTGTTTATATTACTTGTTCGATATATATACTTGCGTGTGCAAAATCGATAACAACCTCAAAATTAATCACACATACTCTAAGCACATCCTCAAGTGTCTTTATCATCCTCTTGGACTACCCATCCGTCTAAGGGTGGAGGGTTGCACTGAAGGTCAATCTTGTACCCAAGGCTTCCTGGAACTTCTTCTATAACCTAATTGTAAATTGTGCACCTCTGTCAAACACTATGGTCACAGGACCTCATGCAATCTCATTACCTTATTTATATATATATGTGCATACTGTGCAGCTCCAAATGTAGTCTTAACTAGTAAGAAGTGGGCTAACTTTGTCAACAGATCTACTATCACCCATATCGAATCATAGCCTCTAATAGTTTGAGGCATCCCTATCACCAAGTCCATATCAACATGTTCCCACTTCCATTTGAGAATGGGCAAGGGCTGCAACTGTTATGCAGGCCTCTTATTGTGAGATCTCGACCTCTATAGGCTCGTAACTAGGCATAGACGCAATAACACGGGCTAAGGGTAATTTCGTCATTTTCTTAGTAAGCCCCTAAAAGTAAATTTTAAACAATATTAAGGCCTAAGTAAGCCTAAGGCATAAATGAATGATGAAAATATGGGTAAAATGACAAGGAAACAAAAATTTTGATGATTTTCACGGTAGGGGCAAAATGGTCATTTTTCACATAGGATTAGAATTTTTAAGTTTTCATGAACCCGAGCATTTCTAGACCATTATGGACCTTGTTCCAGTGTCAAAAGAGTAAAAAGATTGCATAAAGGATTAGAAGAGAACAAACTAATTTGTGAAGGGGCATTTTCGTAATTTAAGTGAAGTGGATAAGCATGGGCTATAAATATCTTGTTCTTCCAGTAGCTTCTTCATTCTCCAACAGCTTTTCTCCTTCTTCTTCTTCCATCTCACGTTGCTTCCATCCTCCATGGAAGCTTGATATGAAACTTTCATAACTTTCTCTCTCTAGCTCTAATTTTCATACCTTTGTGCCCTTTTGACTAGAACCCTTGTGCTCTTTCACTTTCTCACTTTAAAACCCTTGAAAAGTCTTGTTTAATAAGAACTAAAACAAATTGCATTGTTTTGGAAAATGAATGCATCATGATTTCGTTAAACATTCCTTAATGTTTGCTTGTTCCCTTTTTGTTCACTCATTGGGTTTATACTCACCGTTTTCAACTTCATGTTTTCAGATCAGAAGGTAGTCGGTAATTAGGTCGAGGTGATCTAGTAGATTCGACTATTGGTAGGTGTCTCAGCATTCAGTAGCTGTACATTTGCTCCGAGTCTCTCCGTTGAAAATTGAGTCTTCTTTTTGAGACGTATAGACAACCCTGATGTAAATTATTAAGATACATGTTATAGACAATATATATATATATATATATATATACTTGATCGATATGCCATTATGAGTTGGCAATGTTTAGTATTATTTTGATTCAAAGTTATGAAATATGGCTTTAGTAATTTTGATGGAGTAATGAACAGATCATGTAAATAGGCTTGCTTGGGCTTAGTGAGTTATGTCCATTGGGCCCATGCTCCTATTATGGCCTGAAATTTGGGTCGTGACACTTATACTTCACCTGGACCTGTTGACATATCAAACACCGAGAGACATAATCTACTACATGTTTCTTAAGCCCTTCCCACCAATATACGGCCCTCAGATCCTGATACCACATGAGCTTCCTCCAGTATATTTCTCCTCAAGTCATCTCTATCTGACACATCTTGGCTCCATTAGTTTTTGATGATAATAAAACATTTTCATTTATTTGTGTCTAATTCCTTTATTTAAGTGTGCAAGAAATTAATACATGAAATTAATTTCTTAAATCTTTAAAGAGTATTTTTGAAAGAAAAAGAGGGATAAAATCAATAAGATGTAACTAAATAACAAGGAGAAAACTTGTTGGTTAAACAAGGAAGAACATTGGTTGACCAAATTTCAAATTGGAGAAATAACAGGCTGAAGAGTTTGAGAAACAAAATCAACTTAGTCAACCAAGTCAGTAGACTAAGTGCCCTCTGCCAGAATCTGTAAACTAGAAACAGAATCAACTTAGTCAACCAAGTTAGTCGACTAAGAGCTTTCTGTCTGCAACTTGAACTAGAGCACTGCAAGACAGATTAACGGCTAGAACTCATCTTCAACTGTTTCCAACGGGCATAAACTGCCAAACTACCATCAAAGTTGCATCTCCAAGTATAAAAGGGTCTTCCAACAATGAAAAAGTAATTTTTTGAAGCTTTGAATGAGATTTGAGCAATAGAAAGTTGAAAAACCAGAAAAGCTTCACTGCACTTGTTTGCACCTCAACGCCTACTCTTTGCATTTGTGATTAGCACTCAATCTTGTACCAATAAGATCATTCAGTGATCATAGGTACTTTCTTTACCACTTCTTTTTGTATACTTAGAGTGAGGGAGTCATTTTAAGAGGTTGTTCAAGCTTGGGAAAGCTTGAATGTTATAGGTTGTGGTTGAGCCTTGGAAAACCATTTTGGTTTTTAGTTTAGCCCGGGAAAAACTAGTGTAAAGGATGTGGCTGAGCTTGCAAAAAGCCATTGTAAAAGCTTGGTGGAAGCTTGTGAATTTCACCGGATTCTTAATGAATTGTTGGGAAAATCCTTGGTTGGATAATCAAGGTAGTGGATGTAGGTCTTGGACCGAGCAACTTTAAATTACTGTCCATTGTCTACTCTGTTTTTACTTGTTTTGGAAATTAGTTCCTCATCTTATCAAGAGCCAAATTTGTGCTATTCACCCCCCTCTAGCACATATTAACGGGACCAACAATTGGTATCAGAGCTTGTTCCCTATTGTTAAGGCTTAACATCCTTAGGGAGGATCCATATGACTCTTCAAAAATCAATTGTAGCTGAGGGACAATCAACAAACAGATCACCTCTGTTTGATGGCTCTAATTATCTTTATTGGAACACTAGAATGTCTATTTACATTAGAGTTATAGATTATGAAATGTGGGATGTCATAACTGATGGTCCTTATGTTCCCTCAACATTAAATGTGGTAACAAATGAGTTGATGCCCAAGCCAAGGTTTGAATAGACTGAGGCTGAAACAAAGAAAGTTTAAATAAATTTTAAAGCCATCAACACATTGCATTGTGCATTAACTCCCACTGAGTTCAACAAAGTCTCAAGCTGTACAACAGTTAGACAAGTGTGGAAAAAACTTAGAATAATCCATGAAGGGGCATCTCAGTGAAGGAGTCCAAAATTGCTCTTTTAAGTCATAGTTATGAAATGTTCAAAATGGAGCCTAGTGAATACATCACTGGCATGTTTGATAGGTTTACAAATATTACAAATAAGTTAAGTTAGCTAGGCAAGCCTATCCCTGAACATGAATTAGTTAAGAAACTGCTTAGATGCCTACCAAAATCCTGAAAACCAAAAGTCACTGCCATTAGAGAAGCTAAAGACCTGAACATCATCACTCTCGATGAGATATGTGGTTCTCTTCTCACTCATGAGCTAGAGCTCAAGGAAAAAGAAGAAGAAGACCGAAGGGAAGCAAAGGAAAAGAAAAAGAGCATTGCATTTAAAGCTAGCATTCTTGAAGAAGAGTTGGAAGAGCTTTCGTGTGATGATGATGAAGATTTAGCTCTAGTTGCAAGAAAATTCAGAAAACTAATGTGCAGAAGAAATCGAAGGCTAACTAGAAGAGGTTTTAGGAAAGACTAGGGTACTTCATGGAAAATTAGGAACAAAAATGACTCCAACAAAAAGGAAGAAATGGTCTGCTACGAATGCAAGAAGCTTGGTCACTTTAAGTCCGAGTGTCCATTGCTGAGAGATGAAACCCCCAAGAAAAATAAGAGATCCAAGAAAACAATGGTGGCTGCTGCATGGTCAAATAGTGACACATCAAGTTCTGAAACTGATGATGAAAAATATGAGGAAAGAGCAAACATCTGTCTAATGGCACAAGAGGATGAAACAGAGGTACCCTCATCCCCTTGCATTAATTCTTATGATGATTTACAAGATGAATATGAATGCCTCTATGATGAATTTGAAAAACTTTTTTCAAAATACAAGTCATTGAAGAAAAGGGTTGCATTACTTGAAAATGATTTGGAACAAATCAAACAAGAGTTCACCTCTGTTTTGGAGCAAAGAAATATTTTGCAAGCTGGGTTAGAACACTCAAAAATAGACTTTGAGTCTTTAAAACAAGAGCTGAAAAATAAGGCTGAAGTCTTGCAAATAACTCTTGATGAAAATACAGCTCTTAAATGCTTGAAAAATGAATCTTCAAAAAGAGATGCATACCATAATAAATATTCATCTAAAGCATTATCTACATGTTATAATTGTGATAACATGGTCATTTGTCATATGACTGTTTTAAGAAAAAGAAAGTGCAAAAAGTTAAGAAATTTTGGGTTCCTAAGGGATCCTTTGCTGCAACTAACACTCAAGGACCCATCAAAGTATAGGTACCTATAAAGAAAAACTGAAATTCTACTTTGTAGGTTGAATTGAACTTAAAAGAGACATGTTCAAGAGCTCAACTTGGGAAGAAACAACATTGGTACTTGGATAGTGGCTGTTCACGGCACATGACAAGACATGAAGAGTTGTTTGCTCAGTTGAAAAAGAGAAAGGGAGGAACCATATCCTTTGGAGATGATTCAAAAGGCAAAATCCATGGTATAGGTATGGTTGGTAAGAGTCCTCAAACTCAAATTAGTCATGTGTTGCTAGTTAAAGGCTTAAAGCATAATCTTCTAAGTATTAGTCAATTATGTGATAAAGGATTTAAAGTATGCTTTGATTCAACTAAATGTGAAGTTGTTGATATGAGTATAAATAAAATCTCATTTATAGGAAAAATGTTGAAAAAAATGTATGTAATTTTTCTTGAAGACCTTGATGTGAATAGTGAAGTTTGTTTTGTTGTAAATGTTAAAAATGATAGCTGGTTATGACATAAGGGATTAGGACATGTGAACATGCATACAATGTCTAAATTAATAAAGAAAAATCTTGTTGCTGGACTGTCGAAATTGAAATTTGAAAAAGATAGGATATGTGATGCTTGCCAACTAGGAAAATAAGTTAGAATATCCTTTAAGACTAAGAAAATAGTGTCAACATCAAGACCTCTTGAATTGTTACACATTGATCTATTTGGTCCAATAAGCACAACTAGCTTAGGAGGTAAATCTTATGGCTTTGTAATAGTTGATGACTATTCTAGATATACTTGGGTATACTTCCTTGCTCATAAGAATGATGCTCTACAAGCATTCTTAAGTTATTGTAAGAAAGTAGAAAATGAAAAAGGACTAGCCATAGTCAGCATAAGGAGTGACCATGGAGGAGAATTTGAGAATGATGAGTTTGAAAAACTTGGCAATGAAAAGGGGTTGGATCACAATTTTTTTGCACCTAGAACACCCTAGTAAAATGGAGTTGTAGAGAGGAAAAACAGAACATTAAAAGAAATGGCTAGGACCATGTAATGTGAGAACAACCTACCTAAATATCTTTAGGGTGAAGCAGTAAATACAGCAGCCTATATTCTTAATAGAGTCTCAATAAGACCCTTGATTTCAAAGACTCCATATGAACTTTACAAAGGTAGAAAACCAAATATTTCTCACCTTAGGAGTTTTAGCTGTAAATGCTTTGTATTGAACAATAGAAAACAGCCCCTAAGGAAGTTTGATGCAAAGAGTGATGAAGCAATATTTTTAGGATATGCATTAAACTCAAAGGCTTATAGAGTTTTTAACAAAAAGACTCTAACCGTTGAAGAGTCAGTCCATGTAGTTTTTGATGAGTCAAACACTTTACAAAAAGATGTTCATGATGATGACGATGATATAGAAATTCTAGAAAAACAAATGAAGGAAATGAGCTTAGAAAACAATAAAAATAATAAGGAAAGCTCATCTAGAAGAGAAAATGAAACTCCAATTCTAGAAAATCTGCAAAGAGTAGAAAATCAACATGATGATCTACCAAGGAGTTGGAGATTTGTAAGAGATCACCCACAAGACCAAATAATAAGTGACATTTTATAAGGAGTTAGCACTAGGAAAGCAGCTAGAGAAACCTGTGAGTTTTCAGCCTTTATATCTCATATTGAATCTAAAAGCTTAGAAGAAGCTGAAAAGGAGGAAAGTTGGATAATGACCATGCAAGAAGAACTTGATCAATTCATTAGGAATCAAGTATGGTCATTGGTGCCTAGACCTTCAAATCATCCTATTGTTGGTACCAAATGGGTATTTAGAAATAAAGTAGATGAGTAAGGAAATGTAGTTAGAAACAAAGCTAGGCTAGTAGCAAAAGGTTACAATCAAGAAAAAGGAATAGATTATGATGAAACCTTTGCTCCCGTAGCTAGGATTGAAGCCATAAGGTTGTTTCAAGCTTTTGCATGCTTCATGAATTTCAAGTTGTACCAAATGGATGTAAAAAGTGCATTCTTAAATGGACTAATTCAAGAAGAAGTTTTTGTAGAACAACCACCTGGTTTTGAAGATTTTGAAAAGTCTGATCATGTTTTTAAACTTCATAAAGCATTGTATGGATTGAAACAAGCTCTTAGAGCTTGGTATGAGAGACTTTCAAAATTTCTAGTTGAAAATGGATATGATAGAGCTAGCATTGATACTACATTGTTTATTAAGAGATATCTAAATGATTTAATTTTTGTACAAATATATGTGGATGATATTATATTCGGTGCAACTAATGAAGCTTTATGCAAGATCTTTGCAAAGGAAATGCAGAGTGAATTTGAGATGAGCATGATGGGAGAGTTGAAGTACTTCCTTGGTCTTCAAATTAAGCAAAGTAAGGAAGGGATCTTCATCAATCAAGAAAAATATACTCATGATATGCTCAAGAAATTTGATGTGCTGAAACTGAAATCAACTTCCACACCAATGAGTCCATCCACCAAACTCGATTTAGATGAAAAAGGTAAAGATGTAGATCAAAAGCTCTATAGAGGTATGATCGGCTCTCTTCTTTACTTAACAACAAGTAGACCAGACATTCAGTTTTGTGTGTGCTTATGTGCTAGATTTTAGTCATAGCCTAAGGAATCACACCTAACAGCTGTTAAGAGAATTTTTAGATACCTCATAGACACTCAAGAACTTGGAATATGGTACTTTAGAAACTCAACTCTTAACTTAGTTGGATATTTAGATGCTGACTTTGCTGGCAACAGAACTGATAGGAAAAACACTAGTGGAACATGCCAATTTTTAGGAAAGACGCTTATATCTTGGTCCAGCAAGAAGCAAAACTCAGTAGCACTATTTACAGCAAAGGCTGAATATGTTTCATTAGGTAGTTGCTGTGCACAAATCCTTTGGATCAAACAACAATTAAAAGACTATGGAATAATTATGCCTAATGTACCAATATACTGTGATAACACAAGTGCAATCAATATATCAAAAAATCCTGTGCAACATTCTAGGACTAAGCACATTAAAATTAGACACCATTTCATTAGAGATTATGTAGTGAAAAATGACATTAAAATAGACTTTGTGAATACTCTACACCAATTAGCAGACATTTTTACCAAACCACTGAGTGAAAATAGATTTTGTGAGATTAGAAGAAATTGGGGATGGTTAATATGAAGGAATTATAAGAAAATCTTTGACTCTTACATTGAAAACAGAATGCATTGAGTCGACTAAGGAATTCTTAGTCAACTAAGAGTGGCCTAACATCCTTAAATAATAAGACTCAGTGAGTTTAATGAAAAAGGAGTAAATTATGGTAAAAATTTGATTTACCGGGTGTAAAGAGGAAAAGAGCAAAGTTGCCAAAGGTAAATAATCAAAATTTTAGAGGGAGATTTGAAAATATAAAGAAATACAAGTAGGGCGGTTCTTAAAGGAAGATGAGAAGTTTTCTGAGCAATAACTACTGCCAACTTCTTCATCCTTCTCCTCTGCAACCCGCTGTTCTGGAAACAAAAACCTAAATCTTCCTAGTTGCCTATAAAACCGACTCAGACCTTCAGAAATTTCCAAAACCAAAATGGCCAGAACTTCTCAAAGTAAAGAAGTGTCAGAGAAGAAGAAAGGAAAAAGGTTAGGGAAGAAGAAACTGGAACAGAAAGTTAGAAGAAGAAACAGAAAATTGTGCCTACCTCAGTGAAGGAAATAGTTGAGAAGCTGAGGGAAAACAAGCAAAAAATGCACAAGAAAAAAGATACAGAACCCTCACTATAGAAAGGTATCAGTTCCTCTTCTTCTTCGAAATTTAGAAATAAGCTACATGAGTATCGATTCAAGAATATAGAAAATGCACCAATCTCCTACGAAAAGTTCATTAACTAGAAGAGTTTTAAGGAAAATGTAGTAATCTTGACCAGTCTATCTGAGTTTTTTAATGAACTTAAATTTAAAGGTTATAGCACCTTTAAGAATAGGTCATATAGTCCAAGTCTGGTTAAGGAATTTTACTCTGGCATTGCTCTGAAAGAAAAAGAATTAGCAGAGTCTGATGACTATGTAGAAGATGGGCTAAATGTCTATTTGAATGGAAAAGAGTTTATTGTAACTGCTGAAGACTTAGGGAATCTACTGGAAATAGAAGGTGAAATAGGTGAATTTGAACTGTCAGAAAAATATGATTCATCCTCACTGTGGGAGATCATCATTGGAAGAAAAGAAAAATGCTCCTCTAAAAGTAATTCAGGCTTGATAATCAATCCATAAATTAGGATACTGCATTACTTTATTGCTGTAAATATTCAAGGGAGGAATGGAAGTCTTAGCTACATCAGCCTGCAGGATCTTTGGTTGATGGAGCATGCTTTTAATGGAGTGTCTCTAAATCTGGGGAGATTCATGATTGAGAAAATGAGAAGTGCTTACAGACTAGATAAGGTCAATCTGCCATGTGGAAATGTGATTACATCTCTGGTGCAGAAGAAAGGAATATGGGCTAAAAGGTATGATATAGACCTGGTGAAAACTAGAGACCAAGCCATTTATTATGGAAACCTAATTAAGATGGGGTATGTGCTAGATGGAGAGAAGTTTATCAAAACCTCTAAAACTGGCCCAAGAAAAAATCACAATTTGCCTGCTCAACCTGAAGAAGCTCCTTTCAGATTTTCGAATGAGATAATTTTTAATTTGCTTATGAAGATTGATGGTAAGCTGACTGACCAAGGAGTGAAGCTACAAAAAATGGAAGATAAGATCACTGAGTTAGAAAACAAGTTGAAGGAAAAGAAAAACATGGGGTTTGAACTTGTGGCTACAAACAGTTTTGCCACATCCAGCATTGCACCTACACAGCAAGGTGCTAAAAGTTCAGTAGAGCCAGTAGAGAAGTTTTCAAGTTTTGACACTCAAGCAGAAGGCTCTACCTACAAGTTTGCCAGTCTTGTTATGCAAACTGAGGACTCCCCACAAAGAGTTGAATAGCCAACCAAATCACCCTTCCCTGAACCTTAAAGCAAAAATGACTCAGAATAAGGGACTAAAGTAGCTGCTGTAGAAATTAAGAAACAGCAGGCCTCTTCTCCAAATTCAGAAAAAGTTTCCATTATGAACATTTTTCATCAAATGGTCAGAGAGGAAAAAGCTGAAAAAGACACTGTCAAGATAGCAACTCAGAAGGATGGTGCAAATGTAAGAAAAGGAAAGAAACCTGTTTCAACTCCCAAACTAAAGGCAAAAACAGGGAAACTAGAAGCTACCACAGCACCACCAGCTGAGGCAAAACAACCAACCAAAAGAAGGAAGACTATGGCAACCAAGACAACTTTTCTCAAAAGAAGAAAGTCTTTCATATTGGCAGAAAAGTCCAAACCAGTTTTAGCCTCTTCTCCTCACAGTCTAATTCATATTTCAGACAAATCTATTCCAGAATCCTTTCCTAGAAAGTCATCTCCTCTCCAAGAACCTTCTCCATTTCCTTTTAACCCTTTCTATGGAACTACATCCTCACCCTCTGCCTCATCCGATGAGTAGAATTTCCCTCATTTGCTGATGACAAAAAGGGGGAGAAATATGGTACCAAGGACTAGGGGAGCATAAACCAGGAACCAGAAGTAATGTTTAAAAAAAAATGTTAAGGTAGAGGAACCAAGAACCTAGGAAATGAAAGAAAGTAGAACCAGAGGAGCATGAAATTAGAGAAATAGGAGTTAGGAACATAACTAGTTTAAGGGCATTTTCGAAATACTTTTTATGTAACTGTTATTTATTCTTTTGTGGCACTTAAACACTTAGCTTTAACTCTGTTATTTATGTGGATGTATGTAAAATATGAATGCTGACATGTTTATGTTGCTTAACTGCTGAAAATTAAAATCTGCTGATATCTTATTATTTGAGCATTTTGACTACCATGAACAAAATTTACTGCTGCTATGTTGATATGGATTCACATGCTGATAAATGATTTTTGTTATACAATTGTGGATAATTTCTAGTTATAAATAGATATAGATGGTGTGTACAATCTACAAGTTGAAACATGAATAATGTAGACAAAATCTGAACGTTAACAGCAGCTGGAATATTAATGAAAATCTGTCAAAACTTCAACTTAAAATTTTTTACTGCAAATCACTCTACATTGATGAACATGTATATACACATATATAGAATCTAAATGTATATTGTCATTCCCTCCACGTAACAATGAACAAAACTTGCAAGAATAAAGTAAGTAAATTATGCACACACTAAGGGGGAGCTTATACTTAGGGGGAGCAATCCTCAATTCTTGCAGAAAACTAAAAAGAATTTAAAATGACACTACGCTGTTAATCAAGGAGTGTTTTGTCATCATAAAAAAGGGGGAGATTGTTGGCTCCATTAGTTTTTGATGATAATAAAACATTCTCATTTATTTGTATCTAATTCCTTTACTTAAGTGTGCAGGAAATTAATACATGAAATTAATTTCTTAAATCTTTAAAGAGTATTTTTGAAAGAAAAAGAGAGATAAAATCAACAAGATGTAACTGAATAACAAGGAGAAAGCTTGTTGGTTAAACAAGGAAGAATATTGGTTGGCCAAATTTCAAATTGGAGAAATGGCGGGCTGAAGAGTTTGAGAAACAAAACCAACTTAGTCAACCAAGTCAGTCGACTAAGTGCCCTTTGCAAGAATCTGTAAATTGGAAACAAAATCAACTTAGTCAACCAAGTTAGTCGACTAAGAGCTTTTTTTCTGCAACTTGAACCAGAGCACTACAAGATAGATTAACGGCTAGAACTCATCTTCAACTATTTTCAATGGGCATATACTACCGATATGCCATCAGAGTTGCATCTCCAAGTATAAAAAGGTCTTCCAACAATGAGAAAGTACTTTTTTGAAGCTTTGAATGAGATTTAAGCAATAAAAAGTTGAAAAACCAAAAAAGCTTCACTGCACTTGTCTGCACCTCAACGCCTACTCTTTGCATTTGTGATTAGCACTCAATCCTATACCAATAAGATCATTCAGTGATCATAGGTACTTTTTTTTACCACTTCTTTTTGTATACTTAGAGTGAGGGAGTCACTCTAAGGGGTTGTTCAAGCTTGGGAAAGCTTGAATGTTATAGGTTGTGGTTGAGCCTTGGAAAACCACTTTGGGTTTTAGTTTAGCCCAAGAAAAACTAGTGTAAAGGTTGTGGCTGAGCCTGCGAAAAGCCATTGTAAAAGCTTGGTGGAAGCTTGCGAATTTCACCAGGTTCTTAGTGAATTGTTGGAAAAATCCTTGGTTGGATAATCAAGGTAGTGGATGTAGGTCTTGGACCGAACCACTCTAAATTACTGTCCATTGTCTACTTTGTTTTTACTTTTCTTGTTTTGAAAATTAGTTCCTCATCTTGTCAAGAGCCAAATTTGTGCTATTCACCCCCATTCTAGCACATATTAACGGGACCAACAACACATAGATTTTGGTGCCATATCTCAACACCCCATCAGATCTTCTAGTGAACATATGACCTTTCCTTCACTAAGGGCCCTCTAAAACTCGTAGAGCCCTCTCATCAAAACCTTAGGCTTTTTGAATTTGATAAATCAGTACTGCTCTAACTTTGGAGTGTGACAACAGCAAGTCCGTCTCTAGAACCTCAAAATGGATGCCTAAGTTCTCAATATCACATATGTCTTGTACCAATGATCTCCTTTTTACCAACACATGGGCTAAGCTCCTCATCGATTTCTAGCTTAAGGCATTAGCTATAACATTTGCCTTGCCAAGATGATAAAGTATAGTACAATTGTAATCTTTGAGGAACTCCATCCACCTCTGATGCCTAAGAGTAAGATCTCTCTTTTGAAATATGTATCTCAAACTCTTGTAATTTGTGCATATCTTACTCGTTTCATCATACAAGTAATGGCGCCATACCTTAAGGACATGTACAGTTGCTTCCATCTCTAGGTTGTGCGTGGGGTAATTCTACTCATACTTCTTCAACTATTTAGAGGCATAGGCTATCAGTCTCTCTTGTTGCATCAGTAGACAACCTAGCTCAATCCTCGATACATCACAATCCATGGTGTAACCCCCTAATCGCATGGCAGACTCAATACTGGAGTCGTTGTGAGGCAAGTCTTCAATCTCTAGAAACTATCCTCAAAAGCATCAGACCATACAAACTTTACACCATTCTGTGTGAGTATAGTCATAGGCAAGGCTATCTTGGAGAGATCTTTAATGACTCTCCTCTAATATTTGACCAACCCTAAAAAGCTACGAATCTCCATCACTATCATAAGCCTTGGCCATCTCTTTACCGTCTCAATCTTACTGGGGTTTATTTGTACTCCATCATTAAATTCCATATGACATAAGAAACTGACACTATATAGTTAGAACTTGCACTTGAAAAGCTTAACGTACAACTAATCCTCTTTTAATGTCTAGAGATGATCCTTAGATGCTCATCATGCTCTACTTGTCTCCTGGAATAAATTAGCCTATCATTTATGAAAACCACAATAAATCTATCTAAATAAGCTCTAAATACCATATTTGTTAAATCCATGAACGTTGCAAGGGCATTATTGAGTCCAAATGACATCATTAAAAACTCATAGTGCCTATACCTCATGCAAAACGTAGTGTTGGGTATATCCTCTTTCTTGATCCTTAACTGATGATACCTAGACTTCAAGTCAATCTTAAAGAAGCACTGTGCTTCCTGTAATTGATCAAACAAGTCATCGATCCTTGGGAGTGGATACCTATTCTTAACCGTCACCTTATTTAGTTGCTAATAGTTTATACATAATTTGAATGATCCATCATTCTTCCATACGAATAGCATTGGGGCTCCTTATAGTGAGACACTAAGGTGAATGAAGCCTTTGTCTATCAACTTCTCCAACTACTCTTTGAGCTTTTTAAGCTCTAACGGTGCCATTCAGTATAGTGGTATGGATATAGGCCTCATATTCGATACCAAGTCAATACAAAACTCAATCTCTCACTCGGGAGGCGAACTTGGTAACTTTTTCAAAAATACATCTAAAAGCTTGCTCACTACCGGTACTTTATCAACACTCTTAATCTCAACTTGAGTATCATTCACATCGCTAGGTATCCTTAACAACCTTGCCTCAACATCCTCTTAGCAGCCATGATGGATATTAAACTCATCAAAAACATGGTATTTAATAACTGTTGCTCACAGGGGAGAAGTAAAATTGATGCGAAAGCCTGCGAGGTTTCGGTTGGCATTTTGGGTAATGAATGTCAATCGAGACATCGCGGTGATTGTCACGGGCTCGATGAAAATTTCGAGTCGTGACACTATGAAATAAAATTATCAATATTCTATGTAGAATCCTTGTAAAAAGACCTTAGTGCTTCCAACTATTCATACTTACTCAAAAATTATACATTTAAAGGACTTTTATGTAAACAAGAACACTCCACAGAAATAAATTCTCTCTCTTCATTAAATACTATAATAGCATTATTTCCCAAATATTCCTAAATATCTAGATTCTGACTCTTATCCCCATCATTTATCGCCCTCCTTTCATAGTAGTCCATTCCGACATTCTCTCTGTCATTCACACTATTTGAAGAGTCCTGCCCAATGATATTGTTTTTAATACCACTTTTCAATAAATGTGTCTGAATTTGAACAACTTTGTTTAAATTTTGACAATCCTTCTCCATCTTATCCACCTTGATCTAAAAAATGAATAGATTTAAATTTTAAATCTCGCTGCACTCCTGAATTAGGTTTGAATTTGAACCTCTTTGCTCCCTTAAATTTGTAGATAATTGTGCAAAAATATTTTCCACCTAGACATCATTAGATTTCCACCATTATCAGATTTATGTCAAATCCCTCCACATTGTGTCTTTGTAGGACTCTGGCCTCCTCTTCTAGCTCTTGATTTTAAATTCAAATTTGAATTTTAAATTGTAGTTGGGATCTAACACTCACTAACTAGACGCACCCTATCATTGGAGCCAAATGTTCCCCTTCTTGTAACATCTTGCTTCGGCCACTAATTATCACCTAAATCTAACACTTCCTATACTGAAGTATGGATTTTGTAGAGGCTATCATCTACACGTAATGTTATGAAAGTCGGAATGCAACTCACTTTTCTAACTTTAACAAGTATGCACCCAAAATCAAATATGCTCAAAGCCATTGTACAAGCATCCAATCTCGCAAATTCACCCCATTTATCCCCTAAAACTTTGAAAAGATTGTAATGCTAAATATGCAATGGAACATTTTTTACTTTCACCCAATAAAAAAATTTTCGTTGCACTAAGTTTCTATCAAAGGCCACTAAATTACTCAACCATGGATGAAAGTAATTCACATAATCATCAATCAACACTTTCATAACCTTAATATCATAAAAGGTAAGTAATACCTGGAATCCCTCTATTGGCCGAACTATAACCTCAATCCCTTGCATCACGAGGCCTTTCTGCAAGTCACCTGTTGAACAACCATCTTGGAGGGTCCCAATAGCACTTCATTTCAGCCGTGCATTGTTAGTTTTAGGAATATAAATCAAGGGCTCTTCCTCTTCTTTATCCTTCACAAAAGGTTCCACCTTGGGCCTACTTTCAACATGCATCAACTATTCACCCTTCACAACCTCCTTGAAGGTTCTAGGTAGGCCCTAATTTACCACTGGTTTATCAAAAAACAGTAAAGGCATTCCTTTCTCCATTGTATCTACCTCTTTTTGAAAAATGTATTTTCAAAAAGAAAAAAGAAATAGAGAAAAATGAAAGCTTTTATTATAGATTAATTAGAGTTAGGTTTTATTATATATAGAGAGAGAGGGCAATAATTTGGTAAAATAAGTAAGGGTAATTTTGTTAAAAAAATTTAAGCTATTTTATGACTTGCAGAATAACTATTATCGAGAGGGAGAAAGAGTCGATTTCTCCCAAAATAATCATTAGACAATGTTCATTCCGTGAACCGATCCAAAAAATAAGACAGGAAAGGAGAATAGAATAGGAAAATGGAACCTCTTAGTCAAGAAACGTGCCATTTGGGTCAAAGTATCAAAGGCAAAGCCAAACGGCCAATATCAATATTTCGAATGCACAGTACCCCTTGGCACTGTCAACGGCTGACATTCATCAAGACAGGTATCGTTTGGTGAAAAGTGGCTGTCCTTGTCGGCTTCTATAAATATAATTAATGCAGAATAATCTAAAAACGTAAATTAGCAATATGTAATTTACATGGCAACTCAAAGAAGACCAAATCGACCAAATCGTCACCAACTGTTGTACAGTGTACAGCCTGTCACCAGGGTTAGACCAACTCATTAAGATTTAGTTTACATATTTTCAATTAAATTCCTGAAATTTTTTTATTAAAAGTGATTAAATTAAAATGGAAATTTTTTATTACATAAATTGAGTATACAAAATTTTGAGAAACTTAATGAATTTTAATATTCTTTTCAAATAATTTACTAAAAATTATAACAAAGTTTTTTCTTTAATTAAATTTTAAAATACGAAGATACTTTTAATAAAATTTTTATCTTTCATTAAATTTTTAAAATTAATTTATATTTGATCGTTTTCAGCGGAAAAAATTGACCAACTTAACATAAGCTCCTTGCCATAACCGAATTAAAGAAAAAGGATAAACCAGTCGACAACAGAAAGTTTATCTGCCACTCTTTCTCTTTAATGCTGTTTTATATGGAAATGCCGTTGCCAAGTTGCTTCTTCCGTATCTTTCAATTTGCGTTTAATATTGAATCACCATGCTTGAGCTGAAAGGCTCTCCAAGACCAAACTACTCGACATTTTTAAACGCTGTCCTTTATCTGATTTTCTCACTCTAGGAAAAATTCTAAACAAGAACAAAGGGTTCAAGATCAGAGTGCTAATCTGAGAGCATTTGATAAGAAAATTGTATGCCTTAATCTTGGTAGAAAATCTGAACCAGACATACTTGAACAACCCAATTGGTCTCCTCAATTTTACCTGGAAACTAGTAGGGAGTTCCACCTTGTCTTCTACTTCTTGTATTTTTTATTTTTTGGTCAAACACATGCCCTCCTTGAATATGGTTCACTAGTTTTCTATTTGACTTCATTCTCAAATTTCAATGCTGATTCATCACATCAGGATTGGGAATTCGATTCCTATCCTTTGATGACCACTAGAGAAAAAGCAGTTGGCTTACTCCCTTTGAACTGTATACAGTTTTTGAACGTCACTTTGGTGTATGAAGTTTTCCTTTGAAAGTTTCTAATTCAAATCTATTTGCCTAAAACCTATTTTAAAATGGTCACCCGGCCTCCACCACCATCCCCAGAGATGAAATCATTTGACCAAGACATATTTTTGAGGTCAACTGAGAATTAATGACCCTTTGGTACGCCAAGAGGGCCTTCTAATTCTGTTGTTATAGATAATGTTGTCTGCAAAATCCAACGTCGCAGCAGCTCATGTTAAGGCAAGGCAATCTGCTTTGGAATATATCCCTTGCCTTGGTCAAATATTGAAGTAAAAGAATCTAATAAACGGATGATTAGTTTTGCCATAACCTTTAATGGATCATGTGATAAAGCCAATTTACACCAATGAGAATAATTCGTGTTAATCCATTGCGATGAGAAAAGATGGAAGAAATGCACGTCTACAGGCGTACTGTCGCATGCTTCCATATAAATTTATGTTATGTCTTCTCTTTCTTAGATCTAGCAATAGGAAATATTTTGTTTGGGAGAAATAGGATGTCTTGTGGTTTTTGGGTGAGGATCTCCTGGTTGGGGTTTATCTTTGTTATAAGATTTTTCTGGATTCTGTAAGGGATACGAGGAGTGGTGTGGGGCGAAACAGGGTATTTGTTTTGAACAAGCTGTGTGTGCAATGTAATGGGATGATGATGTCTGAGATTGGTACTGGGAGGAAACTTCTCTGCTGATTTTGAGGGGAGAACATTTTCATCTATCCGTTGATAATATATATATATATATATATATATATATATATATATATATATATTGTATGGACAAAAAATACAACTAAGTGAAAGCACATGGCTATGGTAACATTTATATTTACTGTCATATATAGATGGCATGGGTTAGTATATAATTAACTTTTTCTAAATTCATACAAGTCATCAAGTTATTTATTCTTTCGAAGTGGTTGCTTTAAATCTAGCAACTGTTGTATAGTATCCAACGTGATCACCAGCCTCACGACTATGTTTCAAAGGCCAACATCAATATCCTGTGGGATCATCAGTGTGCTCTCAGGTTGTCAGTTGCATTTGGTACTCAAGTCCATAAAATAAAAGTATTTCATTTCACAAGAATTTCGGTTAGCTTACATTGTTCTTGAGCTACATTTTATTATTATTAGTTTTAGTTTATTATGGGTATAAAGATTGCTCGATTGATGCCTCCGAAATTGAGTAACTTAATGAGTGTTGCAGCGTTTTTTGAGCAAAGTACAAGTGGGCATTTGGACACTGGTAGGAACTACGGACTGGTTTTTTACTCCCTTTATTGGGCTATGAGTTTGGTTCATGACCTCTCGAGATCCAAGAAGGTATGAATCTAGTTCAGTGGGCTGGATAAATGAAGGCTCTTGTTGGACGTGAAACATCGTTAAGGACACTTTTAACGGTAATGGGAGATTCCATTTTAGCGGTTTGGTGGGAAGTCGATACTATATTTTCCCTTGTTTATCATGGCCCAAAATAGAGTATAAAATAGTCTTTTTCTTTTATTGCAAAATGAGTAAGATAGAAACATGTAAGGTTCCTAGGATACATTTATGGAGACTAAGACATATGGAGAGAAGAAAAAAAGAACTATAACGAGGATAAATTAAATACCTAACTGAGAGAGAGATGGTGGTTCTTAATTGTTTTGCGCTGAAATGAAAGGGACTTTACATAAGCATTTTGGAGACGGTGCATTGTTCTGGCTTTGCTTGTTTAACCGGTTGCAATGGGGCTGGCCTTCTTTTGTAAGAAATCATGAAGCATTGAGAGGAAATATTTTGTGAAAAGAATACTTGTTTTCATTAAGATAAAAAATGAACATCACGGTATAGGGTATTTATACATAGGAAGTAAAGACAGAAAAGTAAAGCTGTTACAAAATGGGGGAAACAAGCAAATTAAAAAAAAAAAAATCGAACAACCAACTAACTTTTCACCAAGGTAAAATAGTTAAGTAAAAATAAAACAAAATTAAGTTACTCAACACATGCTTCTTTTTATTGGAAGTCATGTGAACTTCACGTGTTCATTTCTTTTTACTCGGTTTCATAAACAAAGTCTTTGTTTTTGACTTCTTGATACTGCATCTACTATCTTCATTTTAGATTGATACTTCCCCTCAAGATGAATGTTCATGGCGATGCATGAATGTCATGAATATTCATCTTGTGTAATAAACGATGATATTGTGTTCGCTGTGATGCCTTTGTCAACAAATATGCAATTTGTAATTTAGTAGGAATATACACTAATTCAACCAGTCCATCAAGTACCTTTTCCTTGATAAAATGGCAGTTTATCTTTATATGTTTTGTGTGTTTATGGAACACTGGATTGCGACATATATGAATTGTAGATTGATTATCACAATAAAGTTTGATGGTTATGCTCTGTTTAATGCCTAAATCAGATAACAGATATTTTAGCCACATGATTTCACAATAAACAATAGCCATTGACTTAAACTCAGCCTCTATTGAATTGCAAGCAACTACTAATTGCTTTTTGGATTTCCAACTGACCAATGAATACCCCAAAAATACACAATATCTTGTAATTGATTTCTTTATATATCAACACAACCTGCCCAATCACTGTCTAAGTAGGCTGATATGCTTAAATTTGAGTCTGCCTTCATGAGTATCCCTTGTCTTGGAGCTGACTCAACATACTTCAATACTCTATAAGCTGCAGACATATGTTCTTGCTTTGGTTTTCCATAAACTGAGATAAACTTGAACAGCATAGGAAATATCAAGTCTCGTAAATGTTAAGTATAAGAATTTGCCTACCAGCTACTTATACCTTGTAGGATTAGCAACCTCAATTCTATCAATATCCTTGATGAGCTTATGGCTATAATCTATGGGAGTAGTAACTAGTTTAGTTCCAAGCAATCCATATTCATCTAAAAGATCTAGTGTATAGTTTTTTTGACCAATAGAAATGCCTTTTGGACCCCTAGCAATCTCGAATCTTAGGAAATACTTCACTGTTCCTAAGTCTCTTAGCTTGAATTGTGAACTCAGATATTTCTTTTCTTGATTTGTTAATTGAGCATTAATGCTAGCAATTACTATGTCATCAACATATACTAATAGAGCAATGAAATCCCTTTGGATTGATGTCATGGTGAATAAAGAATAATCTGCATATGATTGAGTGAATCCATACTTGAGTAAGGAATCTATAAATTTTGTGTTTTATTGTATTGAGGCCTTGTTTCAATCCATAAAAAGACTTATGCAGCTTACACTCCATTTTAGAACCAGGTGGTACTCCCCATTAACAGACTAACCTTGAGGAAGGTCCATATAAACTACCTCATCAAGATCACCATTTAAGAATGCATTGCTGATATCTAACTATGACAAAATCAACCTTTTAATAGCTACAGTTGCCATAAAAACTTTAATAGTGGTTTGTTTAGTAATAGGGCTAAATGTCTCTTGATAATAAAACCCCTCTACTTGATTATACCCTTTAGCTACCAGCCTTGCTTTATATCTTTCCATAGTGCCATTTGCATTGATTTTAACCTTGAACATCAACTTACATCCAACTGCATGAGAATTTGAAGGTAAAGGGACAGTTCTCCATGTAGCATTATCCTCCAAAGCTTTGAGTTCACATTGCATTGCATCTTTTGAGTAAGAGTACTTAATAGTCTGATTATATGTTTTAGGTTCATATATTTAAGATAAAGTGGTAGTAAAGGCCTTATGTGCATAAGACAATTGATGACATGATAAAATTTTGGTTATGGGGTGAGATGTGACATGATAAGAAGTAGAAGGTAAATCAATGTGATAAGTTTCAAAGTATTTTGGAACATGTCGAGGTCTACAACTCTTCCTAGGTAATGAAATAATGTCAGTAATAAGATTAATTGGTGCAGAAACAGAACTTGCAAGACTATGTTCAAGAATAGATTCAATTGAATTTTGAGATATGTCAATGAATTTTGATGGAGAACTAGTTTCAGGTGATGGAATAGGTGTACATGAAGATGTTTCAGAAGAAGAATGAAGGTTTGGTGTAAAATTCACAACGTTAGGAGCTGAAATATCAAAATTAAAATCATGCACACCAAGTGTTTGTGGAAATGAATGATGATCAATGGTATTTTCTAATGTTTGGAAAGGAAATATATGCTCATGGAAAACTATATTCCTAGATATAAGAAACTTATTTGCACTAATATCATACACGTTATACACTTTAATACCACTTGGATACCCTACAAAGACACATTTAATAGTTTTTTTTTATCAAATTTCCTTTTGTTTTATGTTTAAGTGGATACAAAGCATAGGACCCAAACACTTTTAAATGATCATAGCTGGGAGGCTTTGAAAAAAGCAATTCATAAGATGATTTATCATTTAGGAACTTAGTTGATATCTTATTGATAATATGAGTTACAATAAGGATTGTTTCTCCCCAAAAACATATAGGTAAAGATGATTGAAACATTAAAGCTCTGGCAACTACAAGTAAGTATTGATGCTTTCTCTCAACAACCCCATTTTGTTGAGAAGCTTTTACACAAGACAATTGATGAACAATACCATGTTTTTCATAAAACTCAATAAGATTAAATTCTCCTTCATGTTCTATTCTAAAATGTTTAACAAATGTTGAAAATTGATTTTTTGCATATTTCAAAATGATGGTAAAATTGATGATACAACTGACTTATTTCTTATAAAGAAAATCCTTGTAAGTCTTGAAAAATTATCCCCCAAAGTAAGAAAATATCATTGACCTTTGATGGTTGGAATAGCATAAGGTCCTCGTACATCAGAATGAACAATTTCAATTGGAAAAGTTGTATTTTTGATATGAACAAGAAATGGTAACTTTTTTTTATTTTACAGAAAGGCAGATTTCACAAACTAATCCTTTGAACATTCAATATTTGGACGTTGTTCGTGGATGACATTTATTCTATTCAAACATATATGACCTAATCTAAAATGCCACAAATTGAATTGTTTGTACAGTGCCTTGCAAGAATTGACATAAAACTTTAAAGGAAAGTTTACAAGTTTGTCAAAACTGAATTTGAAAGATATTGCTTATCTTGAAAGTCTTGCAAGAAATACAAAGCTGATGAGACTCTAGTAACTCTGGTCACCTTCCATTAGTGGAGATCCTATATAACACACAATTTATTAGTGAAAATGACATAAGCTTTTTGACTAGAAGTGAGTTTAATCATTAAAAAAGGTTAAAGTGAAATGAGGGTACACACAAGACATTATCCAAGGTTAACAAGGAAGTCAATCTAATTGTTCCTATGTGTGTCACAATAGCTTTGTCATTATTAGGTAAATGAATAAAACAATTATTTATTGGTCTTGTAGAACTAAAGTTGGTTAAAAAGCATGCTATGTGATTAGTGCACCAATATCTATTATCCAAGAATTTTGTTTAACCATGCATTGCTTAACTTCCTTATATTTACGTGGAAGGTTATTTGAAGTGCTAAAACAAGGTAGGCCATATATGATACCTGCAAAGGCTGAATTTACTCAAGAAGGCTTTGTTGGCTAAGAATTTAATGAACCTTTAAAGTAATCTTCACTGTTTATGCCACTCTCACAGAGAAGTGTCATCAACTTCTAAACTTGATACTTAATAAGTAATATTTGAAACATCGAATTTGAACCAATAACTTTTTTATCTTTATCAATTCCTGTAATTGAATTATTTTTAGTAGAAACACTGTTCACCATTGATTTTCCTTTCTTGAAGTTTCCTTTTCCCTTTATGAATTTGAAATCTTTAGGGAACCCTATTAATCTGTAACATTTTTCCTTAACATGGCCTTTCTTTTCACAATAATTACAAATCAATTTGACTTTAGCTTTCTTCTTATTATCCATAGTAGTCATCATAGTAGATGATTCTATAATAGGATTGACTGGATCAGCAGACTTCTCTGAGATTCTTCCATCAAATTCACGTTATAGGCTTTGTCAAGATTAGGAATTGGCTCCATTGAAATAATATGAGACTTCAAAGCAAAATATGACTCATTGAGTCGATTTATGTAATGACCTCGATTCTGATCATTATCGACATCCAAGACTTGCGAGTAAACCCGCCAAATCCCGAACAAGCCTTACTAGAAATACCCATTAGTTCACTATATACGATCACCATTCCATATTAGTGATTAAACCATATACTTTCGTATCATAACTTGAACCATACTTATAATAATCAATTCAATCTTTAAAACATATAATCATAAGTATATACAATGAAGTCTAAAATCTCCAATTTAGTACTTATACCAAGGCCACTATCCATTTACAATTAAATAAACAAAGTGCTACGACTTGACCTTTAGCAGCAAAGTGACTTGGAATGAAATGCTATGAGATGCCTTTACCTATATGAGATGGACCATAAGTGCCGATGATTGCACGCTAGACCGATCACTATCTGCAAAAGGGAATAAGGGGGTGAGTCTCACAGACTCAGTGATCATTGGCTTCGTGAGCAAGGAGTACATGGGAAACAAGCAATAAGCAGCTCATTTGAATGATAAAACTAGAATATAAAATGCTAATCTTATAAACCAAATCACAATAAGGATATTTGTGCCTTGTAAAAATAATATCGTAAAATCATAATACAATGCTTTCTTTGGCAAAACAGTGTCGAAAATAAGTGTAACAGAAAGAGTTTCAATCACCAAAAATATCATTTGCCATCAAAATATGAAATACAGTATAAAGGTGTGCACGCTCTTAAAATGTGTGGCATGTAAAGAAATCAAAGTGTACAGCCACCTAAATCAACTCATGTTTGTCAAGTAAGCACTGAGAGCTTTTATTTAATCAATGGGAGCTGCAGAGAAAATCTTAACTCTCCATCATGCAAAAGAGTATGCGTTGAAAACTCACAAGGCTCTCGAGTAGGAAAGTATAATCTCAACACGTGAACCAAATTCCATGTAATAACAATCTGGGAGTCTCACTCCACCGGATTCCCATAGCCATGGTAGTCTCCACGATGTTGGCTGATATCGAAGAATCAAGCGGTCACAACCGTGTATATCACTGGTGGCCTAGCTATGTATATATATCATAGGCCGTGGCCCTTGCCATGCTTAACCGCCCGTTAGTGACCCAAAGGTCCTCTAGCTAGAGCTCACTTGTGTACGAGGGTCACACTTAACCGAAGTGACAGCTGACCTACTCTCGACGCACTTGGTTTGTTAAAATCATTTTCAAAAAAATCAAATCAAGGTTTCCAAGTCTTTTGCTTAAAACCATTTGAAAACAAGGTTCAACAACCTTTCGAATTTCTTTTCACATAAAAGGGCATGGTATATTCTCTTATACAAAGATCAAACTAAAACCGGGTCTCGAATATTTTGCATATAAATCATTCAACAAATGCATTTAACTATGCATATCACACAAAAATACAAGGCATATATTTTTTTAATGCAAAACAGTATAAAAGGCTTGTTTCCCGGTTCTTAAAACACTTTACGTATATAGCTCATCTATAGATATATCCAAAACAATTTTCAAACAACTTGCATCCACAATTTTGTACGAGTTCTACCAGCTCATGCTTTCTATAGTAACAGTGTATAAATCATTATAAATCCATTTAGAAATTGCCTATCGAGGCTAACAGTTCATGCTTTCAACAATTGCATTTATTGAAATCCGGCAACGTTTATAAAACGTATAGCATTATATAGCTATGGAAATTTTGAAATAGGCACCCCCTACTCACGTTACAATAGCGGGACGCTTCGTCGCTATTGATTCGGGTGTGTATCTTGCTATTTCCACTTACCGGTCACTCGATGCTTCACTCGGCGCGCCACCACGACAAACTTTTCTACTTATATACTTCTTAGCAACAATCCAAATTCAATAATCTTAGTGTTTATCAGTCCCATTTTCCTCCTTATTCAAACATTACCATCATGTTAATAACTCATACTATGCTAAAATCACCACTTTTCCTCACTTAACCTTGCATATTCATATACATCTTAACACATTTTTACCAAAGTTGCCTTTATCCTTTGCTTGCGCAATTCTTTAAATTATAATTACTGACAACTTATTGATAACTCTAACACATATATTAATCTTTTCTAAGGATATTTATCAAGTCCAACCATCATTTCCACAACAATAACAATAACCTAGCATATGGCAGCGACTATGAATTTACTTTCATTAAACATTTTCTAAGTCTACATGTACTACCATTCTCATTTACATGTTGCCACCAAGCATAACATTAATATTCATTCATACGCACCAACATCTATAACCTTTTAAGCCTTTCCTAACAACACATATCCACACATTTTATTTTTTTAAGCTTCTAATTAATATAATTGCTTTCCAACCAAACCTATGACATCACAATAACATTACATATTGCACACAATCATTCTCACAATATTAAACTAATCATAGGCTTTAAATTGTAGCATTAAGCTTACCACTTGGTTTTAGCTTGGATTTCACCTAACAAAATTCACAAATTTCCTCACACCCATAGCCACCATAGCTGCCACAAATATACTTACAAATTTACCAACTCATTTCCAAAAATTACGCAAGCTAAAATCAAAATCCTACCTTATGTAGCTTGAATCTTGAGACCCACTTGATATTTCTTCAATTACTCATGAATCATTCACTACCCAAGCCTTCCACTTTTCTCTCCTTTATTTCCTTAGCCGATTCTCTCTATTTTTCTTTTCAAATGCATGGTGGTAAAGTGAAAATGGCGTGGGAGCATGAAAGGGAAGAAGAAAATATCTTTTAGGTGGATAAGAACCGGTCATGGGAGAAAAAGATAAGAGTCAAAGCTTTCTTTGGAAGCTTTGAACAAACTAATGGCACAATTACTATTTTACCCTCCAAAGTTTTTCCTGTTTTAATTAAGTCCTACCATAATCTTTTTGTCACAGCCCAATTTTTGAGCCATGACCGGCACAAGGGCCCAATGGGCTCAGCCCACAAAGCCTAAGCAAGCCTACTTACATGATCTTATACATTAATCCATATTCCTTTACAATCCGAAATTCGTAATACTTAATTATAATTCCTTTGAAAACAATTCATAAAACCCAGTCATGCATTCATAATGGCTTCATCAACCATTATATACATATATAGAATAACAAATGAACCTTAATGTTTCACATCAAATATCCATATACACATAATTAGACTTCGACCGTCAGCGGAGTGACTCTGGACACGATTGATAACACTTAAAGGCAAGTTAAACCTACTGAGCAACATATAGGGAGGAGCACCTCGTCCTAGGATCCAACCACCTTTAACTCAGGAAACCTAAAAGATGAATTTTTAAAAACATGAGTACAAACTCAGTGAGTGAACATAGGAAGGGAACAAGCAACGTTAAGGAAGGTTTTTTTTTTTATAAAAAAATCATGATGCATTTAAGTTCAAAACAATACAGTTTAGCTTAACCCTTATTAAAAACCCTCATTTCAAATCTTGATCTTTTAATCACTTAATAACGAAAGACTCATGAACAACAAAGAAGTTCAGAAGTGAAAGCTTTTGTAAACTTCAAGTAAGTCAAACATAATAGATTGACTCTCATAGCAGCAAAAGGCATTTTTTTCTACATCGAGATTCTAGCCGTATAAAATCCAAGGGGTATTCACTGCCATTGGGAAAATCCACTCACGCCACGTTGCAAATTAAATTGAACACATTGACAATACTCAAGTTATCAACAGTGAATGCGATCACATTTTAAATCAAAACATATCTATATAGTAATCATGTATATATATAAGCACATACACCTCCATCACATCACCTAGCTCATATGCATCATTACCGGCATGTGCACTGCCCATTCTGCACATGCACGGTAGTAATTATCGCAACATCATCATTCAATCGGCATGTGCATTGCCCACTCCGCACATGCACAGTAGTAATTATCGCAACATCATCATTCAATCAGCATGTGCACTGCCCACTTCGCACATGCACGGTTGTAACTATCGAAACCTCATCATTCAATCGGCATGTGCATTGCCCACTCCGCACATGCACGGTTACATCCATTATACAAAATTACTTTGCTTAATAATACACATCATATATCTTTACATACATATCGGCATCATATAGAGGTATATAGTTTCATTACAATCATGTTCCACATCACAAAGACATTTCACTAAAAGCTTGTTCCCATGTATTTTGTAGAAAAAGACAATTTAAACAGTTCAAGTAATTCAATCGAATATATGTATATCTACCCAAAGCATTTTAGTGCAAGTTCACTCACCTTATGATAGCGGGATGTTACATCGCTATTAGCTTAAAGGTGTATTTAGCTATTTCTACTTGTCGGTTGCTCGTTATTCCCTCCGGCACGCCACCATAGTATTCTAACTTTACTTTAACACGTCTTAGTAATAATCCAAACTCAATATATTTAGTGCATCAATCCCACCTCTATTTCTCACCCTATCATGAAATCATATTCAATTAACTCACATTTTAAGGCATTTTTACTAAAATTACTTATATCTGTTGCTTATGTAATTCCTTCAATTATAACATCGACAACTTATTTATAATGTCCCGTACCTACTTCAACCTTTTAATTAACTTCTGCCCAAATCCATCTTATTTTTCCACAGTATTAACTATATTTACGATAACCACAGTCATTTCGAATCTACCCAATTATTTTTCAATTTCAACCCACATTATTTCTCTTTATTTCTTCCAAATATTATACCACTCAACTTAACACTTTCAACTAAATTATGCCAATAAATTCCTTCGACAACAATAATTCTTCACAACGAATCATTTAAAATTTCTTAACTTCACTTGAGCACTATTCATCAATTTCATATTTTCTTCTTTACTTTAGTCTTATGACACATCCTAATACAATTTTTAAATATTGTATTAAAGTAATTTAAAATTAATTCATACCACTAATAATCAAAATTTAACTAAACAAGTGGGCTAGCCCAAATAATCCAACTTCATGACAAGCCCAATAAAAACAAAGAAGTTTTTTTACCTATTTGGGCTAGGTTAGCCCAAGCCCAAGTCTCCACCTTTATTCTCTTTTGGATTGTTCTTTCTTTGTTGCTATTGGGCCCTTTCCATGGGCTATTCCCATTTCTTCCTATTAGGCCATGCCCATTCTTTTCTTATTGGGCTATGCCTACTCTTTTTTTTTTTCATTTCCCGTTTCTTTCTCTCTTTCTCCTCCTCTTCCCTCCGCCAGTCGGCAGCACCTTTCTTCTCTTTCTTTTTCCTTTCTTACACTCATAAGCCGACAGCTCAAGCTTTTGTTTACTCCCTCACAAACCCAATAGCACCAGCTCTTGTTTTCTCTTTCAAATTTGCAGCAAAACTCTTTCTATTTCCTCTCAAAATTTGTAACAAAACTCTTCCTATTTCCTCTTAAAAATTTGTAGCAAAACTCTTCCTATTTCCTTCTAAAAATTGTGCAGCACAAGGCCTCTCTCTTCACTCCTCTAAGTGGCGGCAACTACCATTTTTTTGCTCTCTTCCAACTCTCTCTTTCTCCTTTGGCCGACGGCTTACTCCTTTGCTCTCTCTCTCACACCGACTTCTCTTTTTCCTTCTTCAGCTTTCCATTTTGCTCCCTTACACCGACTTCTTTATTTTTTTCTTCCAACCAACCTTACTTATTTTCTTTCTAAGGGCACGATTTTTCCTTGCCAAAACAAAGCCAATTTCCTTGTTGTTTGTGTGACGGATAAAAGGAAAGAAAAATGCAATGAGTGTGATGATGTTTCTAGAAATCTTTTGGGTTAAGAACAAAATAAAGTAAAATAAGGAAGTTGGCTTCAAGTGGCCGGCCATATGAATGAAAAAGAAAAAGTCAAAAAGTGAGGTAAAGGCTTGTTCTTTTAGTCAAGTAATGCATAGTAAATTTTTTGTCTTTTCCTTTATTTTTTTTTTGTACATAAGTCTTACATTTCCAACAATTTTACATGGATGGCCGGCCATGAGGAACATAAAAGAAAAGTCAAAGCTTCCTTTGGAAGCTTTGACCAAGCTTTGTAAAAATATTACCGTTTTGCCCTTCAAGGTTCTTATCCTTTTAATTAAGTCCTCTCAAAATTTTTAAATCTCCAATTTCCTTCTATTATCTTCTTTTACATGTGCACAAATGAAATATAAAGTTTGTACCCCAACGCAGTGTCCCCATAATATTTAAAATATTTATTTACCCACATTATTTTTATTTAATAAAAACATGCGGGCCCCATTAACATCATTTTTCTCCTAAATTTTCTCATATTTCTTCTCTCCCACTTAGATTGACCATATACTCCTTCTTTATGGAAATTTTGATACTGAATAAAATATTAATATTTTAATATTATTTTATTCTAAAATTTTTTTCTCATCCTCAATAAAAATATTATTATTTAATCGTTATTTCTTTGCGTGCGAAATATTTTATTCCAAACTTTACCTTTCACCCTTCATCACTTTTAAGCACTCTAATTAACCTCAATTGGCATCCGATAAGCTTTATTAGCCAACATATCAAAGTATAGGGTGTTATAGTCTCCCCCACTTAAAACGAATTCGTCCTCAAATTCGAATCGACGTAGGGCGAATAATCAACATATTAAAATTCTGCCACATCAATTTTTTCGGGCATTGTTTTTTAACATAGTATTTTGGTCTTATACGTTATATCGTCTTCCAATCTTTATAGAAAACTCGACAAGGTCATAATATATAATTATGTGCATTACACTTCTTGGATCAAAACAATGGAAAAACACTTTGCCAATATGAAATAATAAAAAATATAAATTGAAAATCTTACGATTAGCTCAAGGAGTACTAAAAAAGGTGCTAACGGTTGTGGGACTCCTACGGGTAATAAAAAGCTTAAAAAATGAAGCCTATTTCTTTGAAATCCCACAATAGTAATGCCAATAAAAATAGAAAATGAGAGACACAAAGTAATGAGAAAATGACTTGGATGACCGTGAATGCCATGATCGATTGGATTTATTGAGCTTTTTATCCAAGAGTAGAAGGGAAAAGACAAGTAGGACAAAATTCTCGGTATGAATATGAGTAACTAGCCATTCTTCTTTCTTGGATCAAAACAATATCATTCTTCATCTTATAAAGAGAATTCAAATATGCTATTAATCCTGGTCACGCCTCAGTCAATCATCCTTAATGTCACAGCCCAAATCTTTGGTCATGACCAGTGCATGGGCCCAATGGGCATAGCCCACTAAGCCTAAGCAAGCTTTTTTTTTTTATGCAATCCCAATCATCATTCTCAACCGGGCATAGCCCACTAAGCCCAAGCAAGCTTTTTTTTTTTATGCAATCCCAATCATCATTCTCAACCGTCATTTCTAAAACCACATATTACAATTCTCAATTATAAATATTTCAGTAACGTTTTATAGCAATCCAATATTCAGATTTGTATTATGCTAACATAGTATCACTCATTTGCCACCTTATAGTGGCATCAGTAATCAAATATACATATTTGATTTTTAACATGAATCTTAGTGGTCTTCATTACTTATACATGTACACAAGCATAAGACTCTTGACCGTCAACGGAGTGACTTTGGGTGAAGATACAGCTACTGAGTTGTAATAGTACCTACCAAAAAGATGAGCATACGTGGACCGCTCAATCTAAGTCCTAACTTGTCTTTGAATCTGAAAACATGAAGTTTAAAAATGTGAGTATAAACTCAGTGAGTAAACATAAGAAGGGAACAAGCAATCGATAGAAAGAATTTGGAAATCATGATGCACTTGTTTAAAAAAAAATGCAATTGATTTAATTTTTTACTAAAAAACCCCTCATATCAAACTTTGATCGCTAACTTCATAGTGTTGCAAAAACCCATGATCAATCCATGAAGTTAAATGGGTGAAAAATAGGTCAAAATCAAGCAAGGTAGCAAGCATGGCAGCAAGTTTCTCGCTGCAGCGAGAAATAGTCTTAGTTTGCATATGTTTCAGTTTTTCTATCATATCTCCCACTAAAGAAGTCCAATTGACCTGATTTTTTGACCATTAGAAAGATAAGAGGCAGGACTACAACTTTGATGTACCACTTTTTCCAATTCGGACAGAAAAGTGGTCAAACTCTTCATCGAAGTGAAAGCACTGCACCAGAAGCTGAGAGTTTCTCGTTGCAGTGAGAATCAGGCCAGTGTGACC
>NC_030851.1:18030597-18034571 GCF_000208745.1 Theobroma cacao | reverse complement strand
AGAGAGAGAGAGAGAGAGAGAGAGAGAGAGAGAGAGAGAGAGTTATGGAAGTTGCAAAGCAAGCTTCCATGGTGGATAAAAGGAACGTGAAATGGGAGGAAGAAAAAAAAGAAGAAGAAGCTGCTAGAAGTTGCTGGAGCTTAGATATTTATGCTTCAAGTTAATCCAAATTTCCACGAAAATTACCAAAATGCCCTTAACATGGTGGCTTTGTCTTCCTCCCATCCTTTGTGCAACCTTTTACTCTTTTGACATTGGGGCAAGGTACATAATAGTCTATATATACTCAGATTCATGAAAACATAAAAATTCAGACTTGAGATGTAAAATGACCATTTTTGCCCCTATCTTGGAAATTATCATTATTTTTATCTTCTTCATTTATTTTACCATCATAAACATCATTCATTCATTCCTTAGGCCTATTTAGACCTTAACAGCATCAAGAAAACCCACTCGTAGGAGCTCACCAAGAGAAATTAAGAAATTACCCCTGGTCCGCATTATTGCGTCTATTTCTAGTTATATGTCTATGGAGATTGAGATTTAACAGGTTCACTTCTGAATTATCCTTTTTAACTTGTTAATTAACCTCAATTGGCATTCGTAACTTTTATTAGCCACTGTATCAAAATACGGGTTACTACACTTAAATCATTAATCATGCATGTTTACATAACTATCCACACCTCCTCTACCTTAATCTTTCATTAAACCTTCCAACATTCAAGCAGTTATTCAACAATTGACTATGGGTCTAAATTGTCAACCAATTTCTATTTCATTTTACATTCTCCCGTACAAATTCCATTTAAGCATTTCACTACACATAAGGATGAAACACTTTTTATGCATTTCATATATATTCAATATCATGGATGATTCAAATCCGATAACCATTAGTAACCATATTGCCAAAAATAAAACTCCAGTACTTTCATAATTGAGTGCTCACTAGATAAATTTTAACTTATACCACAATGCATTTCAATAAATAACGATATCCTTGCATGCATCCTCATGGACTTAACCAATCTTTATAATTCTCGGGTCATAACCAGCTTATTAATTATATGTCACATACAACTATATCTAACTTGAGATTCCTCAAAGTCATTTCAGATGTAGAATCTCACGACCTCATTAGTTCATCACCTCGAAGATGAAATTAGACACTTGTCTTTCTTTGAGTGCACTTTAAAATCAAAGAATCATCTACTAAGACCTTTCCGAAATTAACTTCTTTTAGGCTTTTTTTTTTGTACCAATTTGCAACATATATATTCATATATACACTTCCAAAAATTTCAACTTCGAGTAGTCTTAGGCATATCAAGCTCAATAAGCCACTTGTAATACTTAAATAACCAATAAATCAAGTTTAGGATCATCTTCTCTTATGTTTAATCAGATCGTGCTCACCATCACCTGGGGAATACTCAAAACTAGTTTATGTGTTCTATTCTTATACAAGAGTCAATCAGTAATTGGCATAATCCCCAAGCACCATGTATCTTAAAAGCCAATTTTTCTTAGCCAAAATTCATATCATGGTATTCCAACTCTAGGTCATGTCTCATTACCAAATCTTTACTCGTATATGAGTACTTGAATTCTCAATTCATCATCTCTTTTCTAAGTAGATCTCTACAATTCCCGTAGCATATTTTTTTCCTTTACTAGGGGTAGTATCATTAAATCAAACCATATCACCCTCATTCTCTAAACATTTGAAACACAATTCAATCTTTGCCTACCCTTATTAGGGACTTTAATTTGTTAATTACTCAAAATAAATTGGAACTTGTGGGGGAAGCACATTTCACAATGTATGCCGTGCGTCTACAAGTATATCAAAACCTTAATCTCATCAGGTCTACATAATGGCAAGATAATCATTGCCCTAAACCCACATTTCCAGTCATCCTTATATTTTCAACATATCTTTATACTTATGTGACATATCAGTCACGAGCCCCAACTTGACTATATAGCCATTTGCTCTTTGAGATTTAATGTTTTCTCATTGTGAAAAAATTTCTCGAACTATATCATCAAGGTGTTCACAGAGTGGATATAAGTCCATAACTTATAGTTCAATGCCTAAAGCAATGAACACAATCTCATCATTAGAGTTCTACCCTTATCTACCAATCATAGCTCCCATAATTTATCTTACTTTTCATTCACTCTTTCCTTAGCCCTTAATAGGGCTTAGTCTCTTGTCTCTTTTATTTCTTAGGACTTGACTTTAGTTTGCATAATGTTTATCTTAATACTTCACATGGTAATTTATCTTAAGAACTTTCTAACTCCTCTTTTTGTTTCAAACCCTTATAAAGGTAATAAAGAAACTTTTCAATTCATTTATATAAATACTTTCCAAAACCTTACAACTCCAATCAACAAAGCTGAACAAGTCTACTGACCATAATTCCGCTTGCAAATCCATCTCCATGCCACTCAGATCTTGTTCTTGCTTCCTAACATAAGATGCTCCTAGTGCTATGGCGTTGGATGATTAGCATTACGGCGTTGCAGCCGTTGGAAATTTACTTTATCAAAACAATTCTCCAAACTTGTAAATTACAACTCCAAGTGTATGCCCACATATTGATAACCTTTATATATTTCATGATCATGAAAACTACAATTTGCAAAACTAACTTTCTATCATACGTACGCTATCAGAACATTAATTTCAACATACCTATTTCACCCTTTTGTGGTATGCCAAAATTATCCTTTGGGCATATTTCACTATTAGTAACCATATACCTTTACCATTACATTTAATACTGTGAGACCCTATTAAGCTCGATTAAAAGACGGTATTGTACCAAGTGGTACAACTAAGTTAAATCGAGCCTTAAACTAGTTCAAATAGAAATTATAAGAGGAAATTGAAAATTTTGAAACCCACAGAATGGCTTAGAATAGTGATTCGGAGTTCAAGGTCTAGTTTGGAGTCCATTAGGAAAATTGACCGATTAGGGACAAAACGGTTATTTTACCATTTGATGATAAAATGGAGATTTCTAGCCAAGATTTGATCACATTTGACCAAGAATAATTATATGAAATATAATTATGATTATTGGAGTATAAAATGATGTTTAGCAGTGAAAAATTATGATTCCCGGTATTTTTAGAGCACAAGTGCAAAATGGTAATTTTGCCATTAGAGGACTAAACGGGAATTTTTATAAAATGATTTTTGCCCCATTTGGTTAATAATGATCAATATTAGTGTTATTTGCGGTTGAAAAGTAGAAATAATGTGATTCTGGTACATTTCGGAGTATAGGGGCAAAATCGTAATTTTTTCACCTCGAGGGCAAATCTGTAAATTTTTTACCCTAGCACTTCTCAATACCAAGGGATTTTAATTGTGGTAGAATTGGATAAATATCAGAATATTTGTGGTGGAAAATTAAGAAGAAAAAGTGAAAAAGTTAAAAAATTGGGCCAATAAGCACGTGACACGTGGCATGCTTGATTATTTTATTATTTTCTATAGAAATCAGCCCATTAAATCTCCAATTCTCTCACCATATTCGGCCTAGGCAACCAGCAACAAGAACAAAGGAAGAACAAAAGGAAAAATAAGAAAACCTAGGTGGAAATTCAAAGAAAAAGTGAAAAAATCAAGGAAACAAGCTAGGTAAGTTAGAATTTCTTTAATTCTCCTTGATACCTAGCTTACCCATGCTTTTGTTCTTGATTTCCATGGTTGAATATTGAGTTATCATGATGAATTCAATTCTGAAAAATGGGTATGAAAGAGGAATTGTTGTTGGAATAATTTGATTTTAGACTATGTTAGTGTTTAGGGATAGTTAAGCATGGTTATGAACAAAAACACAAAAGAAATATTCAATTTCTCTAGGGTTCCTTGTTGGCCGAACCATGAGGGCTGAATATCAATGGGGGATTGTTTTTATTTCAAGGAAAATGGCATGGAAAATGATGAA
>NC_030851.1:18003400-18030046 GCF_000208745.1 Theobroma cacao | reverse complement strand
TGTGATGTTAAATATGATTGCGATCCATCTGTGTATATCTGTATGATGCCTACATGTATTATTGAGAAATTGTGTGAAATTAAGTGTACTGAATCTGTGTACCCTTGTATTATGCTGATATGCATTATTAATAAATTATGGTGAAATTGATGCAACCGTGCATGTGCGGAGTGGGAAGTGCAATGCCAGTTGAATGACAAAGGATGTGATAATTATGACCGTGCATGTGCGGAGTGGGAAGTACAAATGCCTGTTTAATGATAAAGGTTGTGATAATCACGACCGTGCATGTACGGAGTGGGAAGTACAAATGTCGGTTTAATGATAAAGGTTGTGATAATTACGACCGTGCATGTGCGAAGTGGGAAGTACAAATGCCAGTTTAATGATAAAGGTTGTGATAATTACTACCCTGCATGTGCAAAGTGGGGACGATGATACGTAGCGCCCGTAATTTCCTAGAAATTTAGAGGTGTGCAAAGAGGGATACTGAGTGATACCCCTTATCGAGTACTCTGATAGTTATTTCTTTGTACCACCAAGAATAGTGAAGACTAGGCAGTGTATATAACTGCTCATATCTTTGTGTATATATGTGTGATTGTGTGGTATGTGAAACCCTTATTTGTGATGGTTTGTGATAAACCGTTAATTTTGCTATCTTGCTTGATAGAACAATTGGTGAATGAAATTGTACGTGATACATATGCATATATGAATCGTACGGGTTGTGAAACCCTTATTATGTAACGATTTGTAAATAATCGTCAGTTTTACTACTTTGCTAGAATGATCGGTGTAAATTCAAGAATGTTTAATCCTTAAATGCGTAATAAATTTCTAGGTAAGGGAAAAAGGATTTGGAATAGTAGTTAGATGAAAATGGCTTTATTTTCAACCGGTGCATCATGATTGTCAAATTTCCTGGTTGAGATTGCTTGTTCCCTTCTAATATTCACTCACTGAGTATTGTACTCACGTTTTATAAAAATTCATGTTTTCAGATCAGGTGACTGTTGGACCCTAGATCGAGGAGTCCCCATAGTGCATCTCCTGGGTATGTGTCTGACATTTGATAGTAATCCCTTTTATTGTAAATGTCTCCGCTGGAAGTCATGGGTCCTTTTGTATTGTGAATACAATTTAACAATGTGAATATGTGTATGCAATGTAAATTGCTAATTACATGACTGGTATAGTGCATGTATATTATTATCGATAATGCCATTATGTTTTGGCTATGTTCACACACGGGAAAAGGTGTGTGTGTATGCATGATATGACAAATTTGTTAAGCAAAGGTAAATGGATAGGCTTGCTTGGGCTTAGTGAGCTATGCTCATTGAGCTCATGTGCCGGTCATGGCCCAGGAAATTGGGTCATGACAAATACAAACTTGGTTAAACGATGGTCTCCAAATTACTCTTAAATACATAAATATCAAATTGTACACCACTTAGTACAGAAATCTTGACTTTACTCATCAATTTTAACCAATTATACTTATAAAGTGAATAATTTACTTAATTATTGCATCCTGCCTTTGCGGTCATAAGATCAAAGTTTCTTAAACTTAGGATGCAGAAGCTCCCTCTTAGAGCATATCCAAAAATCAACATCATCTAAATCTTTTACCTTTGGAGAAATCAACTTCAAGTCTAATAATTTTCATCATAGTTTTCATACTAATCCAAATAGACTCCTAAATTGATCTTTGAAGCAAATTGTATATCAAGCTCAAATATAGGTCTCCATATGGCATTTAAACTAGAATCAATATTTTTAAGTCATTTAACTTTAAGCTACCAAATCCATAACTAGTCCTTTAATCCTTTGGCTTCACGCTAAGCATAGCAAAATTCAAGCTCATCTTTAGAGTAGATTTGTTTACTAGCCTTTTACTTGATGACCACACATCATTTATAACATTCACTATTTATTCTAGTCAAAGTACGCCCCTTATTACCATTATCACACGAGCTCCTTTATATTGACCTCAAATACAATCCATAGTCATCTAATTTTCTTCTCATTAACAATCATGGGCTCAAATTATAACTCCACCAAATGAATAATTTATTACAAATCTATTAGTCCAGCTCCACTTTTCTCCATCCTTTGTTGGAGGGATATGTCATTATAGTAATCGTTCATTAGGAGCATTTGCTTTAAAATCTTTCCAACAACAGCTCGTGTCTCGAGTGGCACCTCAAACTCGGACAACGACGCTACTTAGAACCTTTATATGACATTGGTAAAAGGTAGGTTACTATGAATAGGAGTTTATATAGCCTTTTGTCTATGACTTGTGTTGCAGTCACAAACTATAAATAAGACTCTACATTAACTCTGACAACTCCGCTGACTGACACGAGAATTCTTAGGACTTGACTAAACCTAATGCTCTGATACCAACTTTGTAATGACCTCTATCTTGATCGTTACCGATGTTTGAGACTTGTGAGTAAACCCGTCAAATCCCGGACAAGCCTTACTAGAAATACCCATTAGTTCACTATATGCGATCACCATTCTATATTAGTGATTAAACCATATACTTTCGTATCATAACTTGAACCATACTTATAATAATCAATTCAATCTTTAAAACATATAATCATAAGTATATACAATGAAGTCTAAAATCTCAAATTTAATACTTCTACCAAGGCCACTATCCATTTACAATTAAATAAACAAAGTGCTACGACTCGACCTCTAGCAGTGGAGTGACTTGGAATGAAATGCTATGAGATGCCTTTACCTATTTGCAATGGACCATAAGTGTCGATGATTGCACGCTAGGCCGATCACTATCTGCAAAAGGAAAATAAGGGGGTGAGTTTCATAGACTCAATGATCATCAACTCTGTTAGAAGGGAGTAGATGGGAAACAAGCAATAAGCAGATCATTTGAATGATAAAACCAGAATATAAAATGCTAATCTTATAAACCAAATCACAATAAGGATATTTGTGCATTGGAAAAATAATATCGTAAAATCATAATATAATGCTTTCTTTGGCAAAATAGTGCCGAAAATAAGTGTAATAGAAAGAGTTTCAATCATCGGAAACATCATTTGCTACCAAAATATGAAATACAGTATAAAGGTATGCATGCTCCCAAAATGTGTGGCATGCAAAGAATCAAAGTATACAGCCACCTAAATCAACTCATGTTTGTCAAGTAAGCATTGAGAGCTTTTATTTAATCAATGGGAGATGCAGAGAAAATCTTAACTCTCCACCATGCAAAAGAGTATGCGTTTAAAACTCACAAGGCTCTCGAGTAGGAAAGTATAACATAAACACGTGGACCCACTTCCACGTAATAACAATCTGGGAGTCTCACTCCACCGGATTCCTATAGCCATGGTAGTCTCCACGATTTTGGTCGACATCAGAGAATCAAGCGATTGCAACTACGTATATCACTAGTGGCCTAGCCACGTATATATATCACAGGCCGTGGCCCCTGCCATGCTTAACCGCCCGTCGGTGACCCAAAGGTTCTCTAGCTAGAGCTCATTTGTGCACGAGGGTCACACTTAACCGAAGTGACAATCGGCCTACTCTCGACGTACTTGGTTTGTTAAAACCATTTGCAAAAAAAATCAAATTAAGGTTTCCAAGTCTTTTGCTTAAAACCACTTGGAAACAAGGTTCAATAACCTTTCAAATTTCTTTTCATGTAAAAAAGCATGGTATATTCTCTTATACAAAGATTAGACTAAAACCGGGTTTCAAAAATTTTGCACATAAATCATTCAACAAATGCATTTAACTATGCATATCACACAAAAATACAAGGCATAGATTTTTTAATGCAAAATAGTATAAAAGGCTTGTTTCTCGGTTCTTAAAACACTTTACTTATATAGCTCATCTATAGATATATCCAAAACAATTTTTAAAACAACTTACATCCACAATTTCCTACAAGTTCTACCCGCTCATGCTTTCCACAATAACAGTGTATAAATCATTTGAAATCCATTTAGAAATCGCCTATCGAGTCTAATAGCTCATGCTTTCAACAATTGCATTTAATGAAATTCGACAACGTTTATAAAATGTATAACATTATATAGCTATGGAAATTTTGAAATAGGCACCCCCTACTCATTTTACAATAGTGAGACACTTTGTCGCTATTGATTCGGGTGCGTATCTCGCTGTTTCTACTTGTCGGTCACTCGTTACTTCACCCAGCATGCCACCACGACAAATTTTCTACTTATATACTTCCTAGCAACAATCCAAATTCAATAATCTTAGTGTTTATCATTCCCATTTTCCTCCTTATTCAAACATTAACATCATGTTAATAACTCAAACTATGCTAGAATCACCACTTTTCCTCGCTTAACCTTGCATATTCATATACATCTTGACACATTTTTACCAAAGTTGCCTTTATCCTTTGCTTGCGTAATTCTTTAAATTATAATTACTGGCAACTTATTTATAACTCTAACACATATATTAATCTTTTCTAAGGATATTTATCATGTTCAACCATCATTTCCACAACAATAATCTAGCATAACATCAATATTCATTTATACGCACCAACATCCATAACCTTTTAAGCCTTTCCTAACAACACATATCCACACATTTCATTTTTTTTTCAAGCTTTCAATTAATATAATTGCTTTCCAACCAGACCCATGACATCATAATAATACTACATATTGCACGCAATCATTCTCACAATATTAAACTAATCATAGGCTTCAAATTGTAGGATTAAGCTTACCACTTGGTTTTAGCTTGGATTTCACCTAACAAAATTCACAAATTTCCTCACACCCATGGCCACCATAGCTACCACAAATATACTTACACAATTACCAACTCATTTTCAAAAATTACTCAAGCTAAAATCAAAATCCTTACCTTATGTCTCTTGAATCTTGAGGCCTACTTCGTATTTCTTCAATTGCTCTTGAATCACTCACTACCCAAGCCTTCCACTTTTCTCTCATTTCTTTCCTTAGCCGATTCTTTCTATTTTTCTTTTCAAATGCATAGTGGTAAGGTGAAAATGGCGTCGGAGCATGAAAATGGCGTGGGAGCATGAAGGGGAAGAAGAAATTATCTTTTGGGTGGATAAGAACTGGTCATGGGAGAAGAAGATAAGAGTCAAAGCTTCTTTTGGAAACTTTGACCAAACTAATGGCAAAATTACCCTGTTGCCTTCTAAGGTTTTTCCCTTTTCAATTAAGTCCTCCCACAATCTTTTACTTCCAATTTCTTTCTATTTTTCCTCCTTAACACTTGTACCCATAAAATATCAAGTTCGCACTTCAACGCGGTATCACTATAATATTTAAATATATACTTACCTGCGCTAGCTTAATTTAAAAAAGACATGCGGGCCCCACTAAAGTCGTTTTTCTCCAAAATTCCCTCTTTCTTCTTCTCCCCCACTTAGATTGATCATATACTCCTCCTTCATGACCAATTTCAACATCGATTAAAAGATTAATATTTTAATATTATTTTATTCTAAAAATTTTTCACTTGTCTTCTTGGTACCCAAAATGTCTTATTATGCCCTGATTCATTCCCGAATCACTTTTTATCTCACTAATTTATCCTCAATAAAAATATTATTATTTAATCGTTATTTTTTCGCATGCGAAATATTTTATTCGAAACTATGCCTTTCTCCCTTCATCACTTTTAAACACTCTAATTAACCTCAATTGGCATCCGATAAGCTTTATTAGCCAACATATCAAAGTACGGGGTGTTACATGTTGGCTCCATTAGTTTTTGATGATAATAAAACATTCCCATTTATTTGCGTCTAATTCCTTTACTTAAGTGTGTAGGAAATTAATACATGAAATTAATTTCTTAAATCTTTAAAGAGTATTTTTGAAAGAAAAAGAGGGATAAAATCAACAAGATGTAACTGAATAACAAGGAGGAAGCTTGTTGGTTAAACAAGAAAGAACATTGGTTGACCAAATTTCAAATTGGAGAAATGACGGGCTGAAGAGTTTGAGAAACAGAACCAACTTAGTCAACCAAGTCAGTCGACTAAGTGCCCTCTGCCAAAATCTGTAAACTAGAAACAGAATCAAATTAGTCAACCAAGTTAGTTGACTAAGAGCCTTTTGTCTACAACTTGAGCTAGAGCACTACAAGACAGATTAACGATTAGAACTTATCTTCAACTGTTTCCAACGGGCATAAACTGCCCAACTGCCATCAGAGTTGCATCTCCAAGTATAAAAGGGTCTTCCAACAATGAGAAAGAAGTTTTTTGAAGCTTTGAATGAGATTTGAGCTATAGAAAGTTGAAAAACCAGAAAAGCTTCACTGCACTTGTCTGCACCTCAACGCCTACTCTTTGCATTTGTGATTAGCACTCAATCCTGTACCAATCAGATCATCTAGTGATCATAGGTACTTTCTTTTACCACTTCTTCTTGTATACTTAGAGTGAGGGAGTCGCTCTAAGGGGTTGTTCAAGCTTGGGAAAGCTTGAATGTTATAGGTTGTGGTTGAGCCTTGAAAAACCACTTTGTGTTTTAGTTTAGCCCGGGAAAAAACTAGTGTAAAGGTTGTGGCTGAGCCTACGAAAAGCCATTGGAAAAACTTGGTGGAAGCTTGTGAATTTCACCGGATTCTTAGTGAATTGTTGGGAAAATCTTTGGTTGGATAATCAAGGTAGTGGATGTAGCTTTTGGATCGAACCACTGTAAATTGCTGTCCATTGTCTACTCTGTTTTTATTTTCCTTGTTTTGGAAATTAGTTCCCCATCTTGTCAAGAGTCAAATTTGTGCTATTCACCTCCCCTCTAGCACATATTAATGAGACCAACATTACAATTTAAGAATCTAAAAACCATATCCTTTTGATATTGGTTTGAGTACTTGTTAAAACAGGCAGGGTTATGTTTGCCACATTCATAATGTGGTAGTGGCTTGAAATTTCTTAATTCCTCCAAATTCACTTTAACTCAATGAAAAACAGGTCTATTGTCCTAGTCCCTTGATTCACTTTACCTAATGTGTATTTCAAGTTGCAAACATGAGAATCATTAGGTTGTGAAAAATTTTGCTTAAAAGTATTCCATATTTCAGTTCCATTGTCCATGTAGAAGATAGTTAAGGCAATAGGAGGTGTAATTGCATCTAGAAGCCAAGCTACTATTGAATTGTTACACCTTAACTGAGAAGTAAACAAAGGATCTGTCAAGCAAGGTTTAGGTATTGTCCCATCTATAAATCCTACTTTATTTCTTCTAGATAAAGCCAGTAAGAAGGATTGACTCTAGGCTATGTAATTGTTGGTGGTGAGTTTGGGGTTAACTACAATAGATCTATGATTACCACTATGGTGTATATAAAAAAGGGGATTGAATATCCTCTAAATGTGAATTAGAAGACTTAGGGTTTGAAGAACTAACATCCATAGTTTGTAAATCCTCAACCATGAATAAATTTTCTAGAAATTCAGAAAAATGAAATATTCAACAAGAAACTTCAAATATATTTTTGATCTTTATCAATCCAATATCTAAAAACTTGAATAAAAGAAAACTATGACAAATCAGAGGAAAATCAACACAAATTTAGATAATAGGATGAATCAACTACAAACCTCAAGAAATTTGAAGAAGATTTGCTATTCAGAATCTCTATCTTGAACCTGCTCTGATACCATGTAAGAAATCATGAAGCATCGAGAGGAAGTATTGAGAAGAAATATTTTATGGAAAGAATACTTGTTTTCATTAAGATAAAAAATGAACATCATGATACAGGGTATTTATACATATGAAGTAAAGAAAAAAAAGTAAAGTCGTTACAAATTGCGAGAAAAAGCTAACTAAAATTTTTTTTTAATAACCAATTAACTTTTCACCTATGGTAAAACAGTAAAGTGAAAAAAGAAAACAAAATTAAGCTACTCAACACATACTTCTTTTTATTGGAAGTCATGTGAGCTTCATGTGTTCACATCTTTTTACTTAGTTTCGTAAACCAATCTTTGTCTCTGACTTCTTGATACTGCATCTACTATCTTCATTTCAGATTGTTATCTTTGGCCATTGGTTATTAAACGAGAATCTATCAAGAATTTATTCCATTCTTGGCATTCTTGTCATCTTCATCATGGTGGAAGTGACCGTTGCTTGGTCAATACGTAGAGGGCCTTGAGTGTGGTAGGTCACATCCTTTTGCCTCAAAGGGCTTATTTTCATTGGATATTCACTGTTACAATCTTTGTTGTTAAATTAGGCATTAAATGTAATTTAATTAACGAGATTCTGTCTACTAAGAAATGAATCTACTTAGGCTATTTAGTTTCCTTTTTCTTTTGGTGTTTAACCTTAGTTGAGACTTTAACCTCCAAGGATGGTTAGGAATGACAGAAGACCACACTAGGAAGTAGCTCAATCTTTTGTGCCAACCAAACCATAGTTCCATAAGTGCCATTTTCATCGGCTTTCACCACGTGTTTGTTCTTGTAAATAGTAAAAATTGTCCCATCCTAGTGATGAAGGATCTTTATGGTGGCATGTTCAACAATTATATATCTAGCTGCACTTTTCTACATTACTAGGAGTATAGGATGCTTCGGGGGTGTTTCTTTTTAACGATAAAATCATCAGAAGTCATGTAAAATGCTATCTTAATGTAAGATTTCTAAATTAGAAAATTCTTAAATAAGCAAGTTAAATTTGTGTTTTAACAATTGAAATTTAATTTTATGCTTAGAAAAATTCATATTTTGAGAGACTATGATGTTTGGAAAGGTTGAATGTTAAAAAGGGGTTCAATTAGACAAGTGTTTAAGTGAGTTTTTACATATTAGAAAAAATGTATCGATACATGAACCTCATGTATGGATAGATTGTGTCTAGAAAGCTTTTAAAAGGGGGAATTTAAAGAACATGTATCGATACATGTAGAAATGTATCGATAGATTTGGAATTTTATGAACATCTATCAATACATAGTTAAATGCATAGATAGAATTGTTCCAAAACCAAATGTATCGATACATTTGCTCGATGTATTGATATATTACATTATTTTTAGAAAAAAAGGGCAAAATGGTATTTTCACATTCAAAACTATAAAAACATCACACTTCTAGAGGTTTTGCAACCCTCAACTGCATTTTTGAAAGGTAAACTCATTCCAAAACTCTCTCAACTCATTTTTGAGCAAAAATCATTTCTTTTGATGATTCTAAGCTTGGTTTTGAGATTTATGTTAAAAATGACATTTTTAAGCCTTAAAAACCTTAAAGCTAGTCTTTTTCATCTTGGAAATTTTGTTCTTTGGTCTAGAACTTTTGATGGAGGATTAAAGTTAAAGGTTTTGTGGTTTTTCAAGTTATTTAAGCTCATATAAGGTAAGAGTAGAAGATTTATTGATTTTAGGATGGGTTTAGAGAGAGAAAGTAGACTTAGTCAAAAGTGAATGATTTTCAAAAATTCTTAGAATGATTAATCAGTGGTGATTAATCTAGAAATTCATTCCTATGATTATTGTGTGATAAGACCGATTGAAAACTCTAAGGAAATCACCAGAAAAGGCTATGATTGGGTTTTCGATCAAGATGAGCAGATACACCACTTTCAAATTATTTTGATATGTAAAGCTAGCATGATTTCCATGGAAATGATTATGAATGTATGTCGAAATGATATTTCTAAAATGGTTTATCAAAAGATTTGAGTTTTAAAAATAGAAATGGTTTTCTAAGAAAATAAATAGTTAGTGATTGTGAGATGATTGACAGAATGATTCTGAAAACATTTACGAATCTACTATGTATTAGTTTTCAACAAGGGAAGACAAACACCTTATGTTTGAAGTCCACTCGATTCCTCCGATCTTTGGACTAGTGTGGGTACGAGATATTGTGCTCTTATTTATAAATGCTATAATGTGCATGTTTGGTGTGATAAATGCCATAAGCTTGTGTATATGATGTAAACTCCATATACCTTATGAGATGATTACTTATGCATGATGAATGCCATAAGATTGTGTATATGATACAAGTTCCATATACCATATGAGGTGATTAAGTATGCATGATGAATGCCATGAAAATATGTGTATGATGTAGATTCCATATACTACATGAGATGAATAAGAATGTATGATTGATGTTATACGCTAGTGTATGAGGTATTTTCCACATACCAAATGATATGAGTATGAGTACCTGATTTGAGCGAGGTATAATTCCACTTTCAGGGTGTAGTGATGACTAAAATCTCATGATGCATCATAAATGCCCAAGGTGCAATGGGGTTCGTACATAGTCGACCCTAGGTGCAATGGGGTCAAACATTGTATCCCCAAGGTTGATGCGAGTCAAACCATCACATTGTATGAATTACTGATTTATGGTTGATATTGTTGTAACGTTGTTAGAAATGTTTGTATGTTATGTTAATTGAGTATTGTTTATGATGTATATCTACTATGGCATGAATGTAGGCATGGTTAGACAAAAATTAACCTTACAACTAGTCCTAAGAGGTAAGAGGACTTACAGTTAGTAAAAATGGAGAATTTGGCCTAGAAATCTAGGTTTTGAGTTTAAAGTATCGATACATATGGACTATGTATCGATACATTCTAAACAAAATGCTTCAAGAGGTTTTTATGTGGAATGCATCGATACATTTCACTAAAGTATCGATAGATTTTTAAAAGGTATAGATACTGATAACTCTATGATATAGAGTTATTTGGGCTTAATTTTGATAGTAATTTAGCTTAGTTCTTATGGTAGTGCATAGAAATTAGTAGGTTTTATTTAAATTATTTTAATTAATTTAGGTGAGTGAGTTAATTTTATGCTTAATTTGGTCTTAATGTGATTAAGAAAGGTTGTTATTGATTTATTTGTGCTTTTGTAGGTGTTTAATGGAGGAAGAATTTTAATGGAAAAAAGAAAGCAATTTTGAGGTGCAGGCTTCCACTGCACATGTTTTGGTATTTTGACCATAACTCTTTATATAGAGCTCTAATTGAGATGATTCTTAGACCATTAGAAAGCTAAGAGAAAAAGATACAACTATCATGTTTACCACTTTGCCCAGTTTGACTTGAAAATTGGTCGAAATCATGTCGAAGTTGAAACACTGTAGTAGTCCTAAAGTAATTACGGTTTTTGCTAATTAATTGGTCGAGGCCACGGCTTTGGTAGAGGTAGGCTGCAGCTCAAGTAGTCTGATGAGGAAATTTTGATTAGAATTGACTTCTTTCTTCACCTAACTTGGCCCAATGTCAAAGCCTATAAAAATAACCTTTCAGAGGACTTTTAGAGAAGAATGAAACACGGGATTGATAGTTGAGAATCAAGCCACAAAGTCATTGAAGTTAAGAGGAATTTGAAGGATTCAAGAAGATTTGGAAGATCAAGATTACAGTTCTTGGGTTCTTTTATCTTTTTGTTATTCTTTTGTTTTCTTAGTTTGATTTTATTGTTTCAACTTTATTTGATGATGATGTGTGATTTGATGAAGAACTAAATTATTTATCTAACATTATGATTAAAATTAATACGTAGTCTGATTTATTTATCTCTCTTGTGTTTATTTTTGATGGGTTTAAGTTGTTTATTCCATTGTGTTTTTAATGCTTCTAATTGATTGACCACCAATTAGATTGAATTGAAAATCTAAGTTCAACCTTGACGAAGGAGATTTAGGTAGACATTGAATAGATTAGCGTATGATCGAATGGACTTAGTTGATTATGTGGTTTCATTTGCATATAGGGTAAACATACACATATAAGCCATACGTAGCCAGCATTAGGGCACGAACGAATGAATTTGTCTTTGATTTAATTTATATATACATATAGTAAATTAATTGGGAGAGATATTTATAGGAAAAACTCAACAGAGACTTTTACATACATTAGGCCTCTAAGTTAACAACTTAATCTATTAAACTAAGTTAAGAGAGAGAGATAATATTTTGATAAAGTATTGAGGGATATCATAATCTTAGGTCTGGTAGTCAATTGAATTTAATAAAGTAATTTTGCTAATAGATTTTAGATTAGTTTTATTTATTAGTTTTAATTTTTCTTTTTAGGAATTAGGTTGTTTGGATAAGATTAAAGTGTTATAATTTTAGTAGTTAATAATTATGAATTAATTCAATTCTCTGTGTAAGCGAATTCTACTTTCTATTATATTACTTGTTAACGATATGTCCATTTGCGTGAGAAATCAACAACAAGTTGTTGGTGCCGTTACCATTGAGCTGACTTTTAGTTCTTTCTTATTAATGTTAATACCAAGCATTCTTAATTTTAATTCAAACTTTTCTTTTCTTTAATTTTTCAAGTACTTTTGGTCGTTGCATGTAAAGAGTCCAAAATTTAGAAATTGTTCCTTTTGATCCAGAAATTGAAAAGACTTTTTGAAGACTTCAAAGAAAAAATAAAAAAGTTTATGCTCTAAGCAAAACAATGGCTGATCAACAAGAGGAAGACACCAAGTCTTTGAGGGATTATGTTGTCCCATGAGTACAAAGTCTCCACTCTAGTATCCGAAGACCTCATATTCAAGCCAACAACTTTGAAATTAAGCCATCAATCATTTAGATGATTCAGACTTTGGTTTAGTTTGAGGGTTTGCCTAATGATGATCCAAATGTTCATATTGTAAATTTCCTAGAAATTTGTGATACATGCAAGGCTAATGGTTTTACTACTGATGCCATAAGATTGAGGCCTTTCCTTTTTTCATTGAGAGATAAAGCAAAGAGTTGGTTAAATTAGCTTCTTGCTAGTTCCATTAATACTTGGGATGATTTGGATCAGAAATCCTTAGCCAAATTCTTCCCACCTGCCATGACAGTAAATATGCGGAATGATATCACTTCTTTCATGCAATTCGATTCTGAATTACTATATAAGACTTGGGAGAGGTATAAAGTTTTGATAAGAAGGTGTCCTCACGATGGATTCCTTAAGTGGCTGCAAGGTCAGACTTTTTACAATGATTTGCTGGGACCTTTAAGAATTACTGTTGATGCTACAGTTGTAGGTGCACTTACGAGTAAATCCATTGATGTGGCTTATGATTTGCTTGAAGAGATGGCTTCCAATAACTATCACTGGCCATCTGAAAGATTGGGTACAAGAAAGATTGCTAGAGTTCATGAATTAAATGTGATGATACTTTATCTACATGATTGTCTCACAAAGAAAATAGATAAACTAAGTGTTAATGTTGTTTAGAACCCCATTGTGACGTATGAATTTTGTGGAGAAGGACATTCCAATGACAATTGTCCCATCTATTCTTAATCTTGTCAAATTGTGGGAAATTCCCTATTCTTACACTTATAATCCTGGTTGGAGGAATTATCCTAATTTCGTATAGACTAACAACCAAGGGTCCTTATCAGTATCTAAGTCAAACTTTCCTCCTGGATTTCCATCTACAGTCCCCATGCCAGAGAAAAAGCCTTCAATGGAGGAGATGTTCATGCAATACATGACAAAGACTGATGCATTCATTCAAAGTCAAACAACATCAATAAGAAATCTTGAGACACAAGTGGACCAACTTGCTAATCATTTAAATAACAGACATCATGGTACCTTACCAAGTGATACTAAGCCTAATCCAATAAGAGAAGGTAAGGAACATTGTAAGGCAATCAATCTTTACAATGGGAAAAAGGTAAGTCAAGAGGTAAGTAATAAAGCTTTAAATTTTGAAACTTCAATTCAATCTGATAGGAAAGAAATTGAAAAAGATGCTAAAAAAGAAATTGTGGTTGAACAATCTATTGAAGATTCAAAGGAAGAAAAATCACAATTAAAATATGCTCCCACACCTCCACCACCTTTTCCTTAAAGATTTCAGAAAGAAAAACTTGACAAACAATTCTAGAGATTTATTGATGTATTTAAAAAGGTACATATTAATGTTCTTTTTACTGAAGCTCTTGAACCAAGATATTGTCACGATCCAAATTTCGGGCCATGATCGACGCATGGGCATATTGGACGTAGTCCACTAAGCCCAAGCAAGCCTATTAATATAGCCTTTTCACCATTCCATTAAAAGTTGCTAAGTCACATTTTATAACTTTGAATCAAAATAATACTAAACATTGCCATCTCATAGTGGCATTCCAATCAAAGAGTACATATATTATCTAAACATAATTTAATAATTTACATCGGTTTGTTTATACATAACAAAAGAGTACTCGACTTCCAGCGGAGAGACTCGGATGAATGTACAGCTACTGAATGCCGAGACACCTACCAATGGTTGAATATACGAAGACACTTCGACCTAGTAACCAGCTACCTCGTGATCTGAAAACATGAAGTTGAAAACGGTGAGTATAAACCCAGTGAGTGAACAAGAAGGGAACAAGCATACCATAAAGAATGTTTAACGAAATCATGATGCATTCATTTTTCAAAACAATGCAATTTGTTTTAGTTCTTATTAAAACCCATCATGTAAAACCCCACATGAGTAAATCACTTTATGAAAAGGGTCCATGCTCAACAAAGGATTTAGAGAGTGAAAACTTTAATAACATTCATGTGAATCAGGTCAAATAAATGATGAGTTCTCGCTGTAGCGAAAATGCATTCTCGCCGAGGGTTTCTTGACTTAAATTATCAACTAACCGAGGGTTTCTTAACTGGCTGAGGGTTTCTCACCAAACCTCCTCATTTTAAACTTAATTCATTTATTCCTTAATGTTGGAAGTCCATGCTCAATTATGGTATCAAAGAAATGGAAAATAGGGTAGCAACCGAACCAAATGAGGAGCAAAACAGAAAGTTTTTCGTTGAATCTCCCTGCAGCGAAATTTTTGATCTCAAAACAGAAAGTTTCTTGCTGCAGCGAGAAGCTATAGCAACATTCTTACTGTAGCGAGATTTTGGCCAGCACCACCCTTCCAAACCCGAGAGGTTCTCGTTGCAACTAGAAACAGGGCACTAGCAAAAAAAATTCTATTCCCCTCAAGAAAAAGTCATTCTGTTGTGTTAACGAAAACAACATGAAACACATATAAATTCTCAAAATTTAACCAGTCAAATTCTCACATTTTGGATTACAACCATGTACCATATATGTATATATATATATATATATATCAATCATCATGCACACCCTTCCATCATCATCAGCTCATATGCATCGGCTTATGCACACTCCTACTCGCACATAGCCGGGTCAATATCATTACACAACATTATTCATATATATATATATCAACATAACATAGTAATACAAAAATCCATAACAGCCACATGTCACACATAAAGACAATTTATCAAAGGCTTGTTTCCAAGGCACCCGTTTTTAAGAAAGATTGAATAAGTCATTTACATTCGCAAAACTATTTTGAAATGCAAGTTCACTCACTGGTATCTTGTTGAACCTTTTGTCGACTCTAATTCTCTAATTGTGCAAATGGGGCAATGGGGCTTCGTTGGAACCTATTATCACATTAGCATCACCATTAATTCAAGCCACACACTTATAAATTCTAAAAGCTTTTTCTTAGCTAGCTTCAATGGCCATTTAAATGGCTATCTGTTCTCACTAACCTTATCACTCTAAAATGAATGAACAACCCCAACTACCAATTCACCCCCAAATCTAAACACTAATCATTCTCAACACTAAAATCAACTTTAGTTTACTACTCACCTTAATAGCTTTGTAACATTGAAATTCTTTCCAACAATTCCCAAGCTATTATAGGGGCTTTCTTTCTCTTTTTCTCTCTAAACACCTAGCTAGTGAGAGAAAGTATGAAAGTGGGATTTTTTAAGGGTTTTAAAGTGAGAAAGTGAAAGAGCACAAAGGTTCTAGTCAAAAGGGCACAAAGGTATGAAAATTAGAGCTAGAGAGAGAAAGTTATGAAAGTTTCAACCAAGCTTCCATGGAGGATGAAAGCAACGTGAGATGGAAAAAGAAGAAGAAGAAAAGCTGCTGGAGAATGTAGAAGCTGCTGGAAGGAAGAGATATTTATAGCCCAAGCTTATCCACTCCACTTAAATTACCAAAATGCCCCTCCACAAATTAGCTTATTATCCTATAATCTTTTATGAAATCTTTTACTCTTTTAACACTAGGACAAGGTCCATAATGGTCTAGAAATGCTTGGGTTCATGAAAACTTAAAAATTCTAACCCGAGGTGAAAAATGACCATTTTGCCCCTATCGTGAAAATCATCAAAATTTTTGTTTTCTTGTCATTTTACCCATATTTTATCATCCATTTATGTCTTAGGCCTATTTAGGCCATAATATTGTTTAAAACTTACTTTTAGGGGTTTACTAAGGAAATGACGAAATTACCCTTGATCAGGGATATCGTGTGTACTTCTATCTACAAGTCTATAAAAGTCAAGGTCTCACAGAAATATTAAATTTTTTAAAGACATCCTATCAAAAAAGAGAAAATTGGGTGAGTTTGAAACTGTTGCACTTATGAAGAGTGTAGTGCTATCATTCAAAATAAGCTTCCACCAAAGCTTAAAGCTTGAGGTAGTTTTATTATTCCTTGCACTATTGGTGCTCTTTGTTTTGCTAAAGCTTTATGTGATTTGGGTGCCAATATATATTTGATGCCATTGTCCATTTATAAAATATTGGGTTTGAAAGAGATTAAGCTAACTTTTGTGACTTTGCAACTTGTTGGTCGATCCATTACCTATCCTTATGGTATTCTGGAAGATGTTTTGGTAAAATTTGGAAAGTTTATTTTTCCAGTAGATTTTATTATTCTTGATATGGAAGAAGATCGAAAAGTACCGATCATTCTTGGGAGACCATTCTTGAGAGCTGCTCGAGCTCTAATTGATGTGGAAAAAGGTGAGCTTACTTTAAGAGTTGAATATCAACAAGTAACATTTAGTATTTTTAAAGCTTTAAAATTTTCCAATGAACATGATGAATGTTTCTCAATTAATGTGGTGGATGACTTAACTAATAACGTGTTTATTGAGAACCATCATGATGATCCACTAGAAACATCTTTGATTTCGTCATGTGATATTATGGATGAAAAAGTTCTTGAATATGCTAACCATCTTGATGCCCCATCATGTCTCCTAAAATCCCAATTTCAGTGTTTGGAATTATCAATTACAACTTCACCAATCAAGCCTTCCATTGAAGAACCTCCTTCTCTTGAGCTCAAACCATTACCTAATCATTTAAGGTGTACTTTCTTGGGAAATTCTTCTACACTATTAATAATTATTTCTTCTTCTCTTTCATATGAACAGGAAAATAAACTTCTTCGAGTTTTAAGAGACTACAAAAAAGCAATTGGGTGGACCATTGCAGACATCAAAGGAATCAGTCCATCAATTTGCATGCACAAAATTCTTTTGGAAGAAAATCACAAAGCAACCATCGAGCATCAACGAAGGCTGAATCTAATCATGAAAGAGGTAGTAAATAATGAAATTATCAAGTGGTTAGATGCAGGTATTATTTATCCTATTTTTGATAGTTCATGGGTAAGTCTAGTCCAATGTGTCCTTAAGAAATGACGAATGGCTATAGTTTCTAATGAAAATAATGAGCTCATTCCCACTAGAATTATGACTGGATAGAGGGTATGCATGGACTATAGAAAATTGAACATAGCCACTAGAAACGATCACTTTCCACTACCTTTTATTGATCAAGTGCTTGATAGACTAGCATGATAAGGATTTTTATTGCTTTCTGGATGGTTATTCTGGTTATAATCAAATTGCCATTGCTCTTGAAGACCAAGAAGAATCAACATTTGCTTGTCTTTACGGAACTTTTACTTTTTGTAGAATGCCTTTGGACTTTGTAATGCTCTAGCCACTTTTTAGAGATGTATGATGGTAATTTTTTCTGGTATGGTTGAAAAGTTTTTGGAAGTATTTATGGATGATTTTTAAGTTTTTAGGAATAATTTTGACGATTGTCTATTTAATCTTGCTAAAGTACGTAAGAGATGTGAAGAAACTAATTTAGTTTTAAATTATGAAAAATATCACTTTTGGTGTAAGAAGGCATAGTCTTAGGCCATCGAGTCTCCAATAAAGATTTAGAAGGAGATTCATTAAAGATTTTTCTAAAATTTCTAAACTGCTTTGTAACTTATTAGAAAAGGATACTCTTTTTAATTTTGATGATGCTTGCCGTGATGCTTTTGTTGAATTGAAGAAGAGATTAATTTCTGCTCATATATTCATTGTTTTTGATTGGAATCTTCCTTTTGAAGTAATGTGTGATGTTAGTGATTATTCAATTGGCGTAGTTTTGGGCCAATGTAAAATGAAGATTTTGCATCCTATTTATTATGCTAGTAGAACATTGAATGAGGCTTAAGCAAATTACACCATAACTGAAAAGAAGTTGCTTGCTATTGTTTTTGCTTTTGATAAATTTCGATCTTATCTTGTTGGCACTAATGTCATTGTTTACACTAACCATGCAGCTATTAAATATCTGATCGAGAAAAAGGATGTAAAACCACGCTTGATAAGATGGGTACTTTTGCTTCAAGAATTTGACTTGAAATTTGAGATAAGAAAGGCATAAAAAATCAAGTAACAAATCATTTATCTAGATTAGAGAATGAAGAACCAATTATGAATTCAACAATAATCAATGAGACCTTTCATGATAAGCAATTTTTTCATGTCCAGAAATAGAAAAATTTGCCATGGTATGTTGATTTTGTGAACTATCTCGTGAGTAAACTCTTCCCTCTTGAATTTAATTCTCAACAAAAGAAGAAACCTTTTTGTGATGTTAAATATTGCATTTAGGTTAAGCCTTTTCTTTACAAGCATTGTGGAGATCAAATAATTAGAAAGTATGTTCTTGAAAATGAATTTGAAAATATTCTTCACATTGCCATTCATCTGATTATGAAGGACATTATGGGGTAAGACAAACTGTTGCAAAGGTTCTACAATCAGGTTTTTACTAGCATTCTCCTTTCAAAGATGCTCATAATTTTGTTGAAAGATGTGATAGATGTCAAAGAATGGGCACAATATATAAAAGACATAAGATGCCTTTCAACATCCTAGAAGTCGAAATGTTTTATGTGTGGAGAATTGATATTATGGGTCCATTCATTCCATCATTCAATAATGCATACATTTTGGTTGCTGTTGATTGTGTCTCTAAATGGGTTGAAGTTGTTGCATTGCTAAGGAACAACTCAAGGTAGTGATAAACTTCTTGCAAAGGAACATCTTCACACGTTTTGGTACACCTAGAACCATAATTAGTGCTGAAGGGACTCACTTCTGTAACAAAAATTTCAAGGCAATCCTGGCCAAATATGGAGTAAAGCACAAAATAGTCACTGCTTATCATCCTTAAATGAGTGGCCAAGTTGAAGTCTCAAATCGAGAAATTAAAAGAATTTTGGAGAATATTGTTTGTCCTTTCAGGAAAGATTGGTCGAAAAAGCTAGATAACGCTTTATGGGCATATAAGACTGCTTAATTCTCAATTGATCCTAGAACAACCCCAGTTGATCTTATGGTAGAATGGGTAAGAAATCTTGAAGAAATGAAACCTCTAGTTGATCTTATAATAGCCTTAATCGATCCTAAGGCAGCTTGAACGAAAAATTTCATATTTTGAAAAGCCCCAGTTGATCTTCAAGGCTTCCCAATTGACTACCAAAGGCCAGATCTCAAAATTAAACTCTCTTGGATGAAGGATCAAGTAGAAGACACTTTTATTTGACTATAGAAGCCCTAATCCAAGATTTTGAAGAACCACAGTTGAACTTAAGAGCCTTACAATTGATCTTAGAAGCTCAACAATGGCTAGATTTGTTTCAAAATATGTATCTAATAGTTCTAAATCTTCTTGTGAGTATATGTAAAGCCCGACCTTATAAAATACTTGTCATGACATACATGTGATGGATAGCATGTTTACATACTAAGAGAGCCTCGAAAAATCGACAAAAGTCGGTACTGTACCTAGAGGTACAATAAAGTTGATCTAAGCCTCAAACTAGGTCAAATAGGGATTTTAAGGTGAAATTCAAAATTTTACAATTTAGGAATGACTTAAAATGGTGATTCGGAGTTCGAGGATCAATTCGAAGTCAAACCGAAATTTTCACTATCTAGAGCAAAATGGTAATTTTGCCACCTGAGGATAAAATTGAAATATTGGAAGAAGTTTTTGATCAAGATTGATCACATTTGACTCATTGGAGTATAATTTGAGGTTGATAAGTGAAAAAGTTGTAATTTCAATATTGTTAGAGCATAGGGACAAAATGGTAATTTTGCCACCTAAGGGCAAAACAGTAATTTTCCACCACCAAGACACTTGTCCAGCACATGGTCTTCCCTTATCTTTATTTTGACCTTTGACTAATCATGTGGTGGAGAATGGAAGCATAATTATTAAAGTATAAAAAGAAAAATGGATTAATAAGCATGTGACACGTGTCAAGCAAGGATATTTTATTATTTTCTATAAAAATCAGCCCATATTTATCCCATTCTTCTTCTCCATATTCGGTCAAGACAAAGGAAAGAAAGGAAAAACTAGAACAAACCCTAGATAAGAGAATTTCAAGAAAAATTATGGAAATTTCAAGGAATCAAGCAAGATAAGGTATGATTTTTTAATTTTTGCTTGAGATCTAGCATACCCATGCTTTATTTTCTTATTTCCATGGCTAAAAATTGAGTTGGCATGATGAAACCCATGAAGGCCGAATTCTAGAGAGAGAGAGTTTGGTGATGGTTTGGTTGGATTTTAAGTTATATGGATGTTTTCAATGATTTATGGTGTTTAGTGTAAGAATCAAGCTTGAAAATCACCCATTCCTTATGTGTTCTTCATTGGCCGAATTTTCTAGGGAGGATATTGTGGCTGAAATTGATGATATTTCATGATATTTTGGTGATATTTGATGTTTGGTGAGGCTAGAAATTAAATGGAAAATTTTGGTGTGAAAATCTGAATTTTTGCTCAACGTATAGACATGTGTGATTATTGACCCGGGACTGATAAATTGAATCTCATTCACAGTCACTGAGGTAATTTAGGTATAATTGGAGTGTAGAAAGTGAGAAGAATTGATTTGGAGTTAAATTGGAGATTTTAGCCGCTTAGATCAAGTATAGTGTGACTTAGGTCGAATATCACATTTAAGCGATTAATCGGACATTTTGCATCCCATCGCATGCATTCATTTAGATTTAGACAGCCTGAAATAGTTTATGACAAATTGACACAAATTATTGAATTTTGTGTCATGTGTGATGTATAGGTGGTGAGCTATTTGATAAGGATAAAGAGATTACACCAAAGACCGGGACTAAGAGTATTTCTACTCCTGATACTGTGAGTAACCTTACTATCATCTTAATTATCTAGAGTGGTTTTTATTCGTTTTTGTGATTTTATAGAAAAATGAGTTTAAATGGTAAATCCTTATGTTTTATAAGTAAAATGTGTTTAAATAAAATGATTTTATAAATTGTCTTGAAATTGAATTATGGTTTTGAAAATAGAGTAATTGGAGACCACTTGATGTGTTGTAATTTTATGGTTTTAAATTGAATGGCTTATGACAATATATGAGCATGAATGGCTAAACTGATTTTTGGTGTTAGAATTATTTGTACTATGTATTCAGCCTTGAGAGGTTAGGTTGCGATAAATTGCCATGTCAGCAGATAAAGATTTTATAAATCAGGTGGTAGATAAAATAATCCATAATCCCTGCAATGGAGGTTCTATGGACCAGCCTAAGAGAGGGGCTACAAAATCAGATATACTTTACCTCGATCGAATAGCCGTGTGGAGGGTGTCTCTAAAGGTAAAGATTTAAGTGCACTTCACGTGGACCATTGTGTGAGAGTGAGACTCAACTAATGTCAAGGCATGGCTAGATTTTCAAATGTAAAAATATGTTCATGTGTGTACTACACTGAACAGCCTTGGCGGTCTCAATCAGATGCCTAGGCCAAGGCATCCCCGGGAATGATATTGGCAGGAGCCAAGTTTTGTGAAATACATAAGCCAAGTTGATTATTTGAGTAAATTGATTATTAATGTTATGAAAAACATACTGGAATGGAATATCTTGTCTCCATTTACTCGACTTTAGATGGTTTAGATGGTATTTGTTTACTCACTGGGATTTTATAATCTCACCACCCTCAATTCCTCACATTTTAGGCTCAGGATAGCCGATTGCATCAAGGACTTCAATTAGCCTTGCATCGACAAAATTGTAGGTTCACAGACTCGCACCTTATTGGTTAGTTGGGGGCCCACGTGTCATTGTAAAAGTAATTTTATACTTCAGTTATCTGATTTAAAGAATGTATGAACATATTTAGCTTTTACACCATGTTTTTGGCAGGTTTCGATATTTTTGAAGAAAAATGACGAAAATGCCCCTATGAGCTAGAAAATAATATTTTATTATTTTGATTTGGAAACGACTTATGATTTCTTGAAATGCGAGATTTAATAACTGTCACTCACCAGGGAGATGCGGAAGCTGATGCTAAGCCTTGCGGGGTTCCGATCGGTATTTCGGGTAACGAGTGCCATCGAGATGTCGCGGCGGTTGTCACGGGCCTGATGGGAGTTCCGGGTCATGACAGTATACAAGGAAGCTTTTGACTCATTCTGAAGTAGGATAAAACACATTTTTAAACTTAAACCCTAGAGTACAGCTCCAAGATCTTTATTTCTCTTTTGCACTCAAATCTTATTCTTTTTTCAAGCATTCAAAGCCATCTATTGTTGTTCACTGAGTTGATATTTTGTACCCTTTTTATTGAAAGCTTCAACACTAGCTCATCAGCCATTGAGAAGCATTTATTACTATTCTTTTGTACACGCTTTTGTAAAGGTTCTAATTTAGCCTTGAAAAGTTAGTAAGGGTTTTTAGTTGAGCCCACTAAAAACCATTGTGAGGGTTATTGCTTGATCCCATGAATAAGCATTTGTAAAGGTTTATGCTTCATCCTATTTTAAAAAGCAAATTCCTTTAATGGATTTGAAACTCCTTAGGCACCAAGGGAGAGGATGTAGGTATTTGAGAAGCTGACCTTCTATAAAAATACTTGTGTCTTGATTTTCATATTTGCTTTATGGTTTATTGCTAAAAAGTTGCTTGAGTAAATCATTAACTTTGTTTTTAACACAAGTAGTAAATTTATCTTTGAAAAAGGCTTGATTTTTCACTTAGGTTTCAAAGAAATTTTTAAAAGCCTAATTCACCAACCCTTTTGGTCTAACAACCTTAAGTGATCCATAGTGGAAGCTCAAATCATCAAAAATGGAGATTACGACAACCGTGTTTGGTGAAGGTAATCTATTCAAAGGACTCCTTTCTTTGTAGGTATAAACTACCCTATTGTTAGAAGAAAATGGAAAATGTTTATTCAATATATGGATTCGGATGTTGGAAATGTGATTTTAGATGGTCCACACATGCCTTACAAGGAAGTGGATAATAAATAGTCATTAAGACTAAGAGAGAGTGGGATGACAAACAAGCAATTGACTTAAATCAATTGTAAAGCTTATAATACTCTCTTTTGCTCTCTAGGTACTAGTGAGTTCAACAAAGTGTTTATGTGTGAGAATGCAAAACAAATTTGGGATACCTTAAAGACAACCTATGAGGGAACAAATCAAGTTAAGGAATCCAAAATTGGATTGCTTACACATGAATATGAACTTTTTAGAATGAGGAAAGGTTAATTAATCAATGAAATGTTTGAGAGATTCACAAACATTGTTGGAGGCTTGAAAGCCTTAGGAAAAAAGTTTCTCAATGTTCAACTTGTAAAGAAAATACTTTATAGCTTACCAAAATCTTGAAGACCCAAAGTAACAACTATAGAGGAAGCTTGAAGCCTTAACAATTTTAAGCAAAAGCTAGTAGGATCCTTACTCACTTATGAGATGACTTTGAAACATGAAAGGGAAATAGAAGAAACTAAGAAAGAATACATGAAGAAAAAGAAAATAGCCCTTAAGTTCATAGTTAAAGAAGATGAGAGAAGCAACATAAGTGAGAGTGAAAATGATAAGGACATAGCTATGTTAGCTAAGAAGTTTAATAGGTTCATGAAGAAAAGCTTTAGAAGTAGAATACCTATAAAGAGGGATGTGCCTAAGATAGAGCATACAGAAGATCATTTAATATGGAAAAAAGCCAAGGCACACAAAATATGAATGTCCCAAGAAGAAAAAAACTTTTAAAAAATAAGAAGAGGAAGACAATGATGACCCTTTGGCATGATAGTGATGATTCCCAAGATGATGGGGATGATGAGGTTGCAAACTTTTACCTAAGGCACTTGATGACTACAAGGTATTTCCTACCCCCTATGATCTTGATATTCATGATGAAAATGATTATACTTTTGATGAGTTGCAAGATGCATATGATGACCTAATGTTGAATTTGAAGAAAAGACTTTGAAATGCAAAGGCATCATATCCAAGCTTAAAATGGAGAATGAAAAATCAGTTAAGACTAAGATTGACTAGGAAATTGTTGTGGAAAGCATGCAAAGTGAATTAAAGGAGTTGAAAAGAAAGATGATGAATTGCATGACACATTCTTTAAGTCCCAAACTAGCTAACAAAAATTAAATGATATGTTAGAATTGCAAAGAGCTTTCTTTAACAAGGAAGGATTAGGGTATGACTTCACAAAAAAGGAAACACATCTTAAGAATTTCTTTGTTAAAGATAGTGAGAAATATAATGGTCTTTCTAGATGCATTTGTTGCTTTAAAGTTGGACATCCTACTTTATCTTGCCGTTCGAGAATTGTCTCACAAAGAGACAAAGTTGTGAAATATGCATGGGTTCCAAAAGGAACAAAATCTCTACATGGTAAGGTGGTGAAGCTTGAGTGGGTTCATAAGGAGACCAAGGTAACTAAGTCAAAAGGATGCAAAAGAGTTTGGACACCAAAATTTTCAAATATTTCTTTGTAAGATAAGCCTACATGCTTGAAGTTAAAAACACATCAAGGAGGAAAATGGTATCTTGATAGTGGACACTTTAGACACATGACCGATAACAAAGAATCATGTAAAGAATTGAGACCCAAAAAAGGAGGTAATGTTACCTTTGGTGATGACAAAAAAAGCCACGTTGAAGGTATTGGTACTATTGGTAAGAATTCTTCTTCCTCAGTTGAAAATGTTTTGTTTGTGAATAATCTCAAGCATAATTTATTAAGCGTTAGTCAACTTTGTGATAAGGGTCTTAGAGTTATTTTTGAAACATTAATATGTCATTTTGTGGATATCAAAACAAATAAAGTTCTCTTTAATGGTCATAGACAAGAAAATACATATTTTGTTTATTTAGGTGGTTTGTTTCCAAATAATGTATGCTTTATTGCTAAAAAGAATGAAAATACTTGGTTGTGGCATACGAAACTTAGGCATGCTAGCATGAATACCATTTCAAAATTGTCATCTTTAGATCTAGTGATGTGATTTCCTAAGTTAAACTTTAAGAATGATAAACTTTGTGATGCTTGTGCTAAAGGAAAACATAAGAGAAGCTCATTTAAGCCTAAGAAAGACATTATAACCATTAGGGCATTACAACTTCTTCACATTAATATTTTTGTCCCAACTAGGACTACTAGTTTAGGTGGAAAAACTTATGAATTTGTAATTTTAGCTAACTATACTAGATTTTCTTCGGTTTATTTCCTTGCTCATAAAGATGAAGCTTTAAAAGCCTTTACATCATTTTGCAAGAGAGTAGAAAATGAAAAAGGGTATGCTATTTCAAATGTTAGAAGTGACCATGGCAAGGAATTTGAAAACTTAGATTTTGAGTAATTATATGATAAAAATGGTTATGGTCATAGCTATAAGCCCTTAGAACTCCATAGCATAATGGTGTAGTTGAAATGAAAAATAGAACTATTAAGGAAATGGCTAGAACTATGTTGTGTGAAAATAACTTACCTAGGTACTTTTGGGCGAAAGCCATAAATACTTGTTGTTACATTGTCAATAAGGTAATGGTTATATCAATATTGAAGAAGACACCCTGTGAACTTTATAAAGGCAAGAAACCAAACATTACACATTTTCATCCATTTGGTTGTAAATTGTCACGACCCGAAACTCCCCATCGAGCCCGTGATAACTGCCGCGAGGCCTCGACAAACATTCTTCACCCCGAATGTCGATCGAAAACTCGCAAGGCTCTCGTATCAGCTTCCGCAGTTCCCCGGCGAGCAATAGTTATCAAATATCAAAATTCGAAGGATTTCAAATCATTTCCAAATCAGAACATAACATATTGTTTTCTGGCTCACAGGGGCATTTTTGTCATTTTTTTTCGAAAATCTCAAAACTTGCTAAAAATGTAGTAGGTAAGCAGAAAATATATATTTAATGATTTAAAAACAAATTAAGTATCTAAAACGTTCATTTGAAGTGAAAATTTGACCATTTGAATATAATAAAAATATTCAATAAAATAAACTATTTTCTTGTAAAATAATTTTCATAAAACTATCGGTACATAATTCTTATAGCGTAAAAGTTAATTATATTCATATATACTATAAAGCAAATAACCAAAGCATAAAA
>NC_030851.1:17995537-18001809 GCF_000208745.1 Theobroma cacao | reverse complement strand
AATTTAATCATGAAAAATAAGGAGAAATGCTTGGGAATAAGAAAGCTCAAGCTTAATAGAAAAAATCTCACCTTTTTCACTTAATTTCCTTGAAAATTCACACTTTTTCTTTGATTTTCTCTCTCTAGGGTTTTGTTTTTGTTTTCTCTCTCTTCTTGCTGGTTTGGCCAGCCATGGGGTGGAAGATGAGCTGATTTCTGTGCCTTTTAAAAAGGAAAATAATGAATTAATAAAGGCATGACACATGGCATCATGTCATTGGCCCGTTTTTAAAACTTTAAAAATTTTAATCCTTTTTATCTCCACCACACAATTAGTAAATGGTCAAAATGAGGCTAAGGTATGACCATGTGCTGGAAAAATGTCCTGGTGATGAAAAATTACTATTTTGCCCCTGGGATGATAAAATTACCATTTTACCCTTATGCTCCAAATTATACCGAAATTAAAATTTTTCACTTCTAAACCTCAAATCTTACTCCAATAAGTCAAATTATACTCCAATAAGTCAAATGGGGCCAAAAAAATCTTTTCTAAAAATTCTCATTTTGTCCCTAGATAGCGAAAATTTTGGTTTGACTCCAAATTGATCCTCGAACTCCGAATCACCATATTAAACCATTATGGGACTTTAAAATTCTTAATTTCATCATAAATTCTCTATTTGATCTAGTTCGAGACTTAAATCAACTTTGTTGTACGTCTAGGTACAATACCGACTGTTGTAAATTTTTCAGAACTCTCCTAGCATACAAACATGCTATCCATCACATGTATGTCATGACAAATATTTTTATAAAGTCGAGCTTGTCATCTTCTCCCCCACTTAGATCAACCATATGATCCTTCTTCATGATTGATTTCGATATCCGGCTAAATATTAATATTTTAATATTCTTTCATTAATAAAATATTATTTTATTCTAAAAATTTTATCTTGTCTCCTTGGTACCCAAAATACCTTATTATACCTCACTTGACTTCCGAATCGCCTTTTATCTCACAAATTTTCCTCCGATAAAATTATTATTATTTTATTGTTATTTTCTCACTTGCGGAATATTTTATCCTAAACTACTCATTTCGTCTTTTATCACTTTTAAACATTTTAATTGACCTCAATTTGCATTCGATCAACTTTATTTATCACCATATCAAAGTATGGGGTATTTCATAAATGTTATGTGTTGAACAATGGGAATGACAACTTAGGAAAGTTTGATGCCAAGCGTGATGAGGGAATTTTTCTTGGATATTCTTTAACTTCCAAAGCTTATAGAATATTTAACGAAAGGACATTAACAGTTCAAGAATCAATCCATGTGTTATTTGATGATTCTAACCATCCTAGAAAGCAAAACTTTGATGATGTTGTTATCCTTTAAGAACAAATTGAAGAGCTTGATCTCAACTATGAAGGATCCAAAGACATTGATGAGGCATCCCAATAAGAAGAGTAGCAAATTGAACAAATTTTTAAACAAAAAAAGCATAGTTACCTAATGGTAAGGAAAGAAGTAGATGAAAGTAAGATCATTGGTGATCTTACTCAAAAGGTAAGCATTAGAGAAAGAGCCAAACATGCTTATGAGTATGTTGCTTTCATTTCTCAAATTGAACCTAAATATATTGATGATGCACTAAATGATGAATATTGGATTTTAGCAATGCAAGAGGAATTGAATCAATTTGAGAGAAATGGGTTATGGGACTTAGTACTTAAACCCAATGATTATTCCATTGCAGGCACAAAATGGGTATTTAGAAATAAGATTGACATTGATAATTCTATTTTATAGAATTATTTTAGTCCAATTTTGTTATTAAATATTAGCTAAGTCTTTAATTTTTAATTATAATTTAGTTATTTTTAGTTATTTTTATAATTCATTTATTTTCAGTGAGTTATTTTAATTTTATGTTTATTTACTTTAATTTGGCTATTATTTATTAGTTTTTATACTTTTGTAGGATTTAAGGGAATATAGCTTAATTTTGGAAAGTAAAGTGTTTGAAAGATCTAGAATTCTACTTGCACATGTGTCAGTGTTTTGACCATAACTCACACTCCAGATGTCCACATGATGCGATTCTTGTGCCATTGGAAAGCTAGGAAATAGAGATACAACTTTTATGCAGACTACTTTTCCCATTTCTACTTTAAAGATAGAGAACATTGCGTTGGAAAATGATGAGGCGTAATGTAGCGTGAATGGAAATTTTGAAGATGATATTTGATGTTTGGGCCTTATTACACTTTTAAGCCCAAAAGTTAGAGTCAATAAGTTAACTTAGGGAATTTTAGGTTAAGATTGATAGTATAAATAAGATGTTTTAAGAGAAATCAAAGAGACAACATTTAGAGATTCAAGAAGCTGAAAGTTGAGGTAAAAACTCGAAAAGGAAGGCTACAATTAATTGTTTTGTTTTCTTCCTTAGCTTTTATTTTTCTTGTTAATCTCAATGGTTGAAATTTATATAATATTATTTGTTTTTGCAATTATGCATAGCTAAACTATTTTCTAGGATTGTAATTAAACTCACATGTAGTTTAAATTTTTAATCTCTTTCTTGCTTATCTTTAATGGGATTAAAATTGTTTATTCCAGTTTGTTCTTAAAGCTTTTAATTGTTTGATCACCAATTAAATTGATCTAGGAACCTAAACAAACTTGGAAAAGGCAGTTTAGTGTAAACTAAAATTAGGATAGCCTATGATCATATTAATTGATTTGTGCATAGTATAAGGATATACCTATATGCCATATGTAGTTAGAATTAGAGCTTGAACTTAATGTATCTGTTTTAATTTCAATTTACATAGGGTTTAGTGTTTTAGTTAAAATAGTTATTTTTATAAGACGAGTCAGGAGACCTTTATAAATAATTGGGGACTCTAGGTTAGCAATTCAACCATTGAAATAAGTTTAGGAAAAGAGGTAAGATTTAGGTGAAATGGGAGGGATATTGTAATCCTAGGCCTTTTTAAATTTGCTTACCCAATTATCTTGTTGCTGTAATTTTTAATTAAACTAGTTTTAGTTGAGTAATTTTTAGTTTAATTAGAATTCAGATTTTAATTATTTGAATAAAACAAAGTTGTTTTAATTTTTGTACTTAGTAATTTTCTAGATCAATTCTTTGTGGGATCGATACTCTGCTTACTTATATACTATTTATTCGATATATATATTTGCATAGTAGAATTTTAACTGACAAGTTTTTAAAACTATTGTCAGAGAATTGTTTCTAGAAGTTTTACTAATATTAATACCAAGCAATTTAGTCTTACTTCAAATTTTATTTTTCTTGTTTTAATAGTAATTTTTGTTTGTTCGTATATATCTTTGGTCAATGTATGCAAAAAAGAAACAACTTGAATCTTGTTCATTTTGACCTTGAGATAGAAAGAACTTTTAAAAGACATCAAAGGGAGAATTTGCAAGTTGTAACTTTAAATAAGACAATGGCTAAGGATAACAACAACAATGGCAACAATGCCATTAATCTAGTTCCTGAAGAAAATAAAGCACTACGGGATTATACTGTTCCTCTTTTACAAGGTTTACACCAAAGCATTAGAAGACCTTCCATCAATGAAAATAATTTTGAAATTAAGCCAACTTACATTCAAATGTTTCAATCTTCAGTCTAGTTTGATGGGTTACCCAGTAATCATCTTAATTCTCATTTGGTGAATTTCCTGAAAATTTGCGATCTTTTCAAATATAATTAAGTAACTAATAATGCTTTTAGACTGAGACTGTTTCTGTTTCCTTTGAGGGATAAAGCAAAGAGCTGGCTCAATTCACTGCCCAATCAATTTATTACTACATGGGAGGACTTGGCACAAAAGTTTATTTTAAAATTCTTTTTGCCCGCCAAGACTACAAATATGAGGAACAATATAACCTTATTCAAACAAGTTAAAGGTGAATCATTGTATGAAACTTGGGAAAGATTTAAGGAACTACTTAGAAGATGTCCACATCATGGGATTCCTGATTGGTTGCAAGTTCAAACATTCTACAATAGGCTGGTTGGTCCAAAAAAAACCACAATTGATCTGTTGCTAGTGAGTCATTATGGGTAAGAATGCTGCAGTTGCTTATAATCTTTTAGAAGAGATGGCTTTAAATAATTACCAATGGCCTTCAGAAAGGTCTAGTCCAAGAAAAGTTGTTGGAGCCTATGAAATTGATGCACTTAACACCTTAACTGCACAAATAGCTGTACAAGTGGCTACATTATCCAAGAAGTTTGACACACTAGGAGTTCATGCGATTCAAAATTCATTTGTAGTCTGTGACATGTGTAGAGATGGCCATTCAAGTGATCAATGTCCATACAATTATGAATCAGTCCAATATGTGGGGAACTTTTACAAGCAGTAAAATAATCCATATTCCAATACATATAATCTTGGTTGGAGAAATCACCTAAAATTTTCATGGAATAACAACCTAAGGCCTTCAAATCAAAAACCAATCATGCCTCCTAGTTTTCAACAACAAGCTAGACCACCAAATCTTGAAAAGAAGTCCTAAGTGGAAGAACCCCTATTGCAATATATATCAAATAATGATACTATAAATCAAAGCTATGGAGCCTCCTTGAGAAATCTTAAAACCCAAATGGGATAGCTTGAAAATTCCATCAACAGTAGACCCCAAGGTGCCTTACCAAATGACACATAAATCAATCCTTAAGGTATGAAACAATGCAATGCAATTACCCCTAGAAATGGAAACGAAGTTAGAGGGGTGAGTGAAAAATCAATTGAATCTTCAAAAAAACATGTAGATGAGGAAGAGCTAATTATTGAGAAAGAAGTTGAAACGGAAAAGAAAGATAATGGAAAAGCTAAAAATCAAGTGAAGTCTCAAGCAAATTATCCTCCACCACCATTCCCACAAAGGTTGAAAAACCAAAAGCTGGATAAACAGTTTGAGAAATTTCTCAATTTCTTCAAGAAGCTTCACATAAATATTCCTTTTGTTGAAACTTTGGAAAACATGCCAAGCTAGGTTAAGTTTTTGGAAGGCATCCTATCCAAGAAGAGAAAGCTGGAAGACTTTGAAATGGTTGCACTTACTAAGGCGTGCAGTGTTATACTTCAAAATAAGCTTCCACCAAAGCCGAAGGATCCAGAGAGTTTTTCTATACCTTGTACTATTGGCAAATTTAAATTTTCTAAAGCTTTGTGTGATTTAGATGCTGGTGTTTCAATTATGCCTTTGTCAATTATTGAGAAAATTGAACTTGATGAGATACAACCTACTACAGTTTCTTTGCAATTAGCCGACAGAACAATCAAGTAGCCTATGGGAATTATTGAAGATGTGTTGGTTAAAGTTGGGCATCTTTACATTTCAGTGGACTTCATTATGCTAGAGATGGAAAAAGATATGGAAATTCCTTTAATCATGGGACAACCATTCTTGGCTACTACTAGTGCAGTCATTGATGCTAAGGTAAGATAACTTTTAAAGTTGGAAAGGAGATAGTGGAGTTTAATATTTTCAATGCAATCAAGTATCCATATATAGATAGTTGCAAAAACTTAATTGAAGATATTCTTTTTAAAAATGCAAATTTTCTCAATATCTCACCCTCTTTTTGTTATATCAAAAAGGAAGATAGAAATACAATAAGCACAATTTGCAAAACATAATAAACATGATAAAGAATATGTAAAACCCGACCCTATAAACACATGTCATGATATACATGCATTGAGTAGTATGTTATTACGCTAGGAAAGTTCCTAAGAATAGACGAAACCCGATGTTGTACCTAACGGTACACTTGAGTTGATTTAACCTCGAACTAGTTCAAATAGGAATCGTAGGATGAAATTTAATATTTTACAGTCTAGGAATGACTAAAAATGATTGTTTGGAGTTCGAGGGTTCATTTGGGGAAAAATTAGAAATTTCGATGTTCAAGGGTAAAATCATCATTTTGCCACCTAAGATAATAATTTGATCATGGAGTGAAAATTCTGACCAAGATTAACTATTTGGAGTATAATTTAATGATAGGAAGTGAAAAATTTCAATTTCGGTAATTTTTGGAACATAAGGGTAAAACGGTAATTTTATCATTTTGAGGTAAAAATCGTAATTTTCACCACCCAAAACTTGTCAAAATCATAGGATTTATTTATTTTTGGTATGAATAACTATGGTATGTTAAGTGGTGAAAAATTGAAGTTTAAAGGATGAAATTTTAAAAACGGACCAACGGGAAAGTGACACATGGCATTTTTT
>NC_030851.1:17875841-17994166 GCF_000208745.1 Theobroma cacao | reverse complement strand
GACATAAGCCTTAACAACTATTTTGGTAAATTACAAATATTTTATGGTTTAAGAAATAAATTGGAAACATTATGAAATGGTTTCTGATTTGTTGTTTGAACTTGCCTCCATGTTTCTCGCGTTTAGATATTTATGATAATGTCTGTTTACTCATTGGGATTGCAAAATCTCACCCACCTCTTTTCCAAACATTTTAGGTCTGTGGTAGCTTGTAGATACCTTATTTTGTCGAGGATTCCAGTTGACATCTCTATCTCACAAACAATAGGTTACTATCACCAATACTTGGTGTATTTTGGGCCACTTGTCATTGTAATTATTATTGTACATTATAACTTTGTAAATTATTGTATGTATGAATTTATTTTACTTCCAAGTTATAAAAGATTTCTTACACGTATTTCTATAAATATTGTTTTATATAAAATCCTTATATTTTAATCAATATTTTGAATAGTAATATTTGTCTATAAATCCTTTTAAAATATTTTTGTCTTTTGATTTACTTGAGCCGAAAACTACTGAAAATTGTTTAAAATGGAATGTTTAAAAACGATTTCTCACAGAAAAGGCAAGAAACTGATATGTAAGCCTTGCGGGGTTCTAATTGGCATTCAGGGTAATGAGTGTCAATCGGGACGTCGTGGTGGTTATCATGGGTCTGAGGGAGGTTCCGGGTCGTGACAGAATATACCATTTGCTAGAAAAAGATATTCAATAAGCACATCAATCACTATCCCACCAAACAATTGACAAATACAAATAAAAGCTTCCCCTTGTAAAAGCAAATAAGCACAAAATCAATTGTAAGGGATACACTCATTTAAAACTCATTTTATCAATTGGTAAAGCATTAGTAAAAGCTCCCTCTATCATTAAGTATTCTAAGCATATCAACTTCAAAGCTTAAACACATTTAAGAAGGATATGATCAACTTTAAAGCTTAAATGAGAAGAGAAAATATAAAGCTTGATGTAAATTTAAAATTAGATGTCAATTGAAAATACCTAAAGCTTGCTACTAATGGTTGGAATAAACTTTATATCAATTGTGGATCTCAACATTCAAGCATAAATGAGAAGTATTGAAGCACAAAATCAAGTTGGTGTTAGAAAGATATTACCAATAATGAAAAACACTGATTGTTGGATTTTCACCATAACTTGTTGAAGATACCAAGTGCTAATGATACTAACCTTGATTCGAAGAGACATGTCTATATGAATGTCAAAAGTAAACTTCCCTTTAAGAAATCATAAGATCAACACAAATTATTAGGAGACAATTACAAAGTAGTTCTTAACCATGTCAAAGGCATCATTAGTCAACATGTGTCATTCCTAATCATTTTCAAACATCAATAAACGTTTCTAATTTTCATCAAGCATTTATTATTATTGTAACGCCCCACTCAAAAAAAAAATAAAAGTAAGTTGGGGCCAGCATGTGAAGAGAAAAAGGAAAGGAAAAAGACAAAAGAGAAGAGAAAAGGAAGAAGAAAAAAAAAAGAAAAAAAGGGGCCCTCCAAAAAGAGAAGGAAGAAAGGAGAGAGAAGAAGAAAAGTCAAGCTGCCAAAAAAGGAAAAAAGACGAGGAAGAAAAAGAAGAGGAAAGAGAAGGAAGAGAGTGGGGGACCCGAGGGAAAGAGAGGAGCGAGGAAAGAAAATGAGAGAGGGGGAGTGGTATCTAGGGGAGAAGAAAAGAAAGAGAAAGAGAAGAAGAAAGAGAGAGGGAGCATGGCGACGAAGAGAAGAAAGAGAGGGAAGAAAGAAGAAAAAGAAAAACAAGAAGAAGGAAATAAGGAGCAGAGACGGAGGAAAAGAAAAAGAGGGAAAAAAGAAAAAAGAAAAAACAGAATAAGGAGAGAAAAAGCAGCGATAGAGGAGAAGAAAGAGAGGGAAGAAATAGACAAAAAAAGAATAGCTAGATTCACGCACGAACCAATAGCGAAGTAGCGTCCCGCTATTGCGAGGTGAGTGAGTGCTAAATTTCAAAACTATGTCCCTATAATATATTATTTATTGATAGTTGACGAAATTGTGGACTACATGAGTTGGTAGAAAGCCTTAGGTTATTTGTGTTTGTGATAAGGATTTTAAATTTGCTTTTTTTATAATATATAAAAATATATATATATTTACATGTTTTTTTTAAATACGGGGAAACAAACCTCTGATTGGCTTTCACTTCAAAATCATACCTTGCAAGTTTGCGTGATGTTTAAGCTAATGGCCTTTGTATTGATTCATAAAACTCTATGATAAATTATTTTTTTCACTTAGCATGTTGATTTGGTAAATATGCCATGCTTTGAAATAAATTATGCAAAACATTCATTTTATGATTATACAGCTTTTAATCTGTCATGTTATGCAAATGTATTAAATTGCAATGATTTTATTTTAACGTGATTGAGATACTCTGGGTAAGACCTGTTACTACATCAAGTCAAGTGTGGTCTTTGTGCACAAAATAAAAATTATTGATTATTGATATTTGATTATAAAAGGGGACCTGAAGCCTCGATTTATATTGGGTGGCATGGGTAGTTCCCACGAGTAGGAAAAAAGGGGACATGAAATCCTGATTTATATTGAGTGGCGTGGGCAGTTCCCACAAGTAGGTAAAAGGGGGACCTAAAGCCTCGATTTATATTGGGTGGCATGGGCAGATCCCACGAGTAGGTAAAGGGGGACCTGAAGCCCCGATTTATATTGGGTGGTGTGAGCAGTTCCCACAAGTAGATAAAAGAGGGACCTGAAGCCCTGATTTATATTAGGTGGCATGGGCAGATCCCATCAGTAGGTAAAGGGGGACCTGAAGCCCTGATTTATATATGGCGGCGTGGGTAGTTCCCACGAATAGGTGATGATGTCTGAGAGAGTAAGCCTAAGGGCTATATTAAACCTACTCGAGGATGATGCTCTCTTGTAGATTTTTATTTCACTATGCATGGCATTAATACTTGAAAATTTTTATTTAATGGCAAGTGAAATTTACCTATTCATTGGTGATCAATTAATTCACCTTTTTATATTTAAGAATTTTCATTTTTCACTTGTCATTGAATTTAATGTTGATTGGATGTTGGGGTTTAAAGATTTTCTAGCATCCTAAATACAACTGTTTTCATACATGTTTATTTGGAAATTATTATTTTTGAGAATTGCAAGGTATAAAAATCAAATCTCTCAGTTTTATGGAATGTATTTTCTACGCTTACTCCTGAGTTTATAAACATTCCACCTTTATGTTTGTTTCCCCTCTTCGCCTGTTCACGAGGTCGATGATGATCACTGAGTCTATGAGACTCACACCCCTCTTAGTTTCCCTTTTTACAGATAGAGATCAGTCTAACGTGTAACCATTGATGCATACGAACCACCGCAGAGTAGGTAAAGGCATTTCCTAACCCCGCTGTTTAGAGTTGTGTCAGAACGAAATTTGCTAGATGTTGAAAAATGTTGCTAACTTATAAACGTGAATTGTTATTATTTTGAATGGAGTAGATAGTAATTTAATTATTAATAATTGCTTACACTCCTGATTATATGTATTTAATGAATCTAGCGAAAGTCTTGAATGAGGCTTTTCTGGGATTTAGCGAAAATTCCTCAGAAGTCTCAGACGCCGGTAGCGACCAAAAAGGGGGTCGTTACAATTATGATCATCAAGCAAGCATTGCCAAGTAATATCAATCATTCATTTCAAAAGAATTCTCCAATTCATATAAGAATGGTAATTGAAAGAGAATTTCTACAATAAGAACATATCATCACATATAAAGAGAATATGATCATTTAACACTCTTAGCAAACATTTTTCCAAATCATTATCAAGCAAGCATTTTAAGAAATATTCTCCAAGTCATGAATGACAGTAGCAAATCAAGGAGAATTTTCACATCGAGAAAGTATCATTATTAACGAAGCATTACCAAAAACATTTAGCGCTTTTTGCAATCATGCAAGAAAGTATTATGATCAAGCAAGCACAAGCATGATTACAAAAAAGAAAATTAGCTATCTTCACTAGTCATGATTCCAATTTGTTTCATGAAATGCAAGCATGATTTACTCTTCCAAAAATATATAAACATATGCCCATTAAAGTATGCAACCATTAAAGTTCAAGGTATATACTATTCATCAATAATTTATGATTCATGAGTAATATTAATTAACAATTAAGCACTCAACTCATGAATATGCTAAAAGTGGACATCCAATCATTAATGAATATTAATTGTCAAGATTCAAGAAATGAGTATTTAATTGAAAACCTAGAAGTCAAAGTTGGTTGCAAATAAAGTCTTTTAAATCAAGTAAACATTGACGCTCATGGAAGAAATAGTCAACATGTAAATGCAATTCAAAATATTTTTCATGTCATCAAAATATAATTCATGATCAAAAACTTGACTTGAGTTATGAAATTAAGCACTAGAAATAATTCTATTACTGAAGTCAATTTATAGACTTCAATAATTAAGGTCAAGCAAAATTAAATGTCATATAAGCATGTGACTTGACCAAAAATAATAGATGAACAGAATATATTTTTCACGAAGTTCAATAAGTTAATCCTTCTCAAATTCATATGCATAATCAAGAATTCAATTTTGAAACACTCATTTAAGCACAATCATAAAGCATATTTCAAGAATTGATTCTAGACTAAGCATTTGAGCATTCCAATTCTCAAGATATGATTTTTTAATGTAAGCACATGACAAATGGTAGATTCAAGAAATTAAAGCATTTATAAACAATTCAATGAAATCAAAAAGGTTTTCCAAGAAGAATATAGGTTCTCTTTTCAAAAATTTGCACATGAAACATGCACAATTTGAGTTGGGCATACTTAATGCCAAAACATGAACTCAATGACAATTCAATCTAGCAAGCAAACATGTACATCCAATAAGAACAAGTCAATAAGTATTTTTATCATGCAACAAACTTGTTCATGAATCATTATAAGCTCAAAGATGACAAGTATTTTTCTCATGCAAGCTCATTTTGCTTTAAAAGTACCAAATAAAATAATTAAGACTTATTAAGCTCATTATTAACCATCTTGAACTATTCAAGCTAGTTCTAAATTGCAAATCAAGGTTCTTCAAATGGTCAAAATTATCATACACACAAAGAAATAAAAAAAATTATCATGACCCAAATCTGAAGGTCCGTGACTAGTACGCACAAGCCTAGCAAGCAAGCCCGCGAGACTCGAGGAAGCTTTTAAAAGTAAGTCCTGTTTAACATATGTCATAATCATAAGGCCTCATGGCCAACATCATTTAACTAACCTTAAATCTTTAATATTCAACATTAGCCCCTCGGCTCATAATAACATTGAAGTCTTAAGCATGACATGTCTATAGTCTTACATTGGCTAACTTATCAAGTTATTAAACATCTCATTACATGACATCATACAAGGTGATGCAGTACCCACATAATCCAATCTAAAACATAACCATTTTATGCATTGCAGAAGTGTAAGACTCGCGTATCACTCAGCGGAGATACATCACTAGTAGATAACATACCACTTGCCAAAATTACATGTCGCATGTTGACAATGCTAACCGCCTAATCCTTGGTGTCTTTTATCAACACAATACAATCAAAAAAGGTTAGTCACACTAGTACTCAATGAACAGGAGAATAAATCAATTGTAAATGTGTAAGGATAATTGCTACACATATCTCTAAACATATGTACACAGTAGTAAACTCATCATATACATAGGGGGACAGGTCAAACATCACTTGTCATAACTATACTATCACCGTTTGGTCAGTCGCACTATGATGTGCTCAAACATACTCATTATCATATGCATAAGGTAGGCTAACTCTGTCTCACTTATCATTATTGTTATCATTATAGTCATCTATCGACTTTCGTCAATCGTGTGAACCAACCCACCATATGGCTGTTGACACACGTGTTTAACATATGTACCTTGTGAACATTTACATCAAGCATAAGTCCTTATACTCCAAAAATTTCATTCTATTACCTCACATTATCATACAAGACAGCTCTTACCTTAAGCCTTTGCATTTGATCATTATTTCATAATATAACATATCATGTATACATATCATATCCTATGGCATGCTTCTATACATTTTCAACATCATAACATATCATAAAGAGTTCTTCCCTGGACATAACGTAGTCACGTGCGGTGGCCAACCAATGGACAATATACAATATAATGCCACACCTTATCGCCCAAACAAACAACGAAGTCATGTCATGCCCCATTGCATAAACAAATGACGGAATCAATAAACATCATCCAGAACAATCTCAATAGATGGCATCATAGCACTACAGGAGGGACAGAAACACCATCCCTGCTTACTACCATCCTTGTAAGCATCATATATAATCATCGCACAATAGGCGAGAATCACAGGTAGGACGAAACCACTATTCCTGCTTACCACCATCCTTGTTGGCAAAATATACATAGTCACAGTGATATGGACACACTCAACCTCATTTCATTTGTTCGTCATCCGAAAATCATCCATGGGCAGTACATACATCATATCATTGACATTCTTTGTCACACATGATCACATTCATTTCATTATAACTTACTTATATCATCATCATATCACAGTCTATATATAGCCTAGGCATATCCTTCTAGGCATATCATGCATATCATACATTTCCTATAACATTCACTAGTCTAGACATAACACTTCTAGTCATATTCATCATATACACATTCACCATAATATCATAACTCTCATAATCTTGGCTTATATTTGTGTTAACATCATTAGCCTAGGCATACCCCATTAATCTTAAGCATTTTCTAATCTAGGAATTGTACCTCCAAACTTAAGTATAGCTCATTCATAGCATACATTATACATTTCATTATGGAAGCATGCATGCACCTTAGTCATCATACACCTATACATCAAAATTCCCCACTCACCTTGATAAATTAGAGGTGTTCCACAATCAAGCTTCCATCCTTAACCTCCAATTGTGTTTAGCTCATAAACGTGCCTAAATGACTCAATCTTTCCTTAAGCACATTAAAATATTACAAAACCAATTAAATCCTAGCTTTCAAAAAATGCCAACTTTTCTAAAGATAATCAAATCTTTAGCAATCCATCACATAAGTTCAAATCCTTCAACAATGAGCAAAACCCATGCCTTAGAAGTTGGATTGTGCTATTGTTTACCCCAAATCTCTAGTTAACTCAAGGAGGCCAATTCCACCAAGTTGAACTAATGCAAGATATAAGTTATTCACCAATTAAATTGGAAATCAATTGGTACAACATTTAATCCTACCTCTAGAAGCATTTCCCAAGCTCCACGTTTACTCCAAATAACTCCAAGTACTTCAAAAATCAATTCAAAAGTTAGGGTTTTTTGGTTTGAGAGAGAGAAAAATGAAAATCACATAACCTAACTTTTGGAAGTGAAATCACTTACCTCAAACACTTAGAATCTAAGATTGATTGTTGGACTTGAGTGGGTTTGAAGTGGATAAAATTTGAGAGAAAACGGTGAAAGAATGAAGGAAAAAGAAAAAAAATGAGAAAGGTTTGATTTTGGGGCTTTTAAGGCCGAACTTGACTAATTTGGTAGGCTAAGGTCGACTATGGGACGCTTGTAGTCAACCTTGACTGACAGAGTTTTCCCATTTCCCTTCCCAAAATCGACTATAAAGAACTTATTGTCGATCTTGGACCAAAATGTCCAATTCCACTCAACTTTTTTTCTCAAGATCGACTATGGAAGCCCTATAGTCAATCCTGGACCAACATGCTTGCATTTCTCCCATTTTTCCTTCTAAGATCAATTATAAAGAGCTTATATTCAATCCTCAACCAGCATGCTCAACTTTTCAGATCTAGATTCATAAAAAAAACTTCTTTACCGAGCCAAAACTAGTTCTAAACTTCTCTCACAACCTCAAATCATTATCAAACTCAATCCACACATAAGAATCATCCATTATCACATCAGATAGGAATCAAAACCTCAGCCATAGAGTTCATCATTTCTCATGTAACTTAATTTTCATAAAAAAAATTGGGGTTTTACATTCTCCCTTCTTTATACAAAATTTATCCTCGAATTTAATTACACACCATAATTTAAAACACATAGTAAACCTAAAAAAAATGGGGATATTTCTCTCATTTCCTTCACAAGTTCCCATGTGGCTTCTTTAATCAAATGGCTTTGCTATAATACTTTCATCGTAGTAATATCCCTGAAGCAAAGCCGTTTTACTTGTCGATCCAATATGGCTACAGGCTACTGCTTATAACTAAGTCCATCTTGTAACTGGACTTCATCATAGCTTATCACATGTGAAAGATTATGAACATGCTTCCTAAGCATGGAGACATGAACGACCGGATGAAAATCGAACAAGTTAAGTGGTAGCACCAAGTGATAAGCAATTGTACCAACATGTTTTAATACCTCAAAGGGTCTGATGTATCTAAGGCTCAATTTCCCTTTCTTTCTAAATCTTTTCACTCCCTTGGTAGGTGAAACTTTAAAGAATACATAATCGCCAACTTCAAATTCCAAGGGTTTTCACCTATTATCGATGTAAGATTTCTTACTACTTTGAGCAGTTAGCATCCTTTCTCGAATTACATAGACGTATCACTTTGCTTCTTGGACCATTTTTGACCCTAAGAGTTTCTTTTCTCCAACTTCAAACCACCCAATAGGTTATCTAGATCTTCGCCCATATAAAGCCTTATATGGAGCCATACCAATCATGGCTTGATAGTTATTGTTATAAGTGAACTCGACTAGAGGCAAGTAACGATTCCATGAAACTTCAAAGTTTAGTGTAATCGCTCTCAACATATCCTCAAGCATCTGGATGGTGCACTTAGATTGGCCATCCGTTTATGGGTGGAAGGCCATACTAAAATCTAATTTTGTCCTTTGCAATCTCTTCCAAAATCGACTCATGAATTGCGGTCCTCTATCGAACACTATCGTTAACAGAACACCATGTAGCTTGGCAACCTCATTAATGTATATTTGGGCATACCGAGTTGCTTCATACTTAGTCTTGATCAACAAAACGTGAGTAGACTTAGCTAGTCGATCAATTATCACCTCGATGGCATCCTAGCCACCCCTAGCTCGCAATAAACTCGTCAAAAAGTCCATTGCTACAAGTTCCCATTTCCACTCAGGAATCGATAACAGTTATAACAGTCCATAAAGCTTTTGGTGTTCATCCGTTACTTGTTGACATGTCAAACATCTAGAGACATATTCTACTATGTCTCTTTTCATTCCTAGCCACCAATAAGTGGACTTTACATCATGATACATTTTCGTGGCTCCAAAATGAATAGCATAGGCCACAACATGTGCCTCTCTCAATATCTCATTACTTAAACCATTAACATCTATCACATAAATTCGTGATCAATACCTCATTAGGCCATCAATGCCATAAGAGAAATCTTGACCTCTATCTTCGCTCATGTCTCCAAAAATCTTCACCATAAATTCATCTCGATCTTGGGCATCTTTAATTCAATCTAAAATCAATGATCAAACCCTGAAATGTGCTGTCAATGTGCCTAAACCATTATCCTCAAATTGAACTCCCATATTGCCTAGATCATAAAAACTTTCTACAATTGACCATCTCTCCACGTTCACATGTGCCAAACTCTCCATTAACTTATGGCTTAGGGCATTTGCTATAACATTCACCTTGCTTAGACGGTAGAAGATGGTACAATCCGTCTTTCAACAGTTCCAACCACCTACTTTTAAGTCTCTTTGCTAAAATATATACTTCAAACTTTTGTAATCAGTCTATAATTGCAAGTTTCACCATAAAGATAATGGTGCCAAATTTTTAAAGCAAAGACAATTGCAACCATTTCTAGCTCATGCGTACTGTAGTTCTATTCATGCCTTTTTAGCTGACAAGATGCATATGCTATGACTATTCCATTTTGCATCAATACGCAGCCCAAACCAACCCGTGACACCTCGCATACACGGTGTAGCCTCCAATCCCACAAGACAGGCTCAATATGGGCGTTGAGGTGAGATAGGTGTTGTTGATTCCTCACCCAATTGCACATATCGTTAATAAGTAATATAATAGTAAGTAGAATTTGTTCCCATGGAGAATTGAATTAATTCCTAATTGCTAACTACTAAAATTTTAACACCTTAATCTTATCCAAACCACCTAATTATTAAAAAGAAAAATTGAAACTAATAACTAAAACTAATCTAAATTCTTCAACAAAATTATTTTATTAGATTCGAGTGACTACCAGACCTAAGATTATGATATCCCTCAATACTTCCATCTGAATATTGTCTCTTTCTCTTAACTCAGCCTAATAGATTAAGTTGTTAACTTAGAGTCCTAAATTATTTATAAGCCTCTATCAAGTTTCTCATAAAAATATATTTTTCAATTAATTTATTATATGTCTATACAAATTAAATTAAAGAAAGATTCATTAAGTTCGCGCTCTAATTTAGGCTACGTATGGCTTATAGGTGTATGTTTACCCTATATACAAATCAAATCACCTAATCAATTAAGTGCATTCGATCATACGTTATTCTATTCTATGTCTGCCTCAATCTCCTTCATTAAGGTTTAACCTAGGTTTCCAATTCAATCTAATTGGTGGCCAATCAATTAGAAGAATTAAGAACAGAATAAAATAAATAACTTAAATTCATTAAACATAAGCAAAAGAGAGATAAATAAATCAAACTACATATTGAGTTCAATCATAATCTTAAATAAACAATTTAGTTCCCCATCAAGTCACACATCATCATCAAATTAAAGTTAATCATCAAAACCAAAACCAAGAAAATAAAATAATAACAAAAAGATAAAAAGAACCCAAGAGTTGAATTCTTGATCTCCAAATCTTCTTGAATTCTTCAATTTCTTCTTTAGCTCCAATAAGACTTTTCTTTAATGATTTTGTGGCTTGATTTTTAACTCTCAATCTTGTGTTTCATTCTCTTCTAAAAGTCCTTTGAAAGATTATTTTTATAGGGTTTTGAAGTTAGGCCAAGTTGAGTGGAGAAAGAAGTCAATTCGAATCAAGATTTCCTCATTAAACTATATGGGCCATGGCCTACTTCCTCCAAAGCCGTGGCCTTGACCACTTAAATAGCAGATATCGTAATTGTTCTAGGATTATTGCAATGCTCCAACTTTGACAAGATTTTGACCACCTTCCAAGCTGAATTGGGCAAAGTGGTACAAATAAAAAGTTGTAGCTTTTTTTCTTAGCTTTCTAATGGCTTCAGAATCACTTCATTTAAAGCACGGTAGAGAGAGATATGGCCAAAATACCAAAACATGTGCAGTGAAAGTCTACACCTTAAAATTGCTCTCCTACTTCCACTAAATTTTTCTTTCATTAAACACCTACAAAAACACAAATAAATCAATAACAACCTATCTTAATCACATTAACACCAAATTAAGCATAAAATTAACTAAGATGAGATTCACTCTGTAACACTCCGTACTTTGATATGGTGACTAATAAAGCTTATCGGATGCCAATTGAAGCATAATAAGATATTTTGGGTACCAAGGAGACAAGAGGAGACAAGTGAAAATTTTTGAAATAAAATAATATAATATTTTATTAATAAAATAATATTAAAATAGTAATATTTAATCGGATGTTGGAGTTAGTCGTGAAGAGGGATTACATGGTCAATCCAAGTGGGGGAGAAGACTGTATAAAGGAATTTTAGAGGTAAATGACGTAAGTGAGACCCGCATAATTTTATTAAATAGAACTAGCATGGGTAAGTAAATATTTAAATATTATAGTGACATCGCGTTGAACTGTAATTTCAATATTTTGATGGTACACATGCAAAGTAAGGAAGAAAGAAAGAAACTAGAATTTTTTTTAAAAGTGTTGGAAGGATCAAATTTTAAAATACAAAAATTAGAAGGTTGTGTAACAAATAAAATGAAGTTGAGGATTTACATGTAAATTGTATTAGTTTGAGGGAATAAAATAAATAAATAATAAAATAATAAGAAAATAAAAGAATTGGAAAGTGGTGGATGGGAATGAAGAAAAGTCAAAGCCATTTGAAAAAAAAATAGATTTGGAACAAAGTGGAGTGAGCAACCGGCCATGTGGCAAATACATGAGTTAAAATATATTTTCAATGATGAATTGAGTTAGTAGGGGTCGGCCACATGGAGCAAAGAAAAGAAAAAAAAAGAAGTCAAAGGCAGTTAATTGAAGAAAGAAAATGGAAAGAGAGAAGTCGGGTGTGAGGAAGAGGAGAAAAGAAAGAAAAGAAAGGTGTTGGGCATAAAAGAGAGAAAGAGCAGAATTTGAGAGAGAAAGAGCTAGCCAATGAAACCGTGGAAAAGAGAAAAAAGGAGCTAGAAGAAAAACTGAACAAGAAAGAAGAGAAAAAGCTGAGTGAGAGGAAGAGAAAGGAAAGAAAAAGAAGGGAGAAGGAACTGAGTTTGAAGGGGCAGTTTTACTGCCGAGTTTGAGGGAGCAGCTTGGCTGCTGATTTTTGAGGAAGAACAAAACAACTTTGGCTGTCGAGTTTTGAGGGAGAAATGAGCAGCTTGGCTATTGATTTTTGAGGAAGAACAAAGTAACTTTGGCTATCGAGTTTTGAGGGAGACAAGAGCCACTTGGCTGCTGATTTTTTAGGCTGAAATGAGCAGCTTTGGCTATTGATTTTTGGGTTGAAAGGAGCAGGAACTTGCTGCCGGTCGTGAGAAGGAAAGAGATGAGGAAATTGTGGTTGGCTTGTGAGTGTAAGAAAGAAAAAAAAAAGAGAAGAAAGCTGCTACCGACAGACGGGAAAGAGGAGAAGAAGAAAGAGAGGAAGAAACGAGAAAAGAAGAAAGAAAAAAAAAAGAGAGAATGGGCATAGCCGAATAAGAAAAAAATGGGCATAGCCCAATAAGAAGAAATGGGAAGAGCCCATGGAAAGGGCCCAATAGCAATAAAGAAAGAAAAGTCCAAAAAAGAATAAAGGTGGAGACTTAGGCTTGGGCTAACCTAGCCCAAATAGGTAAAAATTTCCTTGCTTTTATTGGGCTTGTTATGAAGTTGGATTATTTAGGGCTAGCCCACTTGTTTAGTTAAATTTTGGTTATTAATGATATGAATTAAATTTAAATTACATTATTACAATACTTAAAATTTGTATTAGGATGTGTCATAGGACTAAAGTAAAAAAGAAAATATGAAATTGATGAATAGTGCTCAAGTGAAGTTAAGAAATTTTAAATGATTCGTTGTGAAGAATTATTGTTGTCGGAGGAACTTATATGCATAATTTAGTTGAAAGTGTTAAGTTGAGGGGTATAATATTTGGAAGAAATAAGGAGAAATAATGTGGATTGAAATTGGAAAATAATTGGATAGATTTGAAATGACTATGGTTGCCGTAAATATAGTTAATATTGTGGAAATATAAGATGGATTTGGGTAGAAATTATTTAGAAAGGTTGAAGTAGGCACGTGACATCATAAATAAGTTATCGAAGATATAATATAAGGAATTACATAAGCAAATGATATAAGTAATTTTAATAAAAATGTATTAAGATGTGAGTTAATTGAAGATGGTTTCATGATAGGATGAAAAATATAAATTTGAGTAAGGATTAATGGAGTGAAGTGTTGCTCGTATACGTATGTAATTAAATATATTGAGTTAGCATTATTGGTAGGAAGTGCAAAGGCAAGGTTAGAGTACTGTGGTGGTGTGCCAGAGTAAATAACGAGCAACCGGCTAGTGAAAATAGTTAGAGACACCTCAGAACAAATAGCGACTTAATATCTCATTGTTACAAGGTGAGTGAACTTGCATTAAAATGTTTTGGGATATACACATTTATGTTTGATTAAATCCCTTAAAACGTTTTATTGGTTTTCTTCAAAACTCGCACGAGAACAGGCCTTTATGAAATGTTTTCATGCTATAAAATGGATGGTGTGATGAATCCATGTGTTTTCGTGTAATATTAATGTATATATATATTATGTCATAAATGATACATTGTGTGACAAAAATGCAACCGTGCGTGTGCGGGGTGAGTGTGCACCTGCCGATGATGACAATGGTAAGGGAGATGGATGATGATATTGCTTGTGCACGATGTGGGGGGATGAACACGATGACTCCAACTATGTGCATGATGTGGGGGGATGCACATGAGCTAAGTGAGACAAGATGTCCGGCTACGTTCACGATGTGGGGGGTTGCACATGAGCTGGGCGAGATGGTGGTGTATGTGTTTATATATATATATATATATATATTTACTATATAGAGATGTTTGGACTTAATATGTGCTTGCATTGACTGTTGAAAACTTGAGTATTGTCAATGTGTTCAGTTTAATATGCAATGTGGCATGAGTGGATTTTCTCAGTGGCAGTGAAAGCCCCTTGAATTTTATCTGGCTAGAATTTCGTTGTAACGAGAATACTTTTTCGCTGCAGTTATAGTTAATCTATTATGCTTGACTTGCTTGAATTCTACTAAAGTTTTCACTTCTCAACTTTTTATTATTCATGAGTCTTTCCTCATCATGTGATTAAACGACCAAGGAATTGAATGAGGGATTTTTTAAATTGAACTAAACTAAACTGCATTGTTTTGAACTTAATTGCATCATGATTTCTAAACCTTCCTTAACGTTGCTTGTTCCCTTTTTATGTTCACTCACAGAGTTTATACTCACGTTTTCAACTTCATGTTTTTAGATTCAGGGGTGGTTGGGATATAGACTGAGGTTCCCACATACGCCCATCTTTTGGTAGGTACCCTGGCATTCAGTAGTCATATTCCCCCTACAGAGTCACTCCGCTGACGGTCTAGGTCTTTGTATATGCTCAATGTGAATTGAAAAAAATACATTTAACAGACTATTTATGTATATTTTGAATTATGATGCCAACGTGAGCATTCATTTGGGTTCTATGAATTGCATTTGAAGAAATTGACATTTGAACACTATTAAGTACAGATCTTAAAGAAATATGATAGATAGTTGGACTAATATACAAGTGCATATAAAGAGGCTTGCTTGGGCCTAGCGAGCTGTGCCTATTGGGTCCTTGCACTGATCATGGCCCGGAGATTGGGTTGTGACACAGGTGGTATCAGAGCCCTAAGTTTAACTGAGTCCAAAGATTCCTGGTGTTTGTTAGTGGAGTTTTTAGAGTTAGTGTAGAGTCCTGTTCTTGGTTTGTGGGTGCGCGACACGAATCAAGGAAAGGAGGCTACATGAACTATTTTTCATCTAAAAGCCTACCTTTGTCCTAGTACTACAAGGTTAAGAATTAATGCGTGTTTGTGTATAGGTATGAGGTGCCCCTGTGATACAACATGAGCAACGGCGGTAAGAAACGGGAAAGGTCCCCTAATGCAAAAAAAGGATCGATAGACTCCACTGCTCGGGGTCATTATGCATTAAGTGTTGAAAGCATGGCTAGTAATCCACTTCCACTTCCTAATGAACGGGTCCCACCGGGAGTGGAAATAATGTCTTGTAAAGGGAAAGGTCTTGAGAGTAGTAAAAGCCTTACGAATGAGAACAACTCTGGTACTCTGGGATACGTGAACAAATTACTACAGGAATGGTATAAGAAAAAGGCGGAAGAGGCAATTGCAAGAGGAGATATTCGTCTTAGGAAGGTATCCATTGTCCGACACTCTCCACCTAGATGTGGAATAGGTGTCGCGCTTGTGAGTAACGAGGAATGCAGGAGAATACAGTAAGCTTGGATTGAGGAACAACTGAAAAAATCTCAAAAGGAAGAAGAGGACCTGAAAAAGGATCCGTCGATGTGCCCGGATCAAGGCGACGAGGATCCTAAAGACACTTAATACCTTCGTTGAAGTTCGTATCACTTTAAGTCTAGGTAGATGTGGTGTAAGGGAAATAATAGTAATTATTGGTACAAAGGAGTTAAGGGTTGGCTTTATTTCATATGACTTGAACGGATTATAAATTAGCTGTTTAAATGACAGGAAGTGTATGGGAATCTTTTGGTATGATAGAGGTAAATTAGCAATATAATTATCGAGGAAGGATATTCACCTTAGTGGCGTGATTGGTTGCCTTAGATAATTATTAAGGATCGACGTAGAAAGTTATTAATGGTACAAACAACTGCGAAACTTGATAAATGATTACTGGTTAATCATGGAAAGGTGGAAATTGAAATCCCAATTGCAGTTACAATTCGAAAGGATATGGGATGAATCAATAAGGCTATAGGTGACATTTGGAATGAAGGATGTGATTAAGTCGAGGATTGTAATTTAAGCATGCAGGGGATTACAAAATAATGCCATAACATTTTGAGGTAATAAGTGGGCATAAATATATCCTTGGGGAAAGATGAATTTTTTATTTAATAAGAATTATGAGAATAAAGTGAGGAGGAAGGTGAACTATTTTCATGGTCATTTATACCGAAAGTCAATAAACTATTAGAGTACAAGACAAGAAAGATAATTAGTTATGGATAACAACAAATTTGTGGAATGCCATAAATAGTGAGTAATTATGTGTGGGGTGATATATGTATTGTGAATTCATTACACCATATGGAAAAGACGCCTTAAGGTGGGATTTCATGAATGATGATAAAAGTCAAAACATGACATGAGTTGAAAGTATTAACTTGGCTTAGTGCATATGATAAGCAAAGAGAAGAATGACAAATTAGGGATTGAATGGACGAGTATGTATTTATATATCTTAAGAATAGGTGCATGTCTATAGAACAATATGCTTGGGACGTTAAGGAGTAAATAAGAGACTAAGTGTTTCGGAAATGCACAAATATCTTCGAAAAGGAATTACCAATCATACACGGTAAGTATAAAATATGGGATTTTTGAAATTTGCTTAGGAGCCTAATGGCTAAGTCACGGGTTAAGTAATCACATGCGGTGAGACATGAGTTTAAGATAGGTATTCCCAAGGAAATACTCAAGAAGAGTTCTACTATGGATCTTGTGAAAGCAAAAATTAAGTTATGTGGTTATCAAGAAGAAGTCGTAAGCTGAAAGTGAGATTTGTATTAACATTGAAAAGTACTTAAGGAGAACCTTGTTTCAAGTCTTGTAGTTTCAAGTGCAAATTGCATATTGGTCTAGGGAGAATGATGTCACATTAGTATGGAAGAATAGAACAAAGGGTGATTAAAGATAATCTATATAATGAAGTCTGATAATGAAAATGTGCTAATGTAGTATGGAAATTGGAATTCAAAAATGGTTAAGGCATGCACGATCCGAATGAGTCTAAGTTTTAAATTACTCATTAAAGTAGAACTGCAACAATGATATATAATATATATATATATATATATATATATGTTAAAGGTATGAAGAATAATTGAGAAATAAGGATGACCTTAGGGATTGTGGTATTGCATAAGATGCAATGATATAATAAAGATAAACCCTTGAGAAATCAACAAGATTACAAAGCATATATGGATACTATATTGTAATTTAATGAAAATGACATTTAGCAAGTGAGATGTGAGTAATGACATTATGAGGCAAGGATATATAGTATGATGAAACTCAAGCATATAACTGGAAATGATATAAACGATATGAAGTTATGCATAGGCATAACAAGAATGATGACATACATTATGAGGATATTATATTGCATCGCAAATAAGGATGGAGATGAATAAAGAGAAACGTAGTTCAAGGCACGTGAACACATGGATCCCTATGTGTAACGAGGAATGTTGACATTTGGAAATGCATGTACATACGTATATGTGAATTTGAAGGCATTAACCTTTCTCAATGTTGAGACTATGTACAGAAATGAGTATGGCATGCTTATAATGCTATAGGCAACATAATGATGTATGGGGATAAGATGAATGAATAAATGTCGAGAAGCTTGGCAAAGAGTGAAATAATAAAATGGTGATTAAGTATACATAAGTAAGTACAATATGTGATCGAAATCTGCATGATTGAAATGGAGCTATGGTTCAAATTTAATTATAGTGATAGATGCATGCTTGGTGTCTCAATATAAGAAATCATGATTATGAAGGGTACTGCTAATTTGATTCTAAAGGATAATAATTGATATAAATGAAGTATTCAAGTTGAATTGGAAGTGAACGAGGTGAATAAATTGAAATTCCCTATAAAGGGACAAATAGAATATGATCATAGAGTGAGATTAATAACCTGACACTGATGTGAATTCGAGGAAGAATTCTATTTAAGTGGGGGAGACTATAATACTCCGTACTTTGATATGGTGAATAATAAAGCTTATCAGATGCCAATTGAAGCATAATAAGGTATTTTGGGTACCAATGAGACAAAAGGAGACAAGCAAAAAATTTTGAAATAAAAAAATATAATATTTTATTAATAAAATAATATTAAAATAGCAATATTTAATCAGATGTTGGAGTTAGTCGTGAAGAGGGATTACATGGTTAATCCAAGTGGGGGAGAAGAATGTATGAAGGAATTTTGGAGGTAAATGACGTAAGTGAGACCTGCGTAATTTTATTAAATAGAACTAGCGTGGGTAAGTAAATATTTAAATATTATAGTGACACAGAGTTTAAGTGTAATTTCGATATTTTGATGGTACATGTGCAAAGGAAGGAAGAAAGAAAGAAATTAGAATTTTTTTTAAAGGTGTTGAAAAGATCAAATTTTAAAATACGAAAATTAGAAGGTTGTGTAACAAATAAAATAAAGTTGAGGATTTACAGGTAAATTGTATTAGTTTGAGGGAATAAAATAATAAGAAAATAAAAGAATTGGAAGTGGTGGATGGGAATGAAGAAAAGTCAAAGCCATTTGGAAAAAAATAAATAGATTTGGAACAAAGTGGAGTGAGCAACTGGCCATGTGGCAAATACATGAGTTAAAATATATTTTAAGTGATGAATTGAGTTAGTAGGGGTTGGCCACATGGAATAAAGAAAATAGAAAAAAAAAGAAGTAAAAGGCGGTTAATTGAATAAAGAAAAAGGAAAGAGAGAAGTTGGGTGTGAGGAAGAGGAGAAAAGAAAGAAAAGAAAAGTGTTGGGCATAAAAGAGAGAAAGAGCAAAATTTGAGAGAGAAAGAGCCAACCAATGAATCCGAGGAAAAGAGAGAAAGGGAGATAGAGGAAAAGCTGAACAAGAAAGAAGAGAAAAAGCCGAGTGAGAGGAAGAGAAAGGAAATAAAAGGAAGAGAAAAGAAGTTGAGTTTAAGGGGGCGGTTTTGCTAGTGAGTTTCGAGGGAGAAAGGAGCAGGTTGGCTGTTGATTTTTGAGGAGGAAAGAAGCAGCTTGGCTGTAGAGTTTTAAGGGAGAAAAGAGCAGCTTGGCTGCTAATTTTTGAAGAAGAACGGAGCAGCTTTGGTTGTCGAGTTTTGAAGGAGAAAGGAGCAGCTTGGCTACTGATTTTTTAGGCTGAAATGAGCAGCTTTGGTTGCTGATTTTTAGGTTGAAAGGATTAGAACTTACTACCGACGGTGAGAGGGAGAAAGAGGAGGAAATTGTGGCTGGTTTGTGAGTGTAAGAAAGGAAAAAAAAGAGAAGGTGCTACCGATGACAAGAGAGAGGAAAAGAAGAAAGAAAGGAAGAAACGAGAAAGGAAGAAAGAAAGAAACAAAAAAGAAAGAGTGGGCATAGCCCAATAAGAAAAAAAATGGGCATGATTCAATAAGAAGAAATGGGAAGAGCCCATGGAAAGGGCCCAATCGCAACAAAGAAAGAAAAGTCCAAAAGAGAATAAAGGTGGAGACTTAGGCTTGGGCTAACCTAGCCCAAATAGGTAAAAATTTCCTTGCTTTTATTGGGCTTGTTATGAAGTTAGATTATTTAGGGCTAGCCCACTTGTTTAGTTAAATTTTGGTTATTAGTGATTGTTGATCCTAATAATATGTGCTAGAAGGGGGGTGAATAGCACAATTTGGCTCTAGACAAGATTGGAAACTAATTTTTAGAACTTAAGAAAACAAAAACAAAGTATAAAATGCATAGCAATTTAGAGTGGTTTGGTCCAAGACCTACATCCACTACCTTGATTATCCAACCAAGGATTTTCCCACAAATCCACTATGGACCGGTGAAATTCACAAGCTTTCACCAAGCTTTACAGTGGCTTTTACTAGGCTCAGCCAAAAACCTTTACACTAGTTTTTCACGGGCTCAACTAAAACCCAATGTGGTTTTCCAAGGCTCAACCACAACTTACAACAATCAAGCTATCCCAAGCTTGAACAACCCCTTAGAATAACTCCCTCACTCTAAGAATACAAGAGAAATAGTAAAAGAGAGTACCTATGATCACTTGTTGATCTGATTAGTACAAGATTGAGCGCTAAATACAAATACAAAAGTGGGTATTTAAGTACAGACAAGTGCAGTGAAGTTTTTCTGGTTTTTCTACTTTTTATAGCTCAAATCTCATTCGAGGCTTCAAAAAACTTGTTTTTCATTGTTGGAAGACCCTTTTATACTTGGAGATGCAACTCTGATGGCAGTTTGGTAGTTTATATCCGTTGGAAACAGTTATGGCTAAGTTCTTGCCGTTAATATGTCTTATAGTGCTCTAGTTCAAATTGCAGACAAAGAGCTCTTAGTCGACTAACTTGGTTGACTAAGTTGGTTTTGTTTTTGGTTTGCAGATTTTGGCAGACAGTACTTAGTCGACTGACTTGGTTGACTAAATTGATTCTGTTTCTCAAACTCTTCAGCACCCTATTTCTCCAATTTGAAATTTGGTCAACCAATGTTCTTCCTTGTTTCACCAATAAACTTCCTTCTTGTTATTTATTTACATCTTGTTGATCTTATCCCTCTTTTTCTTTCAAAAATACTCTTTGAAGAGTCAATAAATTAATTTCATATATTACTTTTTTGCACACTCAAGTAAAGGTATTAGACACACATAAATGGGAATGTTTTATTATCATCAAAAACTAATGGAGCCAATAGTGATATGAATTAAATTTAAATTACTTTAATACAATATTTAAAAATTGTATTAGGATGTGTCATAGGACTAAAGTAAAAAAGAAAATATAAAATTGATGAATAGTGCTCAAGTGAAGTTAAGAAATTTTAAATGATTCGTTGTCATGAATTATTGTTGTCGGAGGAATTTATATGCATAATTTAGTTGAAAGTATTAAGTTGAGCGGTATAATATTTGGAAGAAATAAGGAGAAATAATATGGATTGAAATTGGAAAATAATTGGATAGAATTGAAATGACTATGGTTGCCGTAAATATAGTTAATACTGTGGAAATATAAGATGGATTTGGGCAGAAATTATTTAGAAAGGTTGAAGTAGGCACGTGACATCATAAATAAGTTATCGAAGATATAATATAAGGAATTACGTAAGCAACTAATATAAGTAATTTTAATAAAAATGTATTAAAATGTGAGTTAATTGAAGATGGTTTCATGATAGAATAAAAAATATAAATTTGAGTAAGGATTAATGGAGTGAAGTGCTGCCCGTATACGTATGTAATTAAATATATTGAGTTGGTATTATTGCTAAGAAGTGCAAAGGTAAGGTTAGAGTATTGTGCTGGTGTGCTAGAGTAAATAACGATCGACCGGCCAGTGAAAATAGTTAAAGACACCTTCGAACAAATAGTGACTTAATATCTCATTGTTACAAGGTGAGTGAACTTGCATTAAAATGTTTTGGGATATACACATTTATGTTTGATTAAATCCCTTAAAACGTTTTATTGGTTTTCTTCAAAACTCGCACGGGAACAAGCCTTTATGAAATGTTTTCATGCTATAAAATGGATGGTGTGATGAATCCATGTGTTTCTGTATAATATTAATGTATATATATATATTATGTCATAAATGATACATTGTGCGACAAAAATGCAACCGTGCATGTGTAGGGTGAGTGTGCACCTACCGGTGGTGAGGGAGATAGATGATGATATTGCTTGTGCACGATGTGGGGGGATGCACACGATGACTTCGGCTATGTGCACGATGTGGGGGGATGCACATGAGCTGGGTGAGATGATGACTTCGGCTATGTGCACGATGTGGGGGGATGCACATGAGCTGGGTGAGACGAGATGTCCGGCTATGTGCACGATGTGAGGGGATGCACATGAGCTGGGCGAGATGGTGCTGTATGTGTTTATATATATATATATTTACTATATAGAGATGTTTGGACTTAATATGTGCTTGCATTGACTGTTGAAAACTTGAGTATTGTCAATGTGTTCAGTTTAATATGCAATGTGGCATGAGTGGATTTTATCGGTGGCAGTGAAAACCCCTTAGATTTTATTTGGCCAGAATTTCGTTGCAGCGAGAATGCCTTTTTGCTGTGGTGATAGTCAATCTATTATGCTTGACTTGCTTGAATTCTACTAAAGTTTTCACTTCTCAACTTTTTATTGTTCATGAGTTTTTCCTCATCATGTGATTAAGCGACCAAGGGATTGAATGAGGGATTTTTTAAATAGAAATAAACTAAACTGCATTGTTTTGAACTTAAGTGCATCATGATTTCTAAACCTTCCTTAACGTTGCTTGTTCCCTTTTTATGTTCACTCACAGAGTTTATACTCACGTTTTCAACTTCATGTTTTCAAATTCAGGGGTGGTTGGGAAGTAAACTGAGGTGCCCACATACGCCCATCTTTTGGTAGGTACCCTGGTATTCAGTAGTCATATTCCCCATCCAGAGTCACTTCTCTAATGGTCCAAGTCTTTGTATATGCTCAATGTGAATTGATAAAAATACATTTGACAGACTATCTATGTATATTTTGAATTATGATGCCAATGTGAGCATTCATTTGGGTTCTATGAATTGCATTTGAAGAAATTGACATTTGAACACTATTAAGTACAGATCTTAAAGAAATATGATAGATAGTTGGACTAATATACAAATGCATATAGAGAGGCTTGCTTAGGCCTAGCGGGCTGTGCCTATTGGGTCCTTGCGTTAGTCATGGCCAGGAGATTGGGTTGTGACAGACTCATCTAAATTAACTAATTTAAAATAATTAAATAAAACCTAATAGTTTCTATGCATTACTTACAAAAACTAAGCAAAATTATTATTAAAAATTAAGCCTAAATAACTCTATATCATAGCGTTATCACACCCCCAAACTTAATATTTTGCTAGTCCTCAAGCAAAACATAGAAAAGAAACTAACTTACAAAAATCAAATTCAGTTAATGAAAAATGAAATAAATATAGTTACTACTACTACTACTACTACTACTACTAGAGATAAAGTGCACCAACTCAATGATTCTCCATAATTTCCTCAAAATTATGTCTATCAATCATTAACCAAAGGAAACATATAGGCATCATTCAAATTCATATTTCAATTCCAATGCGAGCACATTCTCGAATGGATTTTTGTGTGTGTGAAATCTTTTACCAATAATATTATGACAGCCGGATGAGTTTATGCCAACATAAATTTCAAATTAACACTTTTCATCTCTCCCTCCACTAATGCAGACTAACACCAGGCTAGGGATCAATAGGACTTTATAAAGCTTGTAATGTATGGCTAGAGTTAAGGTAGGATACAAGATAATAATGTGGCTTAAATCACCCTAAGCACATAATTATTCTAGGACCTATATATGGAGCTTTATTTTCATTCTCCAAATACACATTTTTCTTTCACATTTGAACTTTTCTTTGTTCTCAACATTTTTTCTTTTTTTTTCTTCTCACAATTTCACAATTTCACATCCCTAAACTTATTTTCTTTATATTGTAGGTAATGGGATGATTTTTAATATTTTTCATATGTTGAACATTTTTTTTTTCACATCAGCATTACCTTTCCACCTTTTTCAACATTTAGCTTAATCTATTTTTTCTAAAACAATATACAGGCTTAGGAGTGAGGGTTGCAAAATTAGAAAATTAATTTAAGGTTAAGCTCAATTATTATGTAGTTAAACAAAGAAAAGAGAAATTAGGCTCAAAAAAGGTATACTAGGGACAAAAATTTAATAAGGTAGGCTTTTTAGGCTCAAACGGTCCGAAGATAGCCTAAATCATCTCCCTAACTATCTATTGCCAAGATTTCACCTCGAGAGAAAATCAAGCAAATTCTAGAATTCATGACATAATCTACAATTTACATCACTATAAACCTTCTCTAGATATTCATAATAATTCAAAGCAAAAAATATAGTGACCAAAATTGTGGAAATCACATCCTAACAATGATACTTAACAAAAGCATTTAGCATGAATCCAAACAAAAACCTTATTAACCAAAAGCTAAGAATTCAAGACAACTAGTTATCATCATTGGATAGAGAAATCATCAAAAAAATTGGCACAACTTGGCACAACTTTACTCTAGATTCCTAAAATTCTAACAAGTAATAAATTCATTTGCCAACTAATCCTAAATTATTTATAAAAATCAAAACGCATATAAATAAAACTAAATCTAAATCTTCCACAAAATATTCATCACCAGAAAAATAAATTCACTCCCAAAACTTAAACTAAACATTGTCTCCAATGTTAGAAAACATAAAGGAAAGGTAAAGAATACTCTCCTAATGGGTGGATGAATTTGGAGAAGCTCTAATCCTCTTCTTCATCGCAATCATCCTCTGCATCATTATTCTCATTACCCTCTGCCTTATTGGCACCCCTAGGAGGATTAGGTGCATGTGGAAAAATAGACATATCCATTCTCATAAAAGCACCATAAGCTTGAAACATGTGGTCCATATGTTGATTACATTAGGGTTGATAAGTCATGTGTTGCTCAAATTGTTGCCCAAGGTTCTTAACTAGGTGCTCAAGGTTCTCAATTCTCTAGGACATCGACCATTGTTGGTGTCTTAGTCTAGGGGGTAGAGGATGATGTGTAGAAAAAGAATAAAAGTTTGAGATTATCTGATGATGAGATTAAAATCAATTAGAAGTTTAGGGTGCAACAACTCCTCACTAGCATCCCAATGTACACCAGCTTATTTGCACCTAGTTGTAATCAAAGAAAGGAACCACAAGCCTTCACGATTTGATTTTGCAATGTGAGTCATGCTTTTGCAAATTATGTGGCCAATATCAATTGTGTGTCCAGTCGTGATTGAATGAATGAGGATGGCTCAATCTTTTGTAACATTACTGGTATGTGTGGTAGAAAGTAATTTGGAACCCACAAAATATAACTATATCTTAGAAGTTGGTTTCATCACAGTCCTCTTGAATGAAATTGGTGCATTATTGAAGAATCACCATTGAGCACCCTCATTGCAGAGTATATTAATGATATCATCCCAATTCTCATACTCAGCTAAATATTAACCATATCCATTGTTTTCAATATCAAGAGTTTCATAAAATTCATTGATGGCATGGCTCAAGAAGGGAACTAATTTACCTCGCACAAAAACAAAATCATTAGTAGCTTCAACAGAGTTAGCATAAAATTCTCTTACCGAAAGGATACTTACAGTTGCTGGCAAGGCACAAAATTTTTGCCAGTGGCAACCATCAATCATTGGTTGAACGTCAAAATGTGTAGTCAACCCTTGATCCAATCCTTGTTCGGGTATTGTAATTTTGTTTACAAAAGAACTTGCGTGTCCGGCCACAGCATCAGCTGACAAAAATCTAGTATGATCAAATGAACCACTGGAATTTTGTCTTGATCAATTAGGTGCCATTTTCAAATTTCCTACAATTAATTCTCAACCAAAAGAAAAGAAAAGAAAAGTTCCAACAAAACACAAAAGACCATCACCAATATTAGCTCATATGTCTTCTCATCATAAAGTAATGCCCATAGTATCAAGTAAAAATCCACTAACTACAATACTTCTAAACTACGAGGCATATAAAAAAAAGAATAATAATTTAAAATCAAGAAACTTACCCATATTCCCCAATTTCCACTTATCTTTGAAATTTAAAGCGCAAAACCAAACAATTTACTATACCCATATAATTAAGCACAATGTCTCAAGAATCATCAATACCCATCACAAATTTCCAACAAAATAAAAATATGAAGTAAGTCAACAATAATACAAATAGAAGAAGAAAAGAGAAAAAAAAGAAAAAAATAAAGAAGAAAAAAGAGAAGAGAAAAAATAAATAAATAAATAAAAATATTGAAACTTACTTGATATTTAGAGCAAATATGTTGAAAATATGTTTAGGTAATGGGTAAGAAGGAATAAAGATGGAAAAGGAATAGTGATAATCTAAAAAGTAAAGGAGAGACGGAGAAGAATGGGTAGAAGAAAAAAAAATAGAGTGCAGAAATTTATACTAAGAGAGAAGGGTAGGTGTGCTAGAGGGGTAAGGGGGGTTTTATGGGAGGCATGGAATTGTCAAATGTTGGCAGCCCATTGGGGGGTGGTAGTGGGTAGTGGACTACCCATTATTGGCAACCCACTTCAGGGGGGACCATGGCTTACCCAATGTGGGAGCCACGACCCACGTTTTATGATTGTCGCTAGGAGCCTCGACCTCTTTTTTTTTGTGGGCTGCCTAAAGGTGGAAGCCCAAAACATGGGGCTACAACCTACCCCTAGTGGTCACCGTGACCCTCGTTGGTAAAAGTCGCGAGACCGCAGCGCACGTTGTGGGGCTTCGCTAGGCCATAGCCTCGCTCTGGGGAAGTCGCGGTTTACCCCTTCCCCAAAATTTTTTTTCCAAAATATTTTTTTGAATTTTTTAATTTTTTTATGGGGGGCCGTACATGTTCCTACAAAATAAAAATAATTAAAAGGAAATAAAAGAAAGAAAGTTAGAATGCTTAGATTGCCTCTCAAGAAGCTCTTGATTTATAGTCTTTGGCTTGACTTTCTCTAGTTTAAATGCATCGATAAGCTTGATTAAGGACCTTTGAAGATTGAAATCATCTCCCCAATAATGCTTTAGTCATTGTCCATTCGCCTTGAAGGTTGATTTATCATTAATTACCTCCATTACTCCATGAGGATACACTTTCATCACAGTGAAAGGTCTAGACCAATGAGATTTCAACTTTCCAGGAAATAATCTCAAACGAGAATTGTATAGAAGAACATGTTGGCTAGGCTCAAAACTTCTCTTTATGATTTTCTGGTCATGCCATCGTTTTGTCTTCTCTTTGTAGATTCTTGCACTCTTATAAGCTTCTTGACGAAATTCATCCATCTTAGTAAATTGTAAAAGCCGCATTTCTCTAGCTGCTTGAAGATCAAAATTAAGCTTTTTAATTGCCCAACATGCCTCATGTTCAAGCTCCACTAGAAGATGACAAGCTTTACCAAACACCAATCTATAAAGAGACATCCCAATTAGAGTTTTATATGCAATTCTATATGCCCACAAAGCATCATCCAGCTTTTTCAACTATTCTTTTCTGGAAGGACAAACAATCTTTTCCAAAATTCTTTTAATTTCTCTATTTTAAATTTCCATTTGGCCACTTGTTTGAGGATGATAGGCAGTGGCTATTTTGTGTTTGACTCCATATTTGACAAAGATTGCCTCAAAATTTTTGTTACAGAAGTGAGATCCTTTATCACTGATTATGGCTCTAGGTGTTCCAAAACGTGTAAAGATGTTCCTTTGCAATAAGTTTATCCCTACCTTAGAGTCATTCCTTGGTAATGCAACAGCTTCAACCCATTTAAAGACATAATCAACAGCAACCAAGATGTTTTCATTATTGAAGGATGGCATGAATGGACTCATAAAATTAATTCCCCAAACATAAAAAATGTCAACTTCCAAGATGTTGTTGAGAGGCATCTCATGTCTTCTAGATATATTGCCCACTCTTTGACATATATCACATCTTTCAACAAAATTATAAGCATCTTTGAAAAGAGAAGGCTAGTAAAAACTTGATTGTAGAACCTTGGCAGTAATTCGTTTCCCTCCATAATGTCCTCCATAATCAGATGAATGGCAATGATGAAGAATATTTTCAAATTCTTCTTCGAGAAAATACTTTCTAATGATTTGATCCCCATAATGCTTGTAAAAAAAAGGCTCATCCCATATGTAGTATTTGATATCACGCAAGAATTTCTTCTTTTGTTGAGACTTAAATTCTGAAGGGAAAAGTTTACTCATGAGATAGTTCACAAAATCAGCATACCATGGCAAATTTTTCTACTTCTTGACATGAAACAATTGCTCATCAAGAAAGGTCTCATTGATCATTGTTGAATTCTTAATTTGTTCTCCATTCTCCAATCTTGATAAATGATCTACCACTTGATTTTTTGTACCTTTTCTATCTCAAATTTCTAAGTCGAATTCTGGAAGCAAAAGTACCTATCTTATCAAGTGTGGCTTTGCATCTTTTTTCTTAATCAGATATTTAATAGTAGTTGCATGGTTAGTGCAGACAAATACTTTAGTACCAACAAGATAAGAGCAAAATTTATCCAAAGTGAAAACAATAGCAAGCAATTCCTTTTTAGTTGTGGTGTAATTTGCTTGAGCCTCATTCAATGTTCTGCTAGCATAACAAATAGGATGCAAAATCTTCGCTTTTCATTGTCCTAAAACTGTGCCAACTGCATAATCACTAGCATCACACAGTAGTTCAAAAGGAAGATTCCAATCAAGAATAGTGATAATAGGAGTAGAAATTAATCTTTTTTTCAATTTAACAAAAGCATCATGGTAAGCATTATCAAAATTAAAAAAAGTATCCTTTTCTAACAAATTACACAGTGGTTTAGAAATTTTAGAAAAATCTCTAATGAATCTCCTATAAAATCCAGCATGTCCCAAAAAACTACGAATGCTCTTAACAAAAAGTAAGAGGTTGAAGTTTTTAATTGTGTCAATTTTCACTTTATTTACTTTTAACCTTTACTAGAGACTCGATGGCCTAAGACTATGCCTTCTTACATCATAAAGTGACATTTTTTTGAATTTAAAACTAAATTAGTTTCTTCACATCTCTTAAGTACTCTAGCAAGATAAAATAGACAATCAACAAAATTATCCTAAAAACTAAAAAACAATAATAAATATTTCCAAAAACTTTTCAACCATATCAGAAAAAATTGCCATCATACATCTCTGAGAAGTAGCTGGAGCATTACAAAGTCTAAAAGGCATTCTACAAAAAGCAAAAGTTCCATAAAAACAAGTAAAGGTGGTTTTTTCTTAGTCTTCAAGAGCAATGGCAATTTGATTATAACCAGAATAACCATCCAAAAAATAATAAAAATCCTTACCTGCTAGTTTATAAAGCATTTGATCAACAAAAGGTAGTGGAAAGTGATCTTTTCTAGTGGCTTTGTTCAATTTTCTATAGTCCATTGATAAATCTATGATATAGAGTTATTTGGGCTTAATTTTGATAATAATTTAGCTAGGTTTTTGTAGTAATGCATAGAAATTAGTAGGTTTTTTTTAACTGTTTTAAATTAGTTATTTTAGGTGAGTCAATCTAATTTTGGTTAATTTTATGCTTAATTTAGTCTTAATATGATTAAGATAGTTTGTTATTGATTTATTTGTGCTTTTGTAGGTGTTTGAAAAAAGAATTTTAATGGAAGAAGGAGAGCAATTTCGAGGTGCAAACTTTTAATGTACATGTTTCGATATTTTGGCCATAACTTTCTCTACAGGTCTCTAAAAGAAGTGATTCTTGTACCATTGGAAAGATAAGAGAAATATATACAACTTTTATGTCTATCACTTCACCCAGTTCGACTTGTAGAATGGTCAAAATTGTCGAATATAATGCACTATAGCAGTCTTAGAGCAATTGCGAATTCTGTTAATAAATTTGGCAAAGCTGCGACTTATATAGTCTGATAAGGAAATCCTAGTTAAAATTGACTTCTTTCTTCACCCAACTTGGCCTAACTCCAAAGCCTATAAACACAACCTTTTGGAGGACTTAAGGAAGAAGAAAAATACCCAATTAACAGCTAAGAGTTAAGCTACAGAGTCATTGAAGGAATTTGAAAAATTCAAGGAGATTTGGAGATCAAGAATTCATTCCTTGGTTTTTTCTATCTTTTTATTATTCTTTTATTCTTTTGGTTTAAATGTTTATATTTTATTCGATGATGATGTATGACTTGATGGGGAACTAAATTTTTAATCTAAGATTATGATTGAACTCAATATATAGTCTGAATTATTTATCTCTCTTTTACTTATGTTTGATGGATTTAAGTTGTTTATTTTAGTGGAAGCAGGAGAACAAGATTCCACACAAGTCCTTAGTACTCCACTTACAAACATAGATTGACCCAAGACTCTCTATAACCTAGGTTTACTCTGATACAAAGTTTGACATGACCCAAATTCGAGGTTCCATGACCGGCACGCACAAGCTTGGCAGGCAAGCCCATGAGACTCATTATCATAAACATAGCGTAAGTTATCTTTGTCTCACCTATCATTATTATTATCATTACAGCCGTCTATCGGCTTTCATCAATCGTATGAATTGGCCCACCATACGGCCATCTACACACGCATTTAACATACATACCTTCTTAGCATTCACATCAACCATAAATCCTTAAACTCCATAACTTCCATTGTGTCACCTTACATTGTTATACAACATAGCTTTTACCTTAAGCCTTAGCATTTGATCATCATTTCATAATGTAACATATCATGGTATACACTTCATATCCTATGGCATGCCTCTATACATTTACAACATCATAAGATATCATAGAATGGTCCTCCCTGGGCATAACTATAATACCTCGTACTTTGATATGGTGACGAATAAAGCTTATTGGGTGCCAATTGAGGTTAATTATAATGTTTAGAAATGATGAAAGATGAAGGGAATAGTTTGGAATAAAATATTTCGCACACGAGGAAATAATAAGAAAATAATAACATTTTTATCAGAGAATAATTTGCAAGATAAAAAGTGATTCGGAAGTCAATTGAGGCATAATAAGGTATTTTGGGAACCAAGGGGACAAGAAGAGACAAGAAGAAATTTTTGGAATAAAATAATATTAAAATATTAATATTTTATTCAGTGTCAAAATTTTTCATGAAGAAGGACTATATGGTCAATCTAAGTGGAGAAGAAGAATGAGAGAATTTTGGAGAAAAATGACGTTAATGGGGCCGCGTGTCTTTATTAAGTAAAGATAGCGCTGGCAAATAAATATTTTAAATATTATGGGGACACCGCGTTGGAGTACAAACTTCATACTTTGTTTGTACATATGTAGAAAAAGGTAATAGAAGGAAATTGGAGTTAAATGAGTGTTAGGAGGACTAAATTAAAATGGAAGGAAACAAAAAGGGTAAAACGGTAATTTTATGTACAGTTTGGTCAAAGCTTCCAAAGGAAGCTTTGACTCTATTTTTTTAGGCTAAGACCGACCTTATCCTTTCCCCCACCAGATTTTTCTTCTTCTTCATCCATGCTGCACGCCATTCTTGAAGCTTCCATGCCATTTTCTCTTTATCCACCATGAAATCAAGTTTTCTTCACTTTCCTTTCCATGTTTTCTTTTCCTTTCTTCTCCAAACTTCTTGAGCACTAAATTTACAGCCTTTAACCTCAATTTCTAGCACATCTAAACCCTAGGAGGAGAAGAAAGAAAAAGAGAGAAAGGAAGAAAAAGCTTGGTTTTGGTGATTCAAGCAAGGAACGGTAAGAATTCTTGTTTTTGGCTTGAGTAGTCTTTGGAAATGAGTTAGTGACTTAGAGAAATGCCTTATGGTAGCAAAGATTGGCTTGATTGGAGAAAAATTGATAACATGTAAGCCAATAAACCCATGGGTACATGAAGGACTCAAAGTGGAAAAGGAAAACGGTAAGCTTAACACTATGTTTTAAAGCCTGCGGTTAGTTGAATATTGTGAGGAATTATGGTTGTTGAAAGGATTTATTTGCTTAAGCTAGTTGAAAATTATTAAGATTGTATGGCATGTTGTTTGAAAGAAATGAAAAAGAAATATTGTAGATGGAGGATTGAGAAACAAAGTATTGAAAGTTAGATAGATAACGATGCATGTAAACTAGAAAATAATCGAGTGAAAGTGAGAATGATTGTTGGTGCCATATATGTGGATTATGTGTGGAAATATAAGATGGATTTGGGCAGAAATTATTTAGAAAGGTTGAAGTAGGCACGTGACATCATAAATAAGTTACCAGTGATATATTCTAAGGAATTTCGTAAGCAATGGATATAAGTAATTTTGGTAAAAAAGTATTAAGATGTGAGTTAATTGAAGATGGTTTCATGATAGGATGAAAAGTATAAATTTGAGTAATGATTAATTGATTGAAGTGCTGCTTGTATACGTATGTAATTAAATATATTGAGTTCATATTATTGCTAGGAAGTGCAAAGATAAGGTTGGAGAATTGTGGTGGCGTGCCAGAGTAAATAACGAGCGACAGGCCAGTGAAAATAGTTAGAGACAACTCCGAACGAATAGCGACTTAATATCTCATTGTTGCCAAGTGAGTGAACTTGCATTCCAAAATTTGCTTTGGGAAATGTAAATGTATTTGGGTGAAACATTTGAATGATTTTATCTATCCTTTCTTTAAAAATGTGTGTTGGAGAACAAGCCCTTGATAAAAATGTCTCGATGTTGTGAAAATGTGAAATGTGTAAAAAGATGAACCGTGTGCTCCTATATTATGTTGGTATGTATGTATATAAATATATGTTGTGCATTGATGAATAATGATGAGCTGATGATGACCCAACTATGTGTGAATGTAGGGAGTGCACATGACTTGAGGACCGGTGGGGGATTCTAGCCGTGTGCGGATGTAGGGAGTGCACATGAGCTGATGACGACCCAGCTATGTGCGAGTAGGGTGTGCCCATGATGATGATGATGATGATATGGAAATGTGCGAGTAGGGAGTGCACAAGACGATGAATGAAGTGGGGTGGTGTACGTGTGTATATATGTTTCTATATGTATATGTGATAGAAAGTTTATGATTATAATATATGATTAAAATGAATAATGAAAACTTGAGTATTGTCGATGTGTTCAATTTAATGTGCAATGTGGCATGAGTGGATATTCCCAGTGGCAGTGAAAGCCCCTTGGATATTATCTGGCCAGAATTTCGTTGCAGCGAGAATGCCTTTTCGCTGCGATGAGAGTCAATCTATTATGCTTGACTTGCTTGAATTCTACTAAAGTGTTCACTTCTCAACTTCTTGTTGTTCATGAGTTTTTCATCATCAAGTGACTAAGAGACCAAGGGTTTGAATGAGGGGTTTTTAGTAAGAAATTAATTCAATTGCATTGTTTTTGAAACAAGTACATCATGTTTTCTAAAACCTTTCTTAATGTTGTTTGTTCCCCTCCTATGTTTACTCACTAAGTTTGTACTCATGTTTTTTTTTTAAATTCATGTTTTAGGTTTTCTGAATTAAAGGTGATTGGATCCTAGGACGAAGTGCTCCACCCTATACATTGCTCAGTAGGTTCAACGTGCCACTAAGCGTTATCAATCGTGCCTAGAGTCACTCCGCTGACGGTCGAGGTCTAATTATGTGTATATGGATATTTGATGTGAAACATTAAGGTTCATTTGTTATTCTATATATGTATATAGTGATTGATGATGCCATTATGAATGCATGACTGGGTTTTATGAATTTTTTTCAAAAAAATTGTAATTGAGTATTACGAATTTCGAATTGTAAAGGAATATGGATTAATGTATAAGATCATGCAAGTAGGCTTGCTTGGGCTTGGTGGGTTGAGCCCACTAGGCCCTTGTGCCGGTCATGGCCCAAAATTTGGGTTATGACAATAACGTAGTCACGTGCAGTGGCTAACCGACTGACAATATACAATATCAAGTCATGCCCCATTGCCCCAACAAATGACATAGTCATGTTATGCTCCATTGTTGAAACAAATGACGTTGTCAATAAACATCATTCAGAACAATCTCAACAAATGGCATCATAGCAATACAGGCTAGACAAAACCACCGTCCCTACTTGCCACCATCCTTACGTACCACCATCCTGCTGGTGGAACATACATAGTCACAGTGATATGGACACACTCAACTTCATTTCATTTATTCATTATTCGAAAATTATCCACAGGTCGTACATACATCATATCATTAACATTTTTTGTCACACATGATCACATTCATTTCATTATAACTTACTTATACCATCATCATATCACATACTATATTTAGCCTGGGCATATCCTTTTAGGCATATCATGCATTTCCCATAACATTCACTAGTTTAGGCATAACACTTTTAGACATATTCATCATATACACATTCACCATAACATCTTAACTGTCGTAATCTTGGCTTATAGTCGTGTTAACATCATTAGCCTAAGCATACCACATTAATCTTAAGCATTTTCTAGTCTAGGAATTCTACCTCTAAACATAAGTACAGATCATACATAGCATACATCATACATTTCATGATGGAAGCATGCATGCACCATAGTCATCATTCTCCTATACATTGAAATTCCCCACTCACCTTGAGAAATTGGAGGTGCTCCATAGTCAAGCTTCAATCTTTAACCTCCAATCATGTTTTGGCTCATAAACGTGCCCAAATGACTCAATCTTTCCTAAAGCACATCAAAATATTACAAAACCAATTAAATTCTAACTTTTAAAAAATGCCAGCTTTTATAAAAATAATCAAATCTTTAGCAATCCATCACATAAGTTCAAATCCTTTAACAATGAGCTAAACGCATACCTTAGAAGTTAGATTTTGCTATTGTTTACCCCAAATCCTCTGTCAACTAAAAGGGCCCAATTCCACCAAGTTGAACTAAAGCAAGATCTAAGTTATTCACCAGTTAAATTGGAAATCAATTTGCACAACATTTAATCTTACGTCAAGAAGCATTTCCCAAGCTCCACATTTACTCCAAATAATTCCAAGTACTTCAAAAATAAATTTGGGAGTTAAGTTTTTGGGTTTTAGAAAGAGAAAGTAAAAATAACATAATCTACCTTTTGGAAGTGAAATCACTTACCTCAAACACTTAAAATCCAAGATTGATTGTTGGATTTGAATGGGTTTAAACGACGTAAAATTTCAAAGAAAACGATGAATGAACGAAGGAAAAAGAGATAAAATGAGAAACGTTCGGTATTGGGGGTTTTAAGGCCGAACTTGGCTAATCTGGCAGCCTAAGGTTGACTATAGGAAGTCTACAGTGGACCCTGATTGACAAATTTCTCCCATTTCCCTTCCCAAGATCGACTATAGAGGACTTATAGTCGATCTCAGACTAGAATGTCTAGTTCCACTCGACTTTTGTTCACATGATCCACTATGGAAGCCCTATAGTCGATCCTAGACCAATATGCTTGCATTTATCTCATTTTTCCTTCCTATGATCGACTATAAAAAGCTTATATTTGATCCGAGACAAGAATACTTGACTTTTTAGGTCCAGATTCATAAAAAATGGCTCTCTACCAAGCCTAAACTTGTTCTAAACTTCTCTCATAACCTCAAATCATTCTCAAACTCAATCCACACATAACATATCATCCATTATCATATCAAATACAAATCAAAACCTCAAACCATAGAGTTAGTTCATCATTTCTTACTTAACTTAATTTACATCAAAAATTGGGGGTGTTATGAAAATCAACTTTGAAAGTTCAATTTTTCTTGTTTATACTATTAGAAAGGCAATTATGCAAATCAATCGATTTCACATGCCATCAACATAAAACCTTTTATGCTTAAAAATATACTTGAATATCATTTTTCCTTAAAAATAATAAAGTGAAATCAAATTTCATGAGAAAATTTTTTTTTTCTCAAAACGATTTTTCACAAGCAAAATCAATAAAGCTCAAGGAAGTTCTGCACTTAATGTTCAAGCAAGAAAAGTTAGCCAAAGTTTTCAATGCAAATAGCTTTAGAAACAAAGCTAAACCAATCAATCTCAAGAAATTGTCAATAAAGTAAAAATCTTAAATTTAAAAGCACAAAAAGATTTTTGTAAAAGAAGTCACTTATTTTCATTTCGTGTGTTTAAAGAGAACTTAATCTTCAAGTTGTTTCTCCTTGCTCTAGCACACTTGATTCCTCATCTCATTTGGCCTCTTGGAGCTAACAAGGATCTTTGCTCAAGGTGTTTAAATATGCAAATTGCTACAAAAAAAAATCTTTTCAACAAATAGAGATGTAAATGGGTAATTAGTAATCGGATATTTGTGGGTACCTGAGTCAATGACATGGGGTTTAGGTACCCTATAATCGGTTACGAGGTGAGTTCAGTTGTTACTTTTAGTACCCAACTCAAGTTCGAGTATCACCCTTAGGGTACAATAAACCCAAACTCGATTATATTTATTTTGGGTATTATCAGGTACCTAATACCAGTATAACCTAATTATACTTATATTATGTATAATGTTATAAAATGTCGTAACTAGTGAGACTTGAACCTTTGTTCTCTTTAAATTTTTGACAATCTTAACCATCTCAACAAACTTCTTTTTATGTGAATTATTAAATGTAAAATTAATTGATATTACTTAAACTATGATGCAAACTTAAATATATAAAATTTTTATATTAGTTGAACTTGTAAACTAATAAATGTAAAATTAATTTATATTACTTGAATTATGGTACAAACTTAAATATATAAAATTTTTATATTAGTTGAACTTGTAAATTAATAAATGTAAAATTAATTTATATATATTACTGGAACTATGATGCAAACTTAAATATATAAAATGTTTATATTAGTTGAACTTGCAAACTAACAAATGTAAAATTAATTTATATTGCTTGAACTACGATGCAAACTTAAATATATAAAATTTTTATATTAGTTGAGCTTGTAAACTAATAAATGTAAAATTAATTTATATTACTTGAACTATGATACAAAGTTAAATATATAAAATTTTTATATTAGTTGAACTTGCAAACTAAAAAATGTAAATTTATATTATTATAACTATGATGAAAATTTAAATATATTAAACTTTTATATAAGTTGAACTTGTAAACTAACAAATGTAAAATTAATTTATATTACTTGAACTATGATGCAAACTTAAATATATAAAATTTTTATATTAGTTGAACTTGTAAACTACACTTGAGCATTTGGCTTATGTAAACTGCTAATTGTTTGCTTTTAATTGAAAAGGTTTCACAAGTTACATGCTTCCAATATGGAAACAAATCCTTACATTTGTGATAATAAAATATTTTTTGTCCAAATTTTTTTATCATACTCTTCATTATATATCAATTGTTTTGGAAAACATATTAGTCCTTTCTTTGCATGAAAATCAAGTTATACCCACTTTTGACTTATCAACCATATATAATAAAAACTAGATAATCAAGATTCAAGGCATCAAAAAGTCAAAACCATACCTCAACTTGCCTAAAACAGTGTTGTTTTGCACCTATTTCCTTCCACTAGCCTAAACCTTAAGTATATAAACCTCATTTTTTTCTCATTTTCCTTTCCTTTCCTTTCTCTCTAGTTTCTAGCAACTGTTGTAGTGCTACTTTGGTGCTTCAATGCTTCAATGCTGAAATATTATCTAGTCATTTCAGGTAAATGGCATAATTTTTTTAAAAAAATTAAGAGAGAATTCTTAATTGATTTTTTGTTCTTTCTTAAAATTTTTTCCTAGTTCTTTGCATGGTTGTTGCTCAGTTTCTCCTTTCTTCTTGTAGCTATTGATTATAATGTTACTGCTGATTATTCTAGTTCCTTATTTTGTCTTTCTACTCATCCTACTATTTCGCTTTGATTCTTCCATGCTATGTCCATTGTTATGGTGATTTTGTTATGCTTCAATTTTTCCATGTTCTGTCTTCTCAAGCAATCAACATGCTTGCTAATCCTTTATGAATTTTGTGCCTCCGGTTTTATTCTTTGGTTTTCTCTATGGATCTCCAATTCATCTTTTGGCTACCGCTTACCTTATGGTGCTATTTTTCTTTGGGCTTGCTTTTCTTTTTCGAGTTGTTTCTGTTGTTTGTTTGGTTATTCTTTATGGTTGTTCATGATCTGGGTTGGTTTTTTTTTTGTTTTATAAAAATATTCATTATATCTCAAGTTACATAATTTTTCATCATTTTAATTTGTGTAAGATCTGTAGTTGGAGGTGCACTTTGCACAGTTGAAGTTAAGGAAAAAAAGGAATTTAAATGAAATTTATGATATATTCATGTTGTAATTGTATGTTACATTTGAAAATGGTGTTTGATGCTACCTTTGTATTATTTTTATTTTGCATTGTTGTTGATTTTAATTATGGAATAGTTTTTAATTATTAGTTAATTATATATGAATTAATGTAAAATATTTTTTATTCGAGTTTTGGGTTCAGGTTATTAAATGGGTATCCAAATACTAAAAATTTACTTTGAATAATTAAGTAATTAACAGATTCGGATAATTAACGGATAGTGCTATACTAATAGGGTTTGATTTTGGGTAGTACTTTTTAATTTTATTCGGCTTTTTGTAGGTTTCAGGTACTTTAGTATTTAAACGGTTTCAAGGTTGGGTACCTCAAAAATAATGAGTACCCTACTCGTTTACATCAATATCAACAACTCGAACTTTGAAGCTTGATAAAAAGTTTTTCAAATTTGTTTTCACTTTGAAACAAAACCAAAAGAAATGAACAAACAAGTTGAAAACAAATTTGCAAAATTCTTTAAAATAAAGTGTACAAATATTCAAAAACAAAAGTGATTTGAAGAGTGTGTTAAGGAATAAACAAGTTCAAAAACAAATATTCAATACTGTTCAAAGTGAAGTAAAAAACTCAACTATGAAAAAGAAGAGTGAGTGAGTTGTAAACAAATTTTTAAAACATTTTCAAGATAAAAGCACAAGTTTAAGAGAAAGAAGAAGAGATAAATGACATAAAGAATTTATGGAGGTTTGACTTCTCCATAAGCACATACATCCTCTCCCTTGGCTCACCAAGGAATTTGCAATCCGCTATGAAAACTACTTTTTAAAGGATCAAGCATAACCTTTACAAACCAGCATTTCGTGGATTAAGCATAACCCCTACCTTTGTAAGAATCAAGCATAACTTCATGCCTTTTTAGAGATCAGGTGTAACCTTTCTACCTTTCAAGAATCAGACAAATCTTTACAACACTACCTTTTAAAGGTTAAGGCATAAACTTTCTCTCCTACAAGGTTCAAATAAATGTATGTTTAGAAGGTTGATTTTGCTATGTAAATACATGGAGGAAGAGTTTGAAGGACCTAAAGATGATTACAAAAGATATGAGTGAAAGCACAAAGAATTTGAAGCACAAGGATAGCTCACAAGCTTTTTGGGAAAATATGAATGGCTTGCTTTAGCTTGGTTTTCTCTTTTTTTCCTTTTATTCTTCATTTCATTTGATTCTTGATTAATGATCTTTTTCTCTTTCCTTCCCTTACTCAAAATGTGTTGGAAAAGTCCCTTTTATACTTAGAAAAAGTTTATAACCATTAGGGATGACTTGGTGGGAGAACTAGCCATTTTTCTTGTCTTTTTTGTGTCTACTAGCTACTTTTTGAAGCTTGGGAATCGACTTTTTCTTCTCGAGAAATCAATTCTCTTTTAATCTGAAGCATTTTGTCTTGAAAGAATCGATCAGTGCTTTTTTGAGAAGTCAATTCTTTTTATCGCTAAAGAATTTTGTTTTGAAAGAATCAATCAATGCATTCCTAAGAAGTTGATTCTTTTTGTCTCTAGAGCATTCTGTTTTAAAAAAATCGATTAGTGCATTTTTAATAAGTTTATTCTTTTTGCACTTTGGGCACCAAATTGAAAATTGCTTTTGCCGCTCCATCCTTATCCAATTATCCCATCTTTTCTTCTTCTCCAAGTTTTCGATTTTTGTCTTGCAACTTCAAAAGAATTGATCACTTAATGCCTAAAAAGTCTATTCTTGCCCTTCTAGTGGATTTTGTATCTTCAAGAATCGTTGTTTCCTTTTCCAACAATTGATTTTCCTTGCTTGCACTTAAGATTCAAAGTGCACAAAAGATTTTTCCTTTCACAACTAACTTTAAACACAAGTTTAAATGTTAATCAAGTAAGGAAATACTAAATACTTCAAAAGCATTTAAGGATTACTTCAATAAGAAATTTTGATCATTTCTGTCATTTCAAAACTTTAATTATTTTCAAGCTATTAAAGCTGACAAAGACATAGAGCAAAGTTGTCACGACCCAAATTCCGGGCCATGACCAACGCATGGGCCCAATGGATGTAATCCACTAAGCCCAAGCAAGCCTATTAATCTAACGTACTCATCATTCCATCATAACTAATAAGTCCTATTTCATAACTTAGAATCATAATAAAATTAAACATTCGCCAACTCATACTGGCATATCAATTAAATGTACATTGCCTACAACATGTATCTTAATAATTTACATCAAGTTTGTCTATACATCTCAAAAAGAAGACTCGATTTCGAGCGAAGGGACTCTGATGAATGTACAGCTACTGAATGCCGAGACACCTACCAAAAGATGGATATAAGTCTACAAGGACACCTCGTCCTAGTTACCTGCTGCCTCGTGATCTGAAAACATGAAGTTAAAAACGGTGAGTATAAACCCAGTGAGTGAACAAGAAAGGGAACAAGCATACCATAAGGAATCTTTAATGAAATCATGTTGCATTCTTTTTCAAAACAATGCAATTTGTTTCTATTCTTATTAAAAACCCCTCATCAAGCCCTTAAAAGATTAATCATTTGAAAATCAAGGACCCATACATAACGAACCATTTGAAGAATGAAAACTTCAATATTACACAAGCAAGTCAAATACGACAACGAATCTTCGCTGCAACGGAAAGGCATCTCGCTGCAGCGTAGCTGCAACAAGAATGAATTTTCGTTGCAACGACGTTGGGATTTAGTTATTAGCCGAACGAGGGTTTCTCAACTGGCTGAGGGTTTCTCACTAAACCTTTCCATTTTAAACTTAACTCATCTAATCCTTAATGTTGGAAGTCCATGCTCCAATATGATAGCAAAAAAGTGAAAGATAGGGCAGCAATTGGACAAGATAGGAAACCAAAATAGAAGGTTTTTCGTTGCAGCGAGATTCTTTCTCGCTGCAGCGAAATTGTAACCTAGAAACAGAAGGTTTCTCGCTGCAGCGAAATTTTTTCTCGCTGCAGCAAAATTCAGCTGATGAAACAAAGAGTTTTTCGCCACAGCGAGATTCCTTTTTGCTGCAGCGAAAACCAGTTCTAGTGAAGGTTCTCAAATCCGAGAGTTTCTTGCTGCAGCAAGAATGAATTTCGCTGCAGCGAAATACAGAGCAAAAAGAGAAAAGTTTCCCCTCACTCAACAAAAAGGCCATCCTGCTAAACCAACAAAGTCAACATACCGCACATGAAAATTCCCAAAGTACAATGTATCAAATTTCTTATATATGTCGATCATATATTACATTCATAAGTTTTCATTTCATAAGTCTAGATATGCACAATTACATAGATAAACATCAACATCATCATAATCACACCCGACTCATGTACATCCCCCCACATCCTGCACATAACCGGCACCATCGTGTGCATCCCCTCACATCGTGCACAATCAGTGCCATCGTGTACATCCTTCCACATCGTGCACACGGGCACTATCATCATCCATCTCTCACGCCACCATTATCACCGGCATGTGCATACCCCCACATCGTGCACACACACGGTTACAGTCATTATACACAATATCATTCATCATACACAACACACACATTTATATATCATCATACTACAATAGTGCATGAATCTATAGCAATCACATATCACTACATAAAACCATTTTGCAAAAGCTTGTTCCCAAGGCACTTGTCTTTATGAAAAACTTGATAATTCATTCAAACGGGTGGCAAATACATTATATTTTCCAAAACAAGTTTTGAAGGCAGTCTACTCACCAATTGATTGTAGAGCCTTTAGATGACTCCAATTCTCTTAATTGTCCAAATGAGATGATGGGGCTTCCTTAGAACTAGGATCACATTAGCATAATCAATAGGTCAATTTACACACTATGAACCCTAAAAGTTATCTCTTAGCTAGCTTCCAATTGTCACATTAAATGGCCATCTATGTTCACTATCTTAATCACTAAAAGTAATGAACATACTCAACAATAAAACAACTCATAAATCCTAATTACTAGCCATTTTTTCCAACTAAAAATTAAGCTTAATCCATCATTTACCCTAGGGTTCCTTTGTAGTCAAATTCTCTCCCAATAGCTTCCAAATAAATGGTGTAATTCTCTCTTTCTCTCTCTAAAACATCCAACTAGTGAGAGAAAGTATGAAAACCATATTTTTGAAGGGTTTTAAAGTGAGAGGATGAAAGAGCATAAGGGTTTATGGAAGAGTACACTAAAAGCATGAAAATTGGAGCTAGAGAGAGAAAGTTATGGAAGCTTGAAGAAAACTCCCATGGAGAAATTAAAGAAACGTGAGAGAGGAGAAGGGAAGAAGAAGACAGCTGTTGGCAATTTCAAGAAGGTGCTGGAAATTCAAGATATTTATAGGCCAACTTATCCATTCCCTTAAAATTACAAAATTAGCCTCCACCAATTTACTTATTCTCCTCCAATCTTTTATGTAATTTTTTTGCTCTTTTAACACTGGGACAAGGTCTATAATGGTCTAGACATGTTCGGGTTCATAAAAACTTAAAATTTTAACCTGAGGTGAAAAATGACCATTTTGCCCCTATTATGAAAATTGTTGAAACTTCTAGTTTTCTTCGTGTTTTCACCAGCACACATCATTTATGCAGTCTTTTACCCATTTTGACCTTAAAATATCATAAAACTTTCTTCTGGAAGCTTATTAGAGAAAATGACGAAATTACCCCTGGCTCGTATTATTACATCTATGCTTAGTTACAAGTCTATAGAGGTTGGGGTCTCACAAAAGTGCAGTGTCTAGTCTAATTTTTTTTTTTTCCATTTTAATACTTGATCCTAGTAATCGAACTCATCTAGAGACCATGGACAAACCATTTGTCAACATCTCCAATTCCCTAGACCTAAGGCTTCCATGAGTTATTACTTATCATGCTACAATAAGATATTTCTTTTTATTCACTTAAGGTGATGAATCCTTTATTGATCATTGACTTGTCTTCAAATGCCTTATGGTACACCCAATATTTATCCCTTTATAAAAATCCTTGGCTAGGCCCACTTGAGTCAGCATCAATGTATAACACTTCTTATATAAGGTAATCACATGATCTCAAGTCTAAGAATCACTTAAACAAATGTAACATGAGAATTTGTTATATAAACAAGTGAGTGATATACCAAAACGAATTGTCATGATAGATCATATTTAGTGAACTTGTTTTTATAGCTAGTATCCACATGTTAGTTTAAGTATCCTTATACTTCAATTTATAAGATATATTTCCCACTTCATAAGTGAGGAACATAATCATGCGTCGGTCTCAATGTCTTAATAATATTCATATTTCTTGATAAAACTTTTGACTGTGAACTATTTAGGAATAATGATTTGATGCAATAAGGTTCTCTTAATTATAACTTTTTAAAATACATTTTGTAAAGCATGTGATATTCCATGGACTTTATTTCCATTAAATCAACATATATAACGATTTAAGAAATAAAGACTGCCATTCATAAATAATAAATACTTAAATATAATAAGTAACTCTGTACAATCAATTTGATTGGCTTGTAAGGCATAGAAACACTGTATAAAAAAGGAGATGTGGGTTCGTTGTATAATGCCTAAGTTGACCTCGAAGGTGATTTGGATGCTTTTGATAAAGAGAAAGTCACCATGAGAAACAATGATCTCTTCATGGATGTAACATTAAAATCTTTTAGAATGACATACTATCTTTCTTCTACTAAATGATGCAAACAAAACTTAATAGAGGTGATATGCTATCGATGACAATAGTTATAGAGTTTTTGCCAAGTTCCCTAACTTGTTAAAAGGATTAGCTTGGATAGGAATTATCTGATATGAGTTTTAGACAATGCTTATCAGATTTGGGAATTTTAGGTGGAATTTTTCTTACTTGAAACTTGATTTTCCTTTCGGATTTGCATGTCGTAAAAATCTTATTCAGTGCTAGAACAAGGAATTCCATACTTTTATAATTTCTTTTGGTGAAATTACTTGACTTTGGAAGATGTGGCTAATATATATTTGCTACCTATTCTTAGTGACATGAACCCTCAAAACATTATGTTTAATACAAAAGAGATAATGGAAGAGGAATCTTTGTGAGTAGCTTTCAAAAAGTCTGTCATTTACCAAGCTGTGGAAAGAAGTGTAGGTGTAAAATTCTTGCGATGGTGTTGTTATTTTACAAATGATGAGGTTCAATATCCGTATAGCTGGAAGGCTTTTATGATTTATAGTGTAAATCTAAGGGTTTAAGGCATTAAAATGGGCATGAAATGTCTAATGTGCCTTTATTTTTTTTCAAATTTGAAACTAAAGTATCAATACATTTGTCAAAAATATCTATACTGTTTCCTTTCCAAGCAAGGGCATTAATACATCAAGAACATGCATGGATACATGTTCATCAGGATGCCATTTTGGGTTTCAAGTATTAATACTTTTACTCCAAAGTGCAGTTTTAAGCCTAAAATCAAGTCCTTTGATCCTTCTAAGTGTCATCTTCCAAGTAAACTCATTTAGTATCAATTTGTATATTTTTCTAAGTTATAAACGTTCAAAATATCATTTGAAAATGTGAATTTAAAAGCTTACCAAGCTAAGTTACAAATCTAACTCTAAGTAAAAATTGGGGTTAGTTGAATGAAATGATTGAATTACATAAAAAGACTCTGCACTAAAGGGTTTAGTTGAACTTCCTCATATTTGGATAGTTACGACACATTGCTAGATGTCAATCTTGACTTATAAAGACAAATTAATCAATTTAGAATTAATGATAAATGCAAAGTGGTTGATTTATTTAATCATATTCAATTTAGGGTTATAATTCATATTTATTGTTAGCATGTTAAGAACGTAATGGGTCTTACACATTATGAGTGACTATGTGGGAGATCAAAATGGGAAATTAAGTTGAACTTAATTGCAGAAAAGTTTGAAACTTCAAGGATTTAATTTAAAGAGTTCAATTGAATTTGGGTAATTTTACAAAATAGCACGAATGTTATGCAAATCTTACTTAGGTTAGGATTAGTGTAATTGCCTAAAAGTGTTTATGTCACAAGTACATTTTAGTGAAACAAACAAAACTTTAAAAACTTTAGATGAAGAAAGAAATGCAGGTATCAAATACTAATGAAATCAGGGAGAAAACAAATAGTTTTTAATCGAAGATATTGGTTTCATTATTAGTGCTTGTGCTTGCAGAACCTAAGGATGATCTCATAAGCCATGATCTACAGTTACGTCTACTTAAACAAGTGTGAAGGTGATATCGGCTAGATTCTTTAGATTTACTGGCCTAATTTGAGATTTGTTTCCACCCCATAAAGCCTCTGAGATAAGTTTGTAAGCATGTTCTGTTGGATGGAAGTAATCCCAAAACAAAACCTCATTAGGATTGAGGCAAATTTGGTATCCTTCTATACCGCATTGCAGTTTTCCTCTTAGAGGCCCATTTCCACAACAGGCGCTAGTTACATCAGAGAAACCTGTGGAATCAAAGATAAGCTTCTTAATTTATCAGCTCCTCAGAATAGCAAGCTAGACGAATAAAATTACAAAAGTTTGTCTAGCCTTTAAATCTTTAATTGGATGGAAAACATTAAAACTCCTCATCTTTAGTGTCTATGTGGATGTTACATGTCAGTGTGTACATGACAAATAGGCAAGGTAAAGGATCTATAGATGCAGATAAGGCATGCCAGGTAGCCAATGTCACATGTCATCTGCAATTTAGCACGAATTTTCATATTTCGTCATATAAACATTGGTGTGGCAAAAATAACAACCGTGTAGATACTAATGTGATAGAGATTTTAATTTTCATAAAAAAAAGTAAAAACTTAATTAAAAAAATTAATATTTTAAAGTTTGATAGGAAACAATAGAAGAACAACGCTTACAAAAAAACCTTGAAAAAATACAAGGGCTTTTTTAATATTTCAAACTTTATTCTTTTTATCAAGTTTGAGAATCAATGTGTCTTGTTATATTTCAAAAGTTTTCTCTAAAAACTTAGATAAAGAATTTGTGTAATAACTTAGATGGTTAGGACTTTTGTATTATGTTAAAAAAAAAATTTAAGCTTAGTTATTTAAATGAGTTAATTACACATTTAGCACTCTAACTATATCAAATATTTGTTTTGGTACTTAAAGTTTAAACGTGCGTAATTAAGTACTTGAATTTTCTGTCGCCTATAAAACTAACATTGTTAGTATAATGGGTAAAGTTTCCAAAAACTTCCAATAGAATCACTACACGTGTTTAAATATAATGTCATTTCTGTTTCTATTTTTCTGTCTAAAAGTTTTTTATTTTTGAAATTTAAAATAAAAATGAAAGAGAAAACTTCAAAACAAAAATGAGGAAAGAGAAAATGAGAGAGAAAGGAAAGAGAGAAAAAGGAGAGGAGGGAGAGCTAGCGGTGATCTGCCTCGGGTCGACGAACCCTTGATTTCTGTTCTGCTGCTCCTCTCTCCTCTTTGTCTTTTCACTTTCTCTCCTCCTTAATACATTTTTAATATTCATGTTTTTGTTTTTTTTTCATTTTTGTGAGATTTTTTTTGTTTGGAAGTTTTAGTTTTAATTGAAAATTTAATTAAAATTTAAAAAGACTAAGAAAAACTAAAAAATAAATAAGAGAAAGTACCGAACATATTCTTATTAATTTTTTTTATTTGACTAATTGCATGCATTTTTAAAGTTTAATTGTGAAATTAAATATTTTTTTACAAAAAAATCAAATTGAATATTTGATTATTGTTTGAATACCAAATCACAAACTTATTTTCATTTTATGAGCATAGAGATTTACCATAACGAGCTGGAATTGCTCGGAAGCGCTGGACAATATCATATATGGCTCCATAAACACCAATTGCGCCAGGGTATCGAATGGGGATATTATTTATCAAGCTTTCCAGTCCCTTATTGTATTTCTTAACCATCACATTCATCTTTCCATAACAGCGATTGATAGGCGCACCGAGCAAGAGAGCTCTTGCTGGAACGCAGCCGACAGGACCTAGGGAAAACACAGCAATTCTGCGAGCACCAAGTTTGTAAATTTGGTCAATTAAGGTAGCTACTTCTTTCATCATGGCTTGCACGTAGGCGTCTGGATCAAGTGTTGGGGGATCAAAGGGAATGAAGTAGTTGAATATGTCATTAGATCCGGACTCCAAGAAGAAAAGAGATTTCTGAACTAGATTTTTATCTATCTGATTTTGCTCTACTAACGTTTGGAATTGCCGTAGTTGCTCCTGGATAGATATCACTCCCTGTGGCATCAAAATGTTAGCACATAAAATTCTCAAGTTTCAAATTATGCCAAAGAGAGTGTTGGTGGCTCTAAAGGGTCCTTATTGTTGCAATTTACAAATGAGTAATCAAGCGGAATTCGAGTCTTACCTGTTCCATGTTGGTTCCTTGCAGAACACCACTGCCAGCGCTAGCAAAGTTGATGCCATTTGATGGGTAATCTTTTCTACTTCCATTTATGACCGCAATCTGTGCCTCAAGGTATGGTTTTTGCATATCAATGCCAATAAATTGTGCTGCTTGCCATTTTAACCCTCCCAAAATGTTAATTATTTGAACAATTAAAATAAACAAAAAGATGAAAATAAAGGTTGACAGTATGTGCAGTGTCCAAAGTTCTTAACCGAAATAGAGGTAGGTAAAGAACTAATTAAGTAGGAGCAGGCTCACAAATAAAATCAGCAACTGTTCTGCCATTAGTGAACCTGCCAGTAGGTTGGTGGAAAAATGTTGAGCCATAAGGTGAGAAATCTGCCTGTACACTACAGTTTTTGTTAAAATGATTGTTTCCAGCATCAAAAATGGAGTCTCCAAAGATAAAAATTGCTGGAACATTTCGGGAAGAGGCTAGAGTAGATGAAAAGATGAGGATGACCACAATTATAGTGTAAAGCTTCCCCATGTTTCATGAAAAACTGAAATGAAAATTAAGGAATGTGGAGGAGGTTATATGAAGTGAAAACGAAGGTGGTTAGCAAAGAGAAGGCAAAGCAAGAGAACCAAAAGACAAAATGAAACGGAATGCTTGTGAATGAAAGCCCTGGTTTGAGCTTTTGATTTCATTTTGCCGACCTCCTCCCTTCGCTCCCTCTCTCTTTGTCTCGTGAATCCAATCTCTTTGTCGGCTTCTGAGTTCACATTTTTAGTCAGTAACTACCGAAGAAGAAACATGGCAGAAGCAGTGGATGCATGGGGAAAAGCCAGAAAAGCAGCGGATGCTTTGTACGAGCTTAGAGACACTTTTTTCCCACAAAATGCAGATAATAAAACCTCTAAATTGCAACAGAATCCCATCTCGCTCTCAAGCTCCTCGATTCTATTCCTCCTGGTATTTTCCAATCATTCTGAATCATGCCCGTTTCATTTTTTTTCCGCGGTTCAAGTTAAAATACGATCGAAAACTCTGTCTTTTCTTCTTTTTGTTGGAAGCGGATTGGTTAGCTCTCTACCTTTTATGTATGCGATAGGAAATTTAACGCTTCAACAATTCCTTCCAACTTTTTCTGGTTATTATAATCTAAGTTTGGAAAGACTAATGTGGATTTAAAGCTTATGCGTTTGAGAATAGCTAGAAAATTGAAACACCATTTCTTTCCTCCTGGTTGAAGTTTGCTCTCCGAAATCTTTGCACCACTAGTAGATTAACATTACTAGAATATATGCATATATGTATACCATATGGGTAATCATCTGCTGACATGGCATGACACCATGCAATTGAACACGCAACAATGGAACGGAAATATTTTAAGCAATTGTCACTACCCATTTCTTAATTTTATGTTATACTTATAGCAATCTTCATCACTCATGAAACATTAAACTAAACATTTTTACCGCAGAGCAAAGAAAATTACCTGTGGAGCGTACAACATATGAGTATTTAAGAGGGAAGGTATTAGATGTAGTGCCTGACTATCGGGAGGAAGCCTAGGATCATCTCTCAAAACTAGTAAGCAAGAACAGAATGTTGTTTGGCTAGCCTGGCTTGATTTAATTCTTGGACTTGGAATAAGGCTTATGTTTTTAATCTAATAATTTTGACTCCAGGTTAAGTTGAATCTGACATGAAAGTAAAATGATAAAACAGTGGTTTGGACTGTTCTGTGGAGAGAAAGAAAAAACAGAGCAAAAATGGAGGAGAAAAGTGCTTCATTAATCAGCAAACTCATAATATATACAAGCATTATATGGTTAACTCCTGTTTACAAAATGGACAAGTGTTATTAACCTAAACATGCACTAAGACACCTCATAAACACTAGTATAACATACTTAATAACTAGTACAATGAAGCAAAATACATAGTGTTGAACAAAATGATAACATTAATGCATGCTCAGTCAATGCATGCTTTAACTCTAACACTCCTCCTTCAAGTTTGCATTGACAAAACTGAGCTCAACTCTCAAAGTTTCAAACCTGGACATAGGCAGAGTCTTGGTCATAATGTCTTCTAACTGATTCAATGAAGAACAATATTCAAGAACAATTTCCCCACTTCTTTCAGCTTCTCTGATAGCATGGAACTTAACCTTTATGTGTTTAGTCTTACTAGGAAACATAGGGTTTTTAGTGATGGCTATTGCAAACTTACTATCAACAAAGATGCTTGTTGGAGTCTTTTGCACAAAGGTTAAGTCATTTAGAATTTTCCTTAACCAAGTAGCCTGGTTAGTTGCAGCATTGGTTGCTATATGCTCTGCCTCAGCGGATGATTGAGCAATGACAGTTTGCTTATGTGAATTCCAGGAAAAGTTTCCATTGCCTAAAAAGAAAATATAACCAGATGTGCTCTTGGAGTCATCAACACTCCCTGCCCAGTTGCTGTCTAAATATCCAATGAAATTAATCTCCTTCAATCTTCCAAAAAACAAGCCATGATGAATGTTGCCTTTCAAATCCTTAAGAATATGTTTGGCTGCAGCAAAGTGAATGTCAGAGGGCTCTCTTATAATCCTGGATAGTAAACTCACTGAATACATTAACTCAGGTCAAGTTGAGCAAATGTATAATAAACTTCCAATGAGACTTCTATAGCTAGCAGCATCCTTAAGTTTGCAGCCATCATTTGCAATCAGCTTTTGATTCACTACAAGTGGAGTGGAAACAGAGTTGCAGCTACTCATGTGAAACTTGATCAAGATGTCTCTGATATAATTTCCTTGTGACACAAAAATGCCTTTACTTGTTTGGCATATTTACATCCTAAGAAAATAGTTCATCAAGCCTAGGTCAAACATACTGAAATTCTTCTCCATATCAGACTTTAACTTATTGATTTCTTCTGTGTTACAACCAGTAATCAACAAGTCATCGACATATAATGAAATTGTTTCCTCAACTTGACGTCTTAATTGAAGTATGTACAGAGTAGCTTCATTAGAACTCTTCTCAAATCCTAGACTCAGTAAATAAGCATCAATCTTACTGTTCCAGGTGTGAGGAGCGTTTTTAGCGCATACAGAGCCTTATGCAACTTGTAGACTTTATCAGATTCTGATTCGACCTTGAATCCTTCTGGTTGCTCAACATAAACCTTTTCTTGTAGTGTACCATTTAGGAAAGCTAATTTCACATCGAAATGATATGCTTTTCAACCAAATGCAGCTGAAATAGCCAGTAACAATCGAATGGTCTCATATCGAGCTACTGGAGCAAAGGTGTGCAAAAAATCAACACCTGCTAGCTGAGAATATCCCTTAGCAACAAGTCTTGCCTTACACTTGTTCAAGGTACCATTAGAGTTAAACTTCTTTCTAAATATCCACTTAACTCCAATGACATGTTGTTTCTCAAGTCTGTCAACAAGTGTCTAGGTATTATTTTGATTAATTACATTGATTTCTTTTTGCATTGTAGCTTTCCACTTTTTTGATTCAGCTACAGCTTGATAAGAGTCTGGTTCATATATAAGCATCAAGCTCCTGTGATAAATATCACCAAGATTTTGAGTACCTCTTACTACAAAATGCTCTTCATCATTTGCATCTGTCATCTAATTTGCAGCTTTTATTTCAACTTCAACAGGTTCGAGAAGCTCAATTCTGAATAGAGATTCGACCTTTTCTGATTCAATTTTCCTTTTGTTCCATTTTGCATTTTCATCAAAGATTACATTTATGGATACAATGACTTTGTTTGATTTTACAAGATAAAGTCTATGCCCTTTGTACTACTCACTATAGCCAATGAATACTGTTGTTTCTGATCTGGAATCAAGCTTGGTTCTATGAGTTTCGGGAATTTGATGATAGCAGAGGCTTCCAAATACCCTGAGATGATCAACTAAAGGCTTATTGTTGTACCAATCTTCATAAGGAGTCATTCTTGACAAAGCCTCTGTTGGTAACTTATTGAGCAGATAAATTGCTGTACTGCAAGCTTCCGCCTAAAATTTCTTAAGAAGATCCTTCTCAAACAACAGACATCTCCCCATATCTAAAATTGACCTATTCTTCTTTCACTTACCCTATTCTGTTGAGGTGAGTAAGGGACTGTGAGCTGATGATGAATCCCTTCAACTTCAAGATAATTCTCAAACTGTGATGAAGCGTATTCCCCACCATTGTCTAATCTTAAGCACTTTAGCTTCAGACTAGTCTCTTTTTCAACCTTAGCCTTGAATTTAATAAACATTTCAAAGGCTTCATGCTCAAGTTTAAGAAAGTATAAATCCATGTCATTCTACTGAAATCATCAACAAATACTATAAAATACTTACTACCACTTAGAGATTCTTGGCTCATAGGTCCTACAACATCTGAGTGGACCAAATTTAGCCTACTCTTTGATCTTGTCAAGCTAGCAGAAGGATATGGTTTACTAGTCTGTTTGCCAGACTTGCAAACACTACAAATTGATGTCGATATACTTGGCTTAGGTAGCTTTTCTATTAACTCCAAAGAGTATACTTGATTCATATAGTTATAGCTACAATGACCAAATCTTTTATGCCAAAGTGAAGATACATCAGTATTGCTAGAACTAACTTGCATGCATGCATTAGTCAAATTAACATGAAAGCACCTATTTCTCATTAGCACATTCATTAACAAATCACCTGATGGATCATAAACAGTGCAGAAAACATCTCTAAACATTAATATATAATGTTTTTCCATCATTTATCCTACACGAAGTAAATTCTGTGCTATATCTAGAACTAAAAGAGTATCATCAACATACCTCTGACCAGATAGAGTTTAGATGCCAACTGTACCTTTTCCAACAGCATTCAAGTACACATCATTTCCAATTCTTACTCTGGATTGATAATGACTGTCAAGTTGAGTGAACAACAAAGAATTTGGTGTCACATGGTTTGAGCTACCATTATCCAGTAGCCATTGTGCATCATTAGTCATTTTGTGCAGGTTGCCATGAATAGTTGCTCTTCTGAAGATTCAAGATTCTCAACTGCATTTGAGATCTTCTCATTTGTATCAGATTTGTTTTTACAAACCTTCTCTACATGACCTAACTGCTTGCATGCATTACACTTTACATCAAGCCTAAACCAACAATATGCCTCAGTGTGACTCCTCTTCTTGCAATGAGGATAAATAAGGAATCTAGTCCTTCTACTTTGAACTTTTCTACCCCGAGTGCCTCATTTCTCCTTATCCTTAATTTCACTCACATTTTTCTTAGTTAAAGCTTCTACATCTGCCTTATCTTTCATTCGAATTGTAAAGGCAAGATCAGCCTTTTCATTCTTCCTTGCAGCCCTCTTTTATTCATCAACTTCCAAAATATTCACCAAATCAGATATAAAGAGCTGTGAAATATCTTTTACCTGTTCCAGTGATGATACTGTGGCATCAAACCTTTTAGGTAAGCTTATAAGAATTTTCTCCATAACCTTAGCATCAGATAAAGTCTCTCCCAACAGTCGAATTTGATTCACCAGCTTCATCACTGCATTAATGAATTCCTGCACATTCTGACTTTCTTTCATCCTCAATAATTCATATTGCTTTATGATATTCTGAAGATGAATTTTCTTGCTTCTGGTAGACCCCAAAAACTCTTCTTCAAGCTTATTCATGCTTGTTTTGCTGTCTTACATCCCATAATCTGACCAAAACTGATTCTATAATAGCTGAGTGTATAAAGGATAAGGCTCTAAATTTCTTTGTTATATCCTCTTCATATTGCTTCACTTGTGTTAGTGTGGCATTATCTTTCAATACTAGTACTTTTGTCTCCTTTTCAACTACATTCCATAGATTGACACCTTTTAGGAATGCTTTCATTCTAATGGCCCAAATAAGATAGTTAGAGCCATCGAAAATGGGTGCAGTCTGTTGTGTGACAATTAAAGCTGACATTTTAATAAGAATAAACTTGTGATGAGTGATAAGAAGTTTTAACTAGCTCAAAGATCAGCTATTTGCTTTGATACCATGACATGAAAGTAAAAAAAAAAAATAAAACTGTGGTTTAGACTGTTTTGTGAAGATAAAGAAAAAACAAAGCAAAAATGGAAGAAGTGATGGGAAGGTCGAGACCTTCAAGGCTAGACTAGTGGCAAAGGGTTTTACCCAAAGAGAAGGGATTGACTATGAGAAAACCTTTTTACTGGTTGCTATGCTTAAATCCATCAAGATCTTTCTAACCGTAGCCGTACATCTTGATTATGAGATATGACAAATGGATGTCAAGACCACATTTTAAATGGGGATCTTGAAAAGTGCAATATCGCTCAACCAGAAGGTTTCATTAAAAAGGGCCACAAGCATAAGGTTTGTGAATTGCATTGGTCCATTTATGAACTTAAGCAAGCATCTAGGTCTTGGAACATAAGATTTGATACTGCTATCAAATCATACAGTTTCCAACAAAATGTTGGTGAACCCTATGTTTATAAAAGGATACAGGATAAAAAGGTTGTTTTCCTAGTTCTTTATGTTGATGACATTATACTCATTAGGAATGATGTAGGAATGTCATCAACAGTTAAAGGCTTGCCAAACCAACAATTCAATATAAAGGATTTTGGAAAAGCTAGCTATGTTTTAGGTATCAAACTTATAAGGAATCGTAAGAACAAGCAGATAGCATTATCTTAAGCATCCTACATAGATAAGATTTTGGCCAATTTTTCTATGCAAGATTCCAAGAAGGGTTATATGCCATCTAGACATGGAATCAAACTTTCTAAGGAGATGTTACATAAAACTCTAGAGTAAGTTGAAAGCATGAGACAGATTCCATAAGCATCTGCTATTGAAAGTCTCACATATGCTATGCTATGCACTAGGCTAGATATCTACTATGTAGTTGGATTAGTTAGTAGATTTCAGTCAAACCCAGGCATAGAGCATTAGACTACAGTCAAGTGCATTTTTAAATATATTCAAAGAACGAAAAATTACATGCTTGTATATTCTAGAAGTGACCTTGTAGCAACAAGGTACATTGATTCAGATTTTTAGTTTGATGTTGATTCGAGGAAATCAATATTAAGATCTATTTTCACCATTGGAAGAGGAGCCATAGTTTGGAGGAGTGTAAAACAATCTTGTATTGCATGCTCTACTACGGAGGTAGAGTATGTTACGGCTTGCGAAGCAACAATTGAAGTTGTATGGCTCCATAAGTTCTTTATGGACCTTGAAGGAATTCCGGATGTGAACAAGCCTATTACACTCTATTGTGATAATAATCAAGCAGTGGCTAACTCAAAAGAACTGCAGAATCATAAAGCAGCAAAACGTATTGAAAGGAAGTATCATCTCATTTGAAAGATCATACAACATGGAGAAGTACTTGTAAAGAAAATTCCAACAGAGTAGAACCTCACCGATCCATTCATAAAGACTCTAACACAAAAGAGTTTCGATATCACTTAGAAGGTCTTGGAATGAAGGCTATGTCATACTTGTTTTAAGGCAAGTGGGAGATTGTAGAGAATATGGTGCCTTGGAAAGCAAGTATAATCTCATGCTTAATTTCATTAAATTTATTTGTAATAAAAGTACATTTTGATTATAAGACGAAGAGTTTGTTTTAAGTAAACATTCATTATCTAGTTATTAAGGTACCATGATTCTATTGAGATATTAAAATACATTTGTATGAAGAGTTATACATAAGAGACATGTATTTTAATTGAATCTAAAAATTGCTCACAGCCATATAATAAAGCTGGTCACTTTATTGTGTTAAGGCTGTAGTGTCCCGATTACTTCCAATGAAATAAATGTGATTCATTTCGAAGGAATGATGAGTATTCAATCATTGAAACGTTTGACTTCGAGCAATGACACTATAACATGAACTAGAATCATGTGAGAATCAAATTTAAGTTTAACCGTTACTTAAATCTTGATCTCACACTTTTACATTTGCTTATAGTAGAACCGAAATCCTAATAGATAGTGTACTCATGTTTAATCTCCTTATAATCTTTGATTTACCATGAGCATGATCATCATAAAGCGTTGATCTAGACTCCGTATTTTGGGATTATAATCGAGATGAACATCTGGAAACATATATCCAAATAATAAAGTTCATAGTACTAACATTACTTATAGTGATTTCAAGAAGATTGGTGATTAATTTGGACCTAGTGGATTGATGAATTAGCTGCTCATCACATCTAGATACTCAAAAGATTAGAGCTAGAGTATTGATCACTAATTGGATGAAATTTGAGACTAGGGAACAAAATTGACATAAAAGGTAAAAGAGTAATTTCACCTTTTGTCATTGGATGGTATATAAGGTTTGAAATTGGACAACTAATAATTAATATCAAGTATTGAATTGTTTCTTTTAATTATAGTTAATCCAAGAATTCAACCATGAATCTATGGTGGAACGATTTCATGGTTAATAAGCTTGAATTTTTTTTAATAAGATCAAGAATAATTCTAAGTTTATTGGAGCTTGGAATATCTATGTCCAAATAGATTCCCCATTTGGCTTCATAGAATTCAACTTGTTTAAGTTGGAATGTATGTTTTATTTGATTAATTAAATTATGTACAAAAATGGCAACTTTAACATGTTTATCTTAATTAAGACAAAAAAATATGTTTGTCTTAATTTAAGACAAGAAAAATATTTTTTGTTTTAATCTGGGCAAGAAAACATATTTGTCTCAATTTAGACAAGATAAAATATTTTTGTCTTAATTAAAGACAAGAGTTGTCTTAAATTAAGATAATGCTAGCAGGATTTTTGCAAAATGAATCTAGACATCCATGTTGATAAAAGGAGACTTCATGTTTGACTATCACTTTTTTATTTATTATTAATTCTTTTTGAATAAAGATGGATAATAATAAAATAAGAGTTATTATTCAATAAGGAGTTTTATCTTATCAAGAACTCTAAATAATAGTTGAAGAATTAAATTATTTATTCTTTAATTTTAATTTTGATAATTATGAAGCATGTTTGATGCTTCCATAACTCTAAATAGATGGTCAAGATCAATTCAAAGGTGTTTGACTTTGATTAAACCTTTGAGGCAAGAGTTATAATAAAAAGAGAAGAGATTAGAAGAAAAGAGACGAAAATACTTTTTGTAAAAAAAAGTTTCAACCGTCACTTCTCTCCTTATCCTCCAAACTTTGCCGTATCTTTCTTCTTTTTTCCCATTCTTGGCTGAATTTTATGAAAGAAAATAGCCATTAATTTTTAGGCAAAAAAGATAGACAAAATCGGTTTCCATCTTGTAGTCTAACATTCCACACCTAGTCCACTCAAAGTTCAAGTTGAGAGTGTTCTTGAGAATAAGTGGTAAACTTGTTTGATCGAGAAATCATTCATTGATGTGGTAGTGTCCGAAAATAAGAATCTCAAAATAAAAGGTATGTTTTTTTTACTTAATAGATTTTTATTTTCTAGGATGTGATTATGTTACTTGCAATAAGAATGATGTGTGTTTCCGCTTGTGTAATTGGATTGCTTGCTTCCTTTATAAAAGAAATTTTTGAAATCCATACTTTACACAATCACATCAATCCACGAAGATCCTACTTTAACATGGGAATCACAAGCACTCATATACTTAAGTCATATGAGATTATAAATATAGTTCAACAACTTCAAGTGTCAAGCTTGTAATTATGTAAGAACAAATGTATGGGAGTTAAATCATTTTAAGAACTTGTCAAGGATCACCCAAATAATGTTTAAGCAAATTTGATTATTTTGTTATAATCAAAACTAGAATAATTTTGAAGCTAATACATAAGGCGACCCTTACCACTCTTTTTCATCAAATCAACAAGTTCGTTAGCAATTAAGGCAACATCAAGCAATTGTCTCCCCTGCACAAATGCAAATCGTTAGTCCCCACTCACTTCTCTAATCACCTTTCTCAATCTGTTTGCCAAGACTTTTGCTATGATCTTATAAACACTCCCCACCAAGCTAATGGGCCTGTATTCACTAATTGAAATTGGATTAGTAACTTTAAGAATTAAAGTAATAAAGCTTTCACTCACCCCATGACCAAGCCTTCCAATTCTATAAAACTCCTCAATAAAAGAGATAACATCCCCTTTAACAACATACCATTAAGCTTTAAAAAAATTCAAATTGAATCTATCAAGACTTGGTGCTTTATTCCCATCACTACCTTTTATGACCTCCCAAACCTCACTTTCAATGAGCGGACTTTCTAACCCCTCTTTAAAAGATGCCTTTAACCTACCCAGTCTACACTTCTAGTTTGCCACCTTGAGTGTCTTCTTACTCGAATAAAGCTTTGTGAAGTGCCTTACAACCTCTTTTTCAATCTATACAAGATCATCAATAATCATCTCATTCATTGTAATACTCATCAACCTATTAATTCACCTTATTGCAGAAGCCATTTCATGAAAATACCTTGTATTCCTATCACTATCTGTAACCCACCTGGTACGAGATTGTTGTTTCCATTTACGTTCTTCCAATCTATACAAATCCCATAACTTTGCCCCGTTTCTGCATAACACTCTCCCTTTGCAAAAAAGTCACCCCTAATCTTGTTGGCTCCATTAGTTTTTGATGATAATAAAACATTCCTATTTCATTTGTATCTAATATTTCTAATTGAGTGTGCAGGACAAAAATTGTATGCAAATATTTAATTAATCATTCAAATGCACGTATCAAAGAGCATAAAAATAAGGAAATCAGAATTGATCAACAAGACAGAAGCCCCTTAGTCGATTAATGAAGAGTTCGTCAGCTAAGATTTAAATCAAAAGTTGGTGGGCTAAAAAGTATTGAGAAACAGAACCAACTTAGTCAACTAAGGAATGAGTTAGTCAACTAAGTGCACACTGCCAGAACTGCCAGAAACTAGGATCAGAAGACAGAGATAACTTAGTCAACTAAGATATTGGTTAGTCGACTAAGAGCATTCTGCATGTAATTTTGAAGTCTGCACTAAAAGACAAATTAACGACCAGATTAGCTACCAAACTGTTTTCAACAGTCAAAAATTGTCTAACTCACATCAGAGCTGATTTTCAAGTATAAAAGGGACTTCCAATAGCTAGAAACAAGTTTAGAGAAGGCTTCCAAGCAAAAAGAGCTCAAAAACTAGCAAAAATCTCTCTGCACTTTACTGCACTCAACGCCCCATCTTTGTAGTTGTGTTTTGCACTTCAACTTGTACCACTTAGATCAACTTTGTGATCATAGGTACACTTCTATTTCATTTCTCTTTATTTTCTTATAGTGAAAGGGTCACTCTAAGGGGTTCAATCAAGTTAGGATTGCTTGTTTAGGTAAAGGTTCTAACTTAGCCTTGAAAAGTTAGGTATTGGGTTATAGTTGAGCCCGAGAAAAACAATTGTGAAAGGTTTTGGCTAAGCCTGGAAAAAGCCATTGTAAAGCTTGGTGAAAGCTTGGTAATTTCACCGTTCTTAGTGGATTGTTTGGAAAATCCTTGGTTGAACAATCAAGGTAGTGGATGTAGGTCTTGGACCGAACCATTATAAATAGCTGTGTGTTTGTCTGTTTTGTTTTCAGTTTTTATTCATCTTTAAGTTCTTTCTTTTATTGTGCATTTGTCTCCAATTAGAGGTCAATTTTTGAAAGAGCCAAAAAGTGTTATTCACCCCCTTCTAGCACATTTATTTGGGACTAACAAGTGATATCAGAGCTAGTTCCCTATTCTTAAGGTCTAACACCCTTTGGGAGGATCTAAATGGCTTTCCAAAAATCCATAGTTGCTAAGGGACAATCCACAAACAGACCACCTCTGTTTGATAGCTCTAACTATCCTTATTGGAGCACTAGGATGTCAATATACATTAGAGCAATTGATTATGAAATGTGGGACATCATAACTAATGGACCCTTTATTTCCTCAATCTTAAATTTAGTAACAAATGAGATGATGCCTAAGCCAAAGTCTGAATGGATCGAGGCTGAAACTAAGAGAGTCCAAACAAATTTTAAGGCTATCAATACATTGCATTGTGCCTTAACTCCCACCGAATTCAACAAAGTATCAAGTTTTACAACAGCTAAACAAGTGTGGGATAAACTTAGAATTATCCATAAAGGGACTTCTCAAGTCAAAGAGTCCAAGATAGCTCTCTTGACCCATAATTATGAAATGTTTAAGATGGAGCCTGGTAAAGATATCACCAGCAGGTTAGATAGATTCACAAATATCACAAACAAATTAAGTCAACTAGGCAAACCAATTCCCGAGCATGAGATTGTTAAAAGACTTCTTAGAAGCCTACCAAAAAATTAGAAGCCTCAAGTGACTGCAATTCGAGAAGCCAAGGACCTAAAAGTTATTACTCTAGATGAGATTTGTGGTTCTCTCCTCACTCATGAGCTATAACTCAAGGAAGAAGAAGAAAAAGATAAGAAGAAAGCAAAATAAAAGAAAAAGAGCATTACTCTAAAAGCCAGCATTCTTGAAGAAGAGCTGGAAGAGCTATCCTGTGATGATGATGAAGAGTTGGCACTGGTTGCAAGGAAATTCAAAAAGCTTATGGGCAAAAAAAATCGGAGACTAGCTAGAAGAGGGTTTAGAAAAGATCAAGGTCTTTCATTGAAAACCAGAAACAAAAATGACTCCAACAAAAAGGAGGAGTTGACCTGCTTCGAATGCAAAAAGCTTGGACATTTCAAGTCCGAATGCCCATTGCTGAAAGAAGAAACTCTAAAGAAAAACAAGAAATCAAATAAGGCAATGGTGGCAGCTGCATGGTCGGATAGTGACACATCAAACTCTGAAGCTGAAGATGAAAAAGCTGAAGAAAGAGCAAACTTGTGTTTGATGGTACAAGATGATGAATCCGAGGTATCCTCATCCCCTTGCAATATTTCTATTGATGATTTACAATATGAGTATGAGTGCCTTTATGATGAATTTGAAAAACTCTTTTCAAAATACAAGGCTTTAAAGAAAAAGACTGCATCTTTTGAAAATGATTTGGAAAAGATAAGAGAAGAGTTCAATTCTGTTTTTGAGCAAAAAAATTTTCTGCAAGTTGAGTTAGAATAGTCAAAAATAGATTTTGAAGTTTTGAAATTAGAGCTGGACAATAAATTTGAAGCTTTGCAAAAAACACTTGATGAAAACACAGCTCTTAAGAATTTGAAAAATGAAACTTCAAAAAGAAATGTCTACTACAAGAAAAATTCCGGTAATGCAGTATCTAGATGCTATATTTATAACAAAATTGGTCATTTATCATATGATTGTTTTACGAAAAGAAGCATGCAAAAAATAAGAAAAATATGGTTCCAAAACGATTTTATGTTGCTGCTAACAATCAAGAACCCATCAAGGTATGGGTACCTATAAAGAAAAACTGAAATTTTGTTCTGTAGGTTGAGCTGCACTTAAAAGACACATGTTCAAGAGCTCAACTCAAGAAAAAGTAGCCTTGGTATATGGACAGTGGTTGCTCATGGCACATGACAGGAGATGAAACGCTATTTGTTTAGCTGGACAAAAGAAATGGAGGTACCGTATCCTTTGGTGATGATTCAAAAGGCAGAATTCATGGTATAGGAACGTTTGGTAAGAACTCCCAAACTCAAATCAGTCATGTGTTATTGGTTAAAGGCTTGAAACATAATTTATTGAGCATTAGTCAATTATGTGATAAAGGATTTAAAGTATGCTTTGATTCAAATAAGTGTGAAGTGATAGATATAAGCACAGATAAAGTTTCATTTATAGGAAGAAGATTAAAAAATATGTATGTTGTATTTCTTGAAAATCTTGAAATGAATTGTGAAATGTGTTTAATGGCAAATGCTGAAAATGATAGCTGGCTGTGGCATAGGAGACTAGGATATGTGAGCGTGCATACTATGTCAAAATTAATTAGGAAAAATCTAATTGTTGGACTGCCAGATATAAAATTTGAAAATGATAAAATATGTGATGCTTGCCAACTAGGAAAACAAGTTAGAACATCCTTTAAGACTAAGAAGATTGTGTCAACAACTAGACCTCTTGAATTGCTTCACATTGATCTATTTGGTCCAATAAGTATAACTAGTCTATGAGGAAAATCTTATGGATTTGTAATAGTTGATGACTACTCTAGTTACACTTGGGTTTATTTTCTTGCTCATAAGAATGATGCTCTACCAGCATTTATAAGTCATTGTAGGAAGGTAGAAAATGAAAAAGGATTACCTATAGTTAGTATTAAGAGTGATCATGGAAGAGAATTTGAAAGTGATGAATTTGAGAAATTTTGCAATGAAAAGGGGTTGGATCATAATTTTTTTACATCTAGAACACCTCAACAAAATAGAGTTGTAGAGAGGAAAAACCAAACCTTAAAAGAAATGGCAAGAACTATGCTATGTGAGAATAACCTACCAAAAATATTTTTGGGCTGAGGCAATGAACACAGCAACATATATACTTAATAGAGTCTCAATTAGAGCCATGATATCAAAGACTCCCTATGAACTTTACAAGGGTAGGAAATCAAATATTTCATAACTTAGGAGTTTTGGTTGTAAATGTTTTGTGTTAAACAATGGAAAACAGTCCTTAAGTAAGTTTGATGCAAAAAGTGATGAGGCAATATTTTTAGGATATGCATTAAACTCAAAGGCCTATAGAGTTTTCAACATAAGAACTTTAACTATTGAAGAATTAATCCATGTAGTTTTTGATGAGTCCAATGCCTTACAAAAGGAAATTCATGCTAATGATGATGATGATGTAAAGATCCTAGACAAGCAAATGGAACAAATGAGCTTAGAGAACAATAAAAATAATGAAGAAAGCTCACCTATAAGAGAAAATGAAACTCCACCTCTAGAAAATTTGCAAAGAACAAAAATTCAGCATAATGTTCTTCCAAGGAGTTAGAGATATGCAAAAGACCACCCACAAGAACTAATCATAGGTGATATTTCACAAGGTGTTAAAACTAGGAGAGCAACAAGAGAGACTTGTGAGTTTACAACTTTCATATCTCAAATTAAGCCTAAAACATTTAAGGAAGCAAAAAAAGAGGAAAGCTGGATATTGGCCGTGCAAGATGAACTTGATCAATTCAAAAGAAATCGTGTGGTCATTAGTCTCTAGGCCTTTAAACCACCCTATTTTTGGAACAAAATGGGTGTTTAGAAATAAGGCAGATGAGCAAGGAAATGTAGTTAGAAATAAACCCCAAGGATACAACCAAGAGGAAGGAATTGACTATGATGAGACCTTTGCACCAGTAGCTAGGATTGAAGTCATCAGGTTGTTGCTTGCTTTTGCATGCTTTATGAATTTTAAATTGTACCAAATGGATGCAAAGAGTGCATTTTTAAATGGTTTCATCCAAGAAGAAGTTTATGTTGAGCAACCCCCTAGGTTTGAGGACTTTGAAAAACCATATCATGTTTTCAAACTTAACAAAGCCTTGTATGGATTGAAACAAGCTACTAGAGCTTGGTATGAGAGGCTTTCAAAATTTCTGGTTGAAAAAGGTTATGTTAGAGGTAGTATTGACACAACATTGTTTATTAAAAGATACTTAAATGATTTGATTATTGTTCAAATTTATGTGGATGACATTGTGTTTGGTGCAACTAATGAGGCTTTCTGCAAGAACTTTGCCAAAGAGATGCAGGGTGAATTTGAGATGAGCATGATGGGTGAGCTGAAGTACTTTCTTGGCATTCAAATCAAACAAAGTGATAAAGGAATCTTTATCAACAAAAAAAGATACACTTAAGACATGCTCAAAAAGTTTGATATGCTGAAGCTAAAATCAATTTGTACACCAATGAATCCATCCACCAGACTTAATTTAGATGAAAAAGGAAGGATGTTGATCAAAAGCTCTATAGAGGTATGATCGGATCATTACTCTACTTAACAGCAAGCAGACCAGATATTTAGTTTAGTGTGTGTTTGTGTACTAGATATCAGTCACAGCCTAAAGAATCACACTTAATTGCTGTTAAGAGAATTTTTAGATATCTCTTAGAAACACAAACCTTAGAAATATGGTACTCTAAAGAATCATTATTTAATCTTGTAGGCTATTCGGATGCAGACTTTGCAGTAAGCAAAATCGATAGAAAGAGCACTAATGGAACATGCCAATTCCTAGGAAGTATGTTAGTATCCTGGTCAAGTAAGAAACAAAATTTTGTAGCACTCTCTATAGCTGAAGCAAAGTATATTTCCTTAGGAAGCTGTTGTGCTCAAATCCTATGGATTAAACAACAACTAAAAAACTAAGGAATATCAATGCGTAATATACCAATATATTGTGATAATACAAGTGCAATTAACATCCCAAAAAATCATGTGTAGCACTCAAGGACTAAACAGATTGAAATTAGGCACCACTTTGTTAGAAACCATGTAGGGAAGGGTGATATTAAAATTGAGTTTGTGAATACTTTGCATCAATTAGCTAACATCTTTACCAAACTTCTAAATGAAGATAGATTTTGTAAGATTAGAAGGAATTTGGGGATGATTAATATGCAGGAGTTGTAGGTAAATTTTTAACTCATACACATAAAACAGAAGGCACTTAGTCGACTAAAGAGAATCTTAGTCAACTAAGAGCATTCTGTCACCTTAAATAATAAGACTCAATTAAGTTAAAGGTAGGGGAATAAAATAATGAAAAGAAACTACCTATCGAAAAATAAAATAGAGAAGAAAAATCGCCTAAACCAAAAATAAAATTAGGAAGTAATTTTTGAATTTTGAAAGGGAAGTCAGACAGTTTTTTTTTTTTGGGATTAAATTGCTCTCAACCTATTTTCTTTACACTCTCTCTCTGCTAAAACCAACGCCTAAAACTGAAACCCTCATCTCCCAACCATTCGAAACCTTGAGTCCAAAATCATCCAAACCAAATGATGAAATCAGGAAAATCTCAAGAACTTTTGGAGAAGAAGAAAGGCAAACGACCAATGGAAGAAAGTTTGCAAGCTGAAATACTGAAGAAAAAAAAAGGATTGAGTCGGGATCTGTAAGCAAAAAATTTGGAAAATCGAAGAGCCACAAATCTGAAAAGAAGAAAGAAAAGAGCAAATCCCACAAGAAATGTACTACTTCATCTTCTAAATTCATAAATAAAGTACATGAAGAAAGATTTAGGAAAATAAAGAATACACCTATCTCTTGTGGAAAATACATTGACTGGGAAAGCTTTAATGAAATGCCTGAAATCTTGACAAGTTTATCAAATTATTTTGAAGAGTTAAAATTGAAGGATTTCAACACATTTAAAAACTGATCATACAGTGCTAGTTTAGTTAAAGAATTCTATTTGAGTATAGTTGTTGACAAGGATGAACTGGAAGATCTTGATGATTATTATGATGAGGGCTTGAATGTGCTTTTGAATGGGAAAGAATTTACCATCACTGCTGCAGATTTAGGGGAACTTCTTAAAATAGAGTGTAATTAGGGAGAATTTGAATTTCCTGAGAATTATGACCCTTCATCCTTGTGGGAAGTTATCACAAGGAAAAGAGAAAAGTACTCCTCCAAGAGTAATGTCAGGCTTATTACAAGTCCTCAAATAAGGATTCTGCATTACTTTGTTGCCACCAATATTCATGGCAGGAGTGGAAGCTTAAGCTACATTAGCCTCCAGGATTTATGGCTAATGGAACATGCATTTAGTGGTGTTTCACTTAATTTGGGTAGATTTATGATTAAGAGAATGAGAGGAGCATGTAGACTTGAGAAGATAAATTTGCCTTATGGAAATATCATCACTTTTCTAGTGTAAAAGAAAGGAATTTGGAGCTTTAGATATGAGGCAGACAAGGTCAAAACCAGAGACTAAGCCATTTATCTAGGAAGCTTGCCTAAAATGGGATACAAACTTGATGGAGAAAGATACATTAAAACCCCCAAGACTGGTCTAGCAAAAGAATCCTCCTTACTTGCTCAACCACAGGCAGCACCACCTCAATTCTCAAATGAAATGATATTTAATCTACTAATGAGAATTGATGGAAAGCTCATAGACCAAGGAGCAAGAATGCAAAAAATTGAGGAAAAAGTGACTGAACTGGAAAAAGTACTGAAAAAGAAAGGAAAAATGCCCTCAGAACCAACTACTGCAGACAACTTTGCACTTCCTAGCCAAGCTCCAGTAGGACAGGAAGCTGAGGACTCTACTTTTTAGGCTGAAGGTCATGAACCTGAGGTGGAACAACCAAGAAAATTCCCCTCACCTGAGCCTCAGGACAAGGAAGAATCAGTACAAGGAACTAAAGTGCTAGGGTCACTAGATGAAACTCCTCTACCTTAACCCGAGACTCAAGAAAAACAGTTTTCTCCCCCCAACTCAAAATAAGTATCTATCATGGATATCTTCCATTAAATGGTTAAAGAAGAGCAAACTGAAAAAGAATCTGTCAAAGTACAAGCAAGGAAGTCCACTGCAGAAGGGCAATAAGGGAAAAGAAAAGAAAAAGTTACTAAAGAACCACAGATAAAGTCCAAACCACCAGGCAAAGGCAAGAAAATAATGGTAACTAAAACGAAGTTCATTAAAAGAAGGAAATCATCCAGATTGGCTGAGAAGGCCAAGCCAACAACAATCTCCTCTCCTCAAAACCTTTTTGAGATTTCATCCCCTGAGCAATCCCCTGAAAAATCCCCTCTAGAACCTTCTTTCGAGCCTCTAAATGTTTTTTATGGCACTAATGAATCCACTCCATCGGCCTCCTTAGAGAACTGAATACCTCCCTCAAATTGATGATGACCAAAAGGGGGAGAAATATAGCTAGGACCTTAGAGGAGAAATTATGAAAAGATTAGGGGAGATAGAAAGTAGAAACTGTTTAAGGGCAATTTGGGAACATTAATTGTTACTGCTGTTTTTACCCAACTAACATTTGAACACTTGACTTTAACTTTGTTGTTTATGTTGTTGGGATGTTGATATGTTTATATTATTCGAATGTTGATAATTGAATATCTGATGTTATCTTACTGTCTATGGTATTTTGACTACTGCTATTAAAAAATCTGGTGCTATACTGATATTGGGATAGTACGCTAATGACTAATTTTTATTATGTGAATGGATTGTGTTGGTGAATAAATATGGATGCTAAGTATAGTATATCTGTTGAATGATAAATGGCATAGACAAAATCTGATAACAATATATTGTTGACAAACACTGCTGAAATTTTGATGATAATCTGTCAACATTCACTTGTTTTAAATCACTTTATATTTTTTCATATATATACTCTGAATGTATAGTGTCATTTTCTATATGACATGAATAAAATTTGCTGGAATGAATAAGCAAAATATGCTCACACTAATGGGAAGCACACACTTAGGGGGAGCAATCCCCATTTTTTGTAGGATTAAAAAGAATAAAAAGACACTGTGGTGTTAATCAAGGAATGTTTTGTCATCATAAAAAAGGGGGAGATTACTGGCTCCATTAGTTTTTGATGATAATAAAACATTCCCATTTCATTTGTATCTAATATTTCTAATTAAGTGTGCAGGATAAAACTTGTATGCAAATATTTAATCAATTATTCAAATGCACATATCAAAGAGCATAGAAATAAGGAAGTCACAATTGATCAATAAGACAGAAGCCCCTTAGTCGATTAATGAAGAGTTAGTCAGCTAAGATTTAAATCAAAAGTTGGCAGGTTAAAGAGTATTGAGAAACAGAACTAACTTAATTGACCAAGGAATGAGTTAGTCAACTAAGTACACACTGCCAGAAACTGGGATCAAAAGACAGAGACGACTTAGTTGACTAAGATATCGATTAGTCGACTAAGAGCATTCTGCTTGCAATTTTGAAGTTTGCACTAAATGGCAGATTGATGGCCAGAATATCTACCAAACTGTTTCCAATGGTCAAAAACTATCTAACTCACATCAGAGCGGAATTTTCAAGTATAAAAGGGACTTCCAACAGTTAGAAACAAGTTTAGAGAAGGCTTCCAAGCAAAAAGAGCTCAAAAACTAGCAAAAATCTCTTTGCACTTTACTGCACTCAACGCCCCATCTTTGTAGTTGTGTTTTGCATTTCAACTTGTACCACTTAGATCAACTTTGTGATCATAGGTACACTTCTATTTCATTTCTCTTTATTTTCTTAGAGTGAAAAGTTCACTCTAAGGGGTTCAATCAAGTTAGGATTGCTTGTTTAGGTAAAGGTTCTAACTTAGCCTTGAAAAGTTAGGTATTGGGTTATAGTTAAGCCTGGGAAAAACTATTGTGAAAGGTTTTGGCTGAGCCTGAAAAAAGCCACTGTAAAGCTTGGTGAAAGCTTGGTAATTTCACTGTACTTAGTGGATTGTTTGGAAAATCCTTGGTTGAACAATCAAGGTAGTAGATGTAGGTCTTGGACCGAACCACTATAAATAGCTGTGTGTTTATCTATTTTGTTTTCAGTTTTTATTCATCTTTAAGTTCTTTCTTTAATTATGCATTTGTCTCCAATTATAAGTTAATATTTAAAAGAGCCAAAAAGTGCTATTCACCCCCCCTCTAGCACATTTATTTGGGACCAACAAATCTTGCCATTCCATATCCAACAAATGTAGTTCACCTTCCAAATCTTCAATCCGGTGTTGCATGCACCCATATTCTTGATTAAAGGCCTCAATTCTTTTAGATTCCTCCATATAGTCGGCCTTTTTTTATTCCACCTAAATCTAGCCTCCAATTATCTTTTATAAGTGATATTAAAAAACTATCCTCTAACCTATAATTGAAGACTTTAAATGGCTTAAAACCCTCATTAAAATCTATCCCACCCAAAGTCACTAGATTATGATTAGATAAAGAAAATGACAAACATACTTGAACCATATCAGAGTAACCTGCCAACAAATCAGAATCAACTAAAAGCCTATCCAATCGACAAAAGGTAGCATCCTCCCTCCTACTGCACCAAGTGAATTTACCCCCTACCATAGGTAAATCCACCAACACAGTCTCCTGAATAAAATTATCAAAATCGATAGTAGCTTTTATTACATCCCTTCTACCCACCTTTTCTTCTTTAAACCCGACTAAGTTGAAATCACCACCCAAACACCACCAAACATCACGTTTATTCATTTCAGACAGTAATTTTAACCATAACTTAGCTCTTTTAGTGTCATCATTGGGCATATATTCGTTCATAAATCCACATCTTCTAGAAATCCCATTCACAACACCAATGACAATAATAAATTTCTATCCAACATTATCTCTTCTATATTTAAAAATTCATCCCTCCACATCAAAATTAAGCCACCAAACAAACCTTTCGACTTCACACTACAACCTCTAATTTTATCCTTACATCACAACAATTCAAACACGTTGCTTAAATGTTTTCTTAACTTTGTTTCTTGTTAAAAAACAGTAGATGGATTTTCTTTATTTATGACCCTTTTGACTACTCTTTTTTTTCTCCCATCTACAAACCCCTCTAATATTCCATATTATTAACTTCATATATTAATTAAACACACTCACTCAACCTCCTAAACCACTCATTACGCATACTGACCTTGCTCCTCCTACTCCAACAAGGTTACAGCTTTAATTAATTCCTCTTTTTCCATTACTAATTTTAATCCAGCCTTCTTGCACACCTGCCAAACTCTTTCTACCTCTTGTATATTACAATCCAATTAGTCATTTGATTCTGGCTCCAGGTGAAACATTTAAAAGTCTCTTCAATAGACTTGCCATTTCTCAATGTCTTACCGTCTACAAACACATCTTTTCTCTCATTTGGTTTTTTTCCCCTTAGGACGCCTCTTACCACTCTTAAGTACACACTTTGAATCCTTTCTAAAGTTACATCCCAATGCACCATCTAAATCACTACTATCATCCCCAAACTTTCTGTTGGAGCCATCTTTAACACATTGTATCCATAAATTGTTTTATATGATTAACGCCTCCAACGTACTAATATTTCCATCATATTGACCAGCAACATCCCTTTGCTTAAGCATAAAGATAAAGTCTACTTCATCCACACCTGTCAGTCCAAATAATGCTACGACACCTCCCTTTGTCTCCACATTATCCAATGTTTTATCAAGTCGAAAACTCCCAAGTGCAACACAATTTCAATTAAGTCACAACTTTTATTACCAACTTCCCTATTCTTATCATTATCTCCATAAATTGTCTGAAGTGGTTTACAAGCCATAGCACTTTCCATATTAAAACGGGCCTCCAACTCTTGTACCTTATCTGCCTACCTCTTCAATGCTTGGAAAATTCTAGAAAAAATTTTATCCAATAAAATAGGTTAATAAGTTGCACCAAGATACTCTAACCCTTCATCATCAAGACTTTCATTTTCATTAAGAGTCTCCCTAGTCTTGATAATAGCTCTATTTGAATTTTGAATTTTGTTTTCTTTATTTCCCTTACATTCCTGATCGCCAATTATAACTAACTCATTGTCCAACTGACCATTTCCTAGTTTCAAAATTTGAATATCTTGCTGCCCATTGCCACCATGAGCGAACTCCTAAACCAGTTAGGCACCACCGTCACTACCCTTCACATCACCACCATCCTCATTAGAGCTAACTGTCATAATCTTAACAGCTTTTACATGCACTATAAACTTATTATTACTACCCGAATAGTGGAAAACATGGTAATTTATTTGAGCTTATACACTCTTACCAAAATTTTGCCAAACTCAAACTAGTTCATTAATAAAGAAATCGAGTCTATCTTAAAGCATTCACCCCATTTATCCCTTAAGGCCTTAAACAAAATTTCATGCCACACATGAATTGGTATTTGTTCTATATAAACCCGGCATTGTAACTCTTTTTGTTGCGAATCACCGTCGTAGGGAGACACAATCACACACCACTCTTTTAGTAGAGAGAATGACTCTGCCAACTCCATATCCATGCTTCTATGATCCTCAAAAGTAATAAAGAACCTAAGACCTCCAACTTTTCTAACTCTAGCTTTAATACCCAAATCCGCAATACTTTCCTTAATTTGGGATATACATACTCCCACATGTATTGTCCTAATAACTGACCTTTTCAACCACTCTCTACCGATTTTGGGAACATAGACTTTCAAATCCTCTTGGACCATTACCCTCAATTGTTTCACAACATGGATAGACCTCATTATAGTATTCTTATCCTTGTCCATTAACACATCTTTAAACAAATGCCGTTCACCCATACCTGTATTTAGTTAACCAACATTTAAACCACCACCACCTTTGTATTTAGCAAAAGCTTTTTTAATCATTAATCTTTTCCCAGCAAAAAACATTCCATTACCATGTTGAAGACATTCCACGTTTACCTTTGCCTCTCGACACAAAGACATCCACCACCACTCCAAAACAGTTAAAAGCTGCCTTGATTTCAACCCATGAAGCCCCCACTTTCAAATTATCCACAACAACTGAATGCAATGAAGACTTTCACCATGCCAACTCCAATTGTCCGCGTATCCTTATGCCCTAAAACCCTTGCTGATAGAAGTCCTCGTTCGTTCCTCCTTGTCCATGCCTATTTGCAAAAAAGCCTCCCTTTCTCTCTCCAAAATGCTCTTTTTTTCTCTCTATAGCCATTTTAGTAATAAGTCAAAGTTGAGGGAAGAGGATTGAGAGGAAAGGAGTAAAGATAAAGATAGATTGAAAATGAGAAAAAAAGAGAGTAGGTTTTATAGTTAGGTTTTAAAGGTTTAAAAAAGGCACCTGAAACAACGCCGTTTAAATGTAAAGGAGAAAAAAAAAGGGGAAGAAGGAAATAGACTAGCCTTAACCTAATAACTTTAGGTCTCCTTTGATGTAATACGCCATACTTTGATATAGTGGCCAATAAAGCTTATCAGATGCCAATTGAGGTTAATTAGAATGTTTAAAAGTGATGAAAGGTAAAAAGAATATTCTAGAGATAAATAATCCACATGTGAGGGAGTAATAATGAATTAATAATATTTTGATTGAGGATGAATTAGCGAGATAAAAAGTGATTCAGAAGTGAATCGGGGTATAATAAGGTACTTTGGGTGCTAAGGAGACAAGTGGAAATTTTGGAATAAAATATTATTTTATTGATAAAATAATATTAAAATATTAATATTTTATTTGATGTCGAAATTAGTCATGAAGGAGGAGAATATGGACAATCTAAGTGGGGGAGAAGAAGAATGAGGGAAGTTCGGAGAAAAATGACATTAGTGGGGCCCGCGTGTCTTTATTAAATAAAGCTAACGCGGGTAATTAAATATTTAAATATTATGGTGATATCGCATTGAGACATAGACTTGATATTTTATTGGTACAAGTTTTAAGGAAGAAAAATAGAAAGAAATTAGAATTAAAATAGGGTTGGGAGGACTTAATTGAAAGGATGAGAACCTTGGAGGGTAAAACGATAATTTTTTCATTAAGCTTGGTCAAAGCTTCCAAAGGAAGCTTTGATCCTTCATCCTTATCCCATGGCCGTCCATCATGTCCAAGGCATCATCTTCCATCTTCTTCTCCTCCCAACGCCATTTTCATCCTTCACCAAAAAAAAATCAAGATTTTTCATTTTCTTTCCCTTGTTTTCTTTTCCTTTCTTTTCTTTTCTTACTTCTTCCTTCCCCTAACTTCTTGGGCACCAAAACCACAGCTTCTAACCTCATTTTTTAGCACATCTAAACCCTAGGAGAGAGAAAGAAAAATCTCTCTTTCTTTTCTTCCTTTTCTATTTTTACTCCACTTTCATCAATACTTGAATTTCGGCTACAAATCTTCATTTCAAAGCCAATAGGTATATATTTTCAACTCTTGAATTTTAGGATTTATGGGTTTGTAATTTTTAGACTTTATTTTCTAATTTTCTTCAAATTTTCTTTCCTTGAAATGGTTAGGTTTTGTTGATCTTCATGCCTTCAAGCACCAAGGTAAAGAAAACTTCAAGCTTGAACAATTAGTTTAAGGGGTTTGTGAATTAGACTAAAATTCTAAGTTAAGTGTTAGGTTAAAGTGTACATTGTATAATATATATTTATTAGAATTATCAAATTCAGATTATGACTCAATTGAGGTTGTTATGGTTTATTGGTAAATATAGGTTTTAATGGTATTTTGGGACTACCTGGATTAAGATCTTGTGGGTGCTAGTTTCGTTAGGCGACATTGCTAAGGTGAGTGAACTTGCATTTAAAAATGTTTTGGGATAAATGCACGTGTTGGAATGAATCATTTGAAAACTTTATTTGTCTTTGCTTTAAAATGTGCCTGGGAACAAGCCTTTAATGAAATGTCTTTAAGTTGTGAAATTGTGCAATGCGATTAACTCATGTGTTCCTATATTATGCGATACATATAATGTGATGAATTACATATTTGAAATATTATGTTGAATTGCCAATTGATTTGTGGCATGTGATGTATTGTTATGCAAAGATTGTTGTTACATGTTGTTACATGAGCCATGCATTGAAATGTAATGTTGAATGATAATTGTAACCACGCATGTGTGATGTGAGAGTGCACATGCCGGTGATGACGGGTGATTCCAGCTATGTGCGGTGTGGGAGTGCACATGAGCTAATGACTAGTGGGTGATGATTCCAGCTACGTGCGGTGTGGGAGTGCACATGAGCTGATGACTGGTGGGTGATGATTCCAGCTATGTGCAGTGTGGGAGTGCACATGAGCTGATGACCGGAGGATGATGATTCCAGCTATCGTGCGGTGTGAGAGTGCACTTGAGCTGATGACCGACGGTTGTATACATGTTTACACATACTATAGAAATGTTAGAGAAAATATTATGTGATTGCATTGAATGTTGAAAGTTGAACTTCCTAAATGTTTTAAAATGAGTTGAAAAATAGCACAGCATTGAGTTTTGTTCATAATATACAAAATTGCATTGTTTTTAAACGAGTGCATCATGTTTTCGAAAAACTCTTCGTATCGTTTGCTTGTTCCCTTCCTATGTTCACTCATTGGGTTTATACTCATCCTTTTCAACTTCATATTTTAGTTTTCAGGTTCGAAGATAGTTAGATTTTTGGTAGAGGTGCTGCCTCCTATTCATTTTACTGTAAGTTTACCAGAACACTCCATGATAGTATCCACACCAAAGTCACTCCGCTGATAGTCAAGGTCTTTTGTATGTGTATATGGTTATTTAAATGTAATTAATGAGATTTGTTGTAAACACTGTATGTTTAGTTTGCATGATAATGTTGCCACAGGTTGGCAAATGGTAATATTATTTTGTGAATGGTATTGTTCAGTTGCCATGATTTATTTTTGAACGGAAATTATTTTTGAAAACAATGAATTAAGAACCTTAGAGGTAAAAGAGGGACAGGTGGTCTAATAAACAAGTTTTCATAAAAAGGCTTGTTTGGGTTCAGTGGGCCACGCCTATTGGGTCTTTGCGCCAGTCATGACCTGGGAATTGGGCTGTGACATTTGATTTAGGTTTTAAACCCATTTAGGTATATCTTTGACTCATTTTTACTTTTTTATTTTTCTAGACTATTTCATTTATTTTGTTTTATTTTGATTCTTTCTTTGTTTCTATTTTCATTTTTATTTATTTGTTTATTTAGTTTTCTTTCATGCACATATTTAAACTTGGAAAATTATTTCAAAAATTATATAAATAATAAAATATAAAAATTTCTTAATCATTTCTTTATTTTTTATTTTTTATGTAAATAAATTAACTTACGAATTTATTTCAAAAAATGCTAATTAGGAATAATAAAATTTGTAAAAAAATTAATTAAATTAAAAAATCATAAATATTTAGAATAAACCTTTTAAAAAGGAAATTTTTAGGAAACTTAAAAGTGGTAATTTTCTTAAAATTTTCAAAGTGAAATTAATTCTAGGATCTTGCAAAAGTGTTGGGAGTAATCTCAAAATTATTTTTATACAAAGGTTTATTTCTAAATAATTATTAATTTAAAATATTAAATAAAATAAATAAAACATTTTGTAAATTAAAAATTGCATCTTGATATTTATTTGATTGAGTCATAGGCATTTTATTTTAATTATGTAAATGTAAAAAAAATCCTTCAATGATGGAATTTCAAGGAAGTTATGAGTGCTAATTTTGTTTTAATTGAGAGAATTTTTTTAAAAATTCTACCCAAATGTTGGAGAATTTAAAAAAAAAATTATATAAAGTGTTTACAAAAAAAGCACTTAAAAATTAATTTTAAGAAAAGAGAAAAAAAATAAAAAGACATAAAATATGCAAATACATAAAAATTCTACTGTGATGGAATCTAATTTTACTATCAAATATTGATAAAATTTTACAAAATGAATATGAATAAAAAATCTTTTAAAAAAATCATAATATTACTACAGCAAAATGTTCATCCATTATAAATCCGGCTACATAACAAGGGTATTCCCTAGTTGTAGATTGATTTTTAATTTATTCATTTACTTTTTCTAATTCAATTACTATTCAATTGATTACATAACTTTGTTTTAAAAACTTTATTATGGACAATTATCTCTTAAAAATGATCAAATAATCATTTTTTTTTGTTTTTGTTGTTTTTTTATTACTTATAGATTGATTTATTTACTTAACAAACTATATAGTATCCTTGACTTTATATAACCTAAAGTTGCATCTTTGGAGAATTTTCCAAATAATTAATTTCATTGTTTTACTGTGAAATCCCACACTTTAGATATAGAATAGTTAAGTAAAATTCTTACTTAGTGAGCAATTTAAACATATTTTTAATTTAAAGATCTTGAAAATTTCTTTTAGAAAAGCCTAGATTTCAAGTTTACAAACATGTGTTTACTAGAGACAGATGTGGGTCGGAGTAATGAGTTTTCAAATAACATTTTACATTCTAGATCTGAAGTTTCAATACCTAATGAACAAGTATTAACACTTCATACCCTGAAAGCTTTTAAAAAGATTTTGATGAATAAGTATAGATACTTGAAACCCAAAAACGCAACTATCAATACCTTTTCAAAAGTATCGCTACTTGTCGCTGTTTACACATAAAATAGTATTTTCTCCCCAAAATATTTTCTTTATAGGTATGTTTTTCACTCCTGTCAATCTCTACTGCCTATTTTCACTTTTCCTCTTAACTTTCAACCCTTCCTTACCAGGGTCGGCTATAGCATAAAGCCACCAAAGCCTTTGTTTTAGATACCAAATTTTCATGAGTCCCATAATTTCATAATAATATAACTAATTATATTAAAAATATACAAAAATTAAGATAATTAATAAAATATATACTTATCCTATCCTCTCATGTCTAATAAATATCTATTTTCTCTCACCTCCTAGATCCATATTAATTCTCAACTATTTATCTCATTTTTCATTAAAAATATGTAATAGTCAAAATAATTAATAAAAATTACATATTCTCTCACTTCTCTAATTATGTGCTTAATAAATCTCAATATTTTATCATTTATCAATTCCCATAATGCTATTAATTCTCAACTATTTATTCTATTTCTAATCAACTAACGATAATATGTATTTAATGATTTTCAACAGTTATTTTTCTTCCTATATATAAAACCAATTATTGTTTTTTTCTCAATTTATGATATCTACTAATGAATTCTTCTTTCCTCATTTGCTCTTTTTTCCTTAATTTCAATAAAAAAAAGGCATCATTTTCTTAATTTCAATATAAAAAACCTTATTTGAATATTTAGCTTTAGACTTTTGAAATTATTGAACCGCCCTGTCTCTTATACTAGTTCACCAAAATCACCATTTTTGAAAATTAGAGCTCAGTTTTGGATTTTTAACTATCAAAGGTAACATTTTCCAACTTTAGGTTTCCAAACCTTTGATTTCTAGCATTGGTTTTAGCTTTTTCAATAGATTTTGTTTTCTCTCGAGAGGTTAGATTTTGTTTTTAGAAGTTTTACCCTCCTCTAGCTCAGCAAGTTAAGGAAATAACAAGGATTTAAATATTTATTTTGAAGAATAGTGAATTTAAACTAGAAAGTTAGATTAAAATGAACTCGATTAGTTTATAATTAAAATTAAAATTTTGTATTTTAAATTTATTTTAATTTTAAATTCATTTTAATTTAGTAAAATAAGGAGAGAGGCAGTTGGATAGAGAGAAAGAAATTGTCAAAAATGAATAATTGCCATTTATATAATATGATAATTTTTAAAAGGCTAAATACTCAAATAAGTCCTTGAATTATACTAAAAAAATTAATTAAGTTCTATCCTTTTATTGTGTTCAAATAAACCCTTAAACTTTTATTTTTAACCAAATAAACCACGTTCATTAATTATTGACTAATTTTCATTAATCAAAGGTATGATTGGCAATTTTATGACATATCATGTGCCACGTGGCATGTTGATGTGTTATTTTATTTTATCTATATAAACTTATATTAATTTTCATATTAAAGAGAAATAATAATCGTTCTCAAAGTGAAATTGTTGCTTTTACTCCTTTAAATTTGTAACACCCCTCTTCATTATCTCCTGTCTCACTAAATAATTTTCCAAACTCTTTTTCCAAAACTCTTAATTATATTCTGTCTCAATAAATAATCATTAGAGATTTAGAGCAAGAAGATCCATCCTTAGAAAAAGCCCTTCTCTTTCTAGTTAATCTATCCCCTTCTTATTACTTCACAGTTGGAAACTTGTTTATGAAATGATAAGAATAAGAATTCAAAACCTGATATTGATGATTAGCATATCCCATATATTGAAAAGATATTCTTCTTAAATCAAAGTTAAACTTCTCTACCTTGAACAAGCACTCCTTATAATCTCCTACACAAGGTTATAAAGATAAAATTTAACCTTCTTTTTTAAATTTGTTAGTTAAGTCAACAGTTAGAGAAAGAGATTTATTTAATTTAAAATAAAATTTAAAAATTTATTTAAATATAATAAAAAGATAAGAATTTAATTGATTATTTTTATATAATTTAGAGACTAATTTGAGTATTTAGCTTTCTTATAATTAATGAAGGTATTTATTGTCCTTCCCTTTGATAGCACTCCTGCTGGAATGGGTATTCCTTACAACCGCAAAGTGTTTAAAAAGATTGGGAATAAGGGAATGGCTATTCCATTCCCCCAACCCAACATGCTGTTGTAAAGCCCTGGTTTGAGCTTCTGATTTCATTTGCCGACCTCCTCCCCTGGCTCCCTCTCTCTGTCTCGTGAATCCAATCTCTTTGTCGGCTTCTGAGTTCGCATTTTTAGTCAGTAACTGCCCAAGAAGAAACATGGCAGAAGAAGTGGATACATGGGGAAAAGCCAGAAAAGCAGCGGATGATTTGTACGAGCTTAGGGACACTTTTTTCCCACAAAATCCAGATGATAAAGCCTCTAAATTGCAACAAGAATCCGATCTCGCTCTCAAGCTCCTCGATTCTATTCCTCCTGGTATTTTCCAATAATTCTGAATCATACCCGTTTCATTTTTTTCCGCGGTTCAAGTAAAAATACAATCGAAAACTCTGGTCTTTTCTTCTTTTTGTTGGAAGCAGATTGGTTAGCTCTCTACCTTTATGTATGCGATAGGAAATTGTGGATTTAAAGCTTATGTGTTTCAGAATAGCCAGAAAATTGAAACACCATTCTTTCCTCCTGGTTGAAGTTTGCTCAACGAAATCTTTGCAGCACTAGTAGATTAACATTACTAGAGTATATGCATATATGTATGCATTTTTAGAGAGGGGCTTGTTTATGTTTTGATCATATTGGTAATCATCTGCTGACATGGCATGACACCATGCAATTGAACAAGCAACAATGGAACAGAAATTTTTTTAGCAATTGTCACTACCCAATTCTTAATTTTATCTTATACTTATAGCAATCTTCATCACTCGTGAAACATTAAACTAAACATTTTTGCTGCAGAGCAAAGAAAATTACCTGTGGAGCGTGCAACATATCAGTATTTAAGAGGGAAGATATTAGATGTAGTGCCTGACTATCGGAAGGAAGCAGAGGATCACCTCTCAAAAGCAGTAAGCAAGAACAGAATGTTGTTTGGCTTGCCTGGCTTGCTTTAATTCTTGGACTTGGAATAAGGCTTATGTTTTTAATCTGATAATTTCGGCTCCAGGTTAAGTTGAATCCATCTCTTGCAGATGCTTGGCTTTGTTTGGGTAACTGCATTTGGAAGAAGGGAGATTTACCTTCAGCAAAGAACTGTTTTAATCTTGCACTAAGCAAGGTTCTCACCCACATTAGATTTTTCACTTTTAAGTGCATAGTTATTTTAGTTATCATGCTCTCTTTATATGTTCATTTCAATTAATTATATATACTGATTTTGTCTCATACAGGGCGCGAATAAGAATATACTTTGCCAACTATCAATGCTGGAAAGAAAAATGGCTCAAGGTAAAGACCCCCCCCCCCCCCTCAAATTCTGGTTATTCGGTTGTGCATGGTTTTCAGATGCTTATGGAGTTAAGAAGCCAGCCAATATGTTCTTCAACTTAAAATTTTCAGCCTTTTGGGGATTAGCGATAGACAATTAATCATATGTTAAAGTGCAGTTGGAATGCTTAGTAATGTACTGAGCTTGACAAGCAAGACAAGCGAGGAAAACACATTGGCAAACTTGCTGTTCCAAAAATGAACTTATGGTCACAAGAAATTAGGGAAAAGTATTAAATTTCTAAACGAGGGAAAAATGAACCTGTTTGATCTGATGAACAAATTACTAATGCAAGATATTAGTATCAGTTAATAGGATTTCTCTGTGTTTTGTTTGCCTTTCTTGGTTGCTTTTAATTCTTTATCCCTGTCTAAAAGACATTGCATTCTGAGAGCGGTGAAATCTACTGCTAGCACATTCAACAATTTCCTTAAATCTTGCATAACTACGTATTCAATAAAATTTTGGATTTCAATGAAGGCATTCGTTATACTCATTTAACTGATGGGCCGTCACATTTTTGTTTTGTCAGTGGCAGTTTAAAATTAGGCAACTATTGAAGAGCCAATTACCAATACTTTTAGGTCCTGATATTTCTCCATATTTAATGCTTGCTTCTGTACTTCCTGTGTGCAATCTTTGGCACATTTTGTCTTAACTTGTCTAAATTAATCATTTCATTTGTTTTTTGAGTTGCAAGGAAAGGAAAAGATTGGAATAAGTGTAAAGTGCGGTGAAACTTTGACCTGAGCTTATATTTACTTTACAGTGCATTTGGATGATGGATTTCAAGGAGAGATTTCATTTTTAGAGAGAATTTCAAAATTCTAGAGTAAAATTATCATGTTTGGCAAAAGAAAAGTTGGAATTTTTTAAATTTTGGAACATAGAGGAATTTTGAAGGTCAAAATTCCTTATTTTATAATTCCTTCGATTTTTAGTAAGATGTTAACATTTAATATTTTTCATTTTTTAATGAATTTTACTCTCTTTAACTCTTACTACATAAATTCATTTTTAAATATATCTCTTGACTTTATCATATTATTAGTAATATCTATACATTTTTACAAATCTAGTGACAACCATATTGCATATATTTCTTCATTTTTTTTTCTGTCTCTTATTGCTTTATTTCATCAAATTCCAATATTCCAAATTTCATTCTAAAAATTGCTTATCCAAACAATGTAATAATAAGTACTATTATTTTAAATTGATGCATTCTAAAATTCTTCATTTCAAAATTCCTCATCCAAACACACTTTTAGTGCTTTAAAAAAGCTAATGCTTACTCTAAAGTGGAAGTTCAATACTATTGTGCTAGCTCATCGTTGGCTATGAGGATAATGAAATTATCTGTTTTATGTAGTTGAACATAACAAGAAACTACCCTGTGTTCCTCCTCACGGAAAAAATAAAAGAAAGAGAAAAGAAGAACCAGATTTAGAAAATTGTATTACCAGCTGCCAAAGCAATATATTTTCTCTTTTTCAAGAGCATATTTGTAGCTTGAACGTGAATAAATGTGTGTTGTTATTTCTTACAAAAGTTTTCTTCCTTTATTAGGTGCTGAGAATCAATCACAAATGGTTGAGGAGAGCATTCAACATGCCAAGGAAGCTATATCTTTGGATGTCAAGGATGGAAATTCTTGGTGTAAGATTCCTATGAACGCTATCATGCTTTAAACTGCTTGTAGCATATCCAACTTTTATCATCCTTAAGTACGGTTTGAAAACAGAATGTGCAGCGGATTTGCTCTTCTCTTGACTTTAAATTTCATTTAGTTTATTTAGGGATAATGGTTAAATTTTTCATTCTACTATATTAGGCTCTAAATTTACCCCTCTACTTTTTTGGTAGAATGTTACCACTCTACTATGTTTTTTTGGTACAATTATTGTAATATAGAACAAGGGAAACAGATAGAATATAGAAATTTGGAGGGAAAATCATAGATAGACATAAGCAATTACGGAGAAATAAGGGCAATAGGTTGAGAATAGAAGACGTAAGGGAGAAAACCAGAGAGAATTAATCGGGGAGAAAATCAAAATACTCAATATCTTAAAATCTCAAATATTCATCATGAATAACTAATCAAAATCTAAAATAATGTAAATATTTATAAACTAAACCCTAAACTTGAAAAAGACCAAATATAACCCCAAAAACCTAATACTTGGGAAATTAAGTAAGATACTACTCTTTCCAGTTCAAATTGAATGTCCATCATACTATTATAGGCTGTATCAAAATAATGTCCACTTTCCCAAAGTAGAAAACACTTCCATGTTAATACTAACTTTAGGTGGGTTCTTCTAGTTTGTACAACTTTTAAGGGCAATAGTTATAAAGCAAAGAACACAGTATCTTATTTTGAAACTTTTTTCCATTAAGAAAGTGGACATTCAATTGGAACGGAGGGAGCAGTTAATATAAAATAACCTAAATATATGTAAAACTTACCATAAAATATAAAACTAAATCCTAGATAACTTAATCCCTCAACTTATTTTCATCCTTCATCCCATATATTGGACAAAACTTGACCCTGACTTTTGAAAAACCGAAGTAGAAGAAATTTCCAGCAAGATCCATGAACAGCACTGTCAAATGGTGGCACAAACATCTTCAACAAAGCAACTTTTACCTCATTGTTTAGCATACTTGGAATGAAGTCTATGGAAGAACTATCATCAACAACAATGGGCTTAATCACCGTAATTGGAAAAATGAAGTTAACAGAAGAATTTCCACTTGGTAGAACCTCACAAATTCCTTATTTGCTTGAACTACATCAAATCAATCTGTAAACATTCAAGCCCAACCTCTATGCTCTCAACCCTGTCAGTTTCAAAATTATGTTGTACTTATAGTTCTTCAAGTGGCTGATGATGTTGCACTTGTTGCTCCTCGAGCTTTACAATTACAGTCTCCTTTTCCTCAATGATGTCAACAAGTGAGTCTAGAATGGTATTCCCCTGTTTTCCCTTAATGATGTCAACAACTGGTTCTAAAATTGGTTTTTTGCTTTCCAGAACCTCTTGAATCTGCTTTACAATAACCTCACACTTTTAATTAATAATCTCATCCTCAAATTGATACTTACTGTCCGGAAAATCACAAGACTGATATGCAGACCATAAAACCATGTTTTCTTGCAACCTTTGCTCATATAAAGATTTCCATTCCTTTGACAATTTTTCCCTATGGCATATATATTTTTTGAGAAAACAATTCTTACAAAATTCTAAAGAACAAAGACTTTGAACACCATATCTATCTCTCAAATAAAGTAAGTCATCCAATTCAGAGTGATCATTGCATCCCCAAAGCCAAAGAATTCATAAATTGAACTTCAAAAATTTAACCTTTGGAGGCCAAATCTCATAAAATGGGCCTCAAAAATGGATTTAGGACCTCCAAATTATCATGGAAGGAGGATTTGCCAAAAAAATTGCTGATGTGTCACTCACGCATTGATGCTGATGTGGCAATTGACATTTCAAATGATGTTTGCAAATTAGGATTGCTGTTGGAGCGTGGGCCTGTGAAGTAGGGTAGCTGTGACCTTGAACAGGCACATGCGGGCAAGTGTGATGGCTGCCGATGACCTGATTTTACAAGTGGAACAATCACAACTAGATCTATGGTTGTCGTTTCACTTTTTGATGGCTGGATAATCATAAATATAACTTTGAGTTAGGTTCCTTTCTTTTACCTTCTTTTTTGGTGAATGATTGGACTAATAAGGGTGGCTCTTTGCTTGGTTTTTGATCGGTGAAGCTTGTGGCAGCGACTAATTGGTAATCAAACTAGACAATGGTGAAATTTTTTTTTCTTCATTCAATTTTTTTATATAGACGGAACTGAATTTTTTTTTTTTTTTCACTCTGAACAAATTAGGTTAGATTTTTTGTTTTTGATATAGAAAAGAATAGATTGATAGTGAAAACTCTTGTGAGGTTTGATACTAAATTGATGTATAGTAAGTATGCGGATAGACTAGGTAATTTTGTATACGACACGGCAAAATGACACAAATTTAAGCGTGTTTGGGTTTAGACTAATGGTGTTTCGTGTATTAATCATGTTGACATGGTTAAGACACTATTTAATTAATCGTGTCGACACGATCAAGACATGAATAAATCATGTCTTAACCATGCCAAACTCGCTTAATGCACCTAAGACACGTCTAAGACACAATTAGTTAATCGTGTTATCGTGTAACCATAAACCCATGACCCGTTCGTTTATTTAATTATGTTCTCGTGTTGTGTAGATATGTTTAATACACTGTTTAAATCAATTTATTGATCCATATAAATACTAATATTTTTATAATGATTAAGATTTATTGATATTGAATTCTATTATGTGTGATAAAAATTATGATATTTATAATTTTTAGTTGTAAATTTGATAATAGAATTATATTTTACTTGTACATATTTTAAGTTAATCATTTTAATCAAGTTAATCGTATCAATCGTGTGTTAATCGTATCAATCGTGTTAATCGTGAAAATGAGATATTCGTATAAATTTTAATTGTGTTACTTGTGTTGTGTCGTGTAAAATTTAACTTGACACATTTAATAAACATGTTAACCTTGTTGTGTTGTGTTACATGTTTATTTAACGTATTCGTGTATGTGTTTAAGATTCTAACAAATTTAATTAATTGTGTAGTGTTTGTGTTTATCTGAATAACTGTTATTATCTTATGTTTACATAACACGGTTAAGACCTAGAAACATGAATTGTCAGGTCTGCGAAACATACGGAAAATAGAAATTTAAAGGGACAATCAAAGATTGACAAAAGCAGAAAGGTAGAAATGGAGGAAATAAGTGGGGAGGTAGAAAGATTTCGACGAGAAAAAACAAAGGAATCAATAGTGGCAGAACATCACAATAATCTAGTATTTAAAAATCTCAATCTATCATCCAAAACGTAAAATGACAAATATTTATAAGCTAAATCCCATAGCTTCAAAAGACCAAATATAACTCTATTGCCATAATACTTGGAAATTTAGTAAAACATTAAATGATGTAAAATAACTTGAAAATAGACTAAATATAAAATTGAGTTCTTGATAACTTAATCCCTCAATTAGTATACTTTCATCCTTCATCACCTGACATCAAACCTGGATGGGAAAAGAATATCTTGCAAAGATTATATTTATTTTGCCATTATTTGTAGACATGGGAGAAAACATATTTTTTTTTTGATAAATTCCAACTATGATAATAAATATAAACATTGAAAAAGTTCAATTAGCATTGTTTGGTTTTAACTAGATCTGGCAATTCGTGTTTCCGTGTCCATAAAATATTAATAGATATACGAGTAAACACAAACACAAAATGATTAATTAATTGTGTTAAGATCTTAAACACATATACGGATACGTTTAATAAATATGTAACACGACATGATATAACTAACATGTTTATTAAATGTGTTAAGGTAAATTTTATACAAAATGACAAAATTAACACAATTAAAATTTATATGATTTATAACCAGTTTACACAATTAACACGATTGATATGCTTAACAAATGATTGATATGATTAACAAGATTAAAGCGATTGCATTAAAATATGTACAATTAAAATATAATTCGATTATTCAAATTTACAACAAAAAATTATAAATATCATAATATATATCAAATATAATAAAATTCAATATCAAGAAATCTTAATCATTATAAAAATATTAGTATTTATATGGATCAATGAATGTGTTTTAACTGTGAGCTAAACATGTCTACACCATACGTGAACACAATTAAATAAATGGGTAATAAATTTGTTACGGATTATACAGATACATGATAACACGATTAACTAATTGTGTTTTAAACGGTTTAAGCGGGTTTGATATGGTTAATACACAATTTATTCATGTCTTAATCATGTCAGCATGATTAGCTTAAACCTAAATACGCTTAAATCTCATGTCGTGTTCTCGTGTTACCGTGTCATATACAAAATTGCCAGGTCTAGTTTGAAGTTTGCAATTTGAGAGGATGGCTTTGTTTTCCTATTTTATTTTCTTTTCACAAAAATATAAAAAAAGGAAGCAATAATTAATTTTTTATTTATTTTTGTGACAAATCACCTTTTCATATGTTTAACTTAATCAAATTTTGCTACTTCTAAAATTTTTTACTTTAAATAACATAATCCTTTTAAAAGTCAACATTCTTATGGGTCAAGTGGTGACTTAAAAACAATGAACAGTGGTAATATTGCACTGAAAAACAGTAGATTGATAAATTTGAGCTCCCAATTTGAAGTTGTTAATTTGACCATTAGCCCTTTCAATTATAGTTTCCTAATCTCACTTATGAGTAGTAACTTGACTCTTATTGTAAACGCAAGGAGAAATACCGACAATTTCTTAATGAAAAAAAGATCATAGTACTGAAGAAAACCTGCAGATTATTTGATTACCTACAAAAATTTCTTTATACCAACATGTTCAACTATTTGTTTTTCTACAAACGCTTTGGAGAAAATTATTTGTAGTACTAGAATACCCTTCAACATATGCAAATCCTACATAAATAATCATCTACTTGTAAGTAGTATGTGTCCCTTTAAGGTTTTCTATCTTGTCTCAGCTGATTATTGACTACAGAAATAGACAATTGAAACATTTGGTTTAGACGTACATTTTTTTGCTTGACAAATTAAAATTTTGAATCTCTTTAATGTCTAATCTAATTTTTGATAACATTTGATCACTTGATAAAATGCAACCTACTAACATAAACAAATAAACTTCAGTGATGTTAGCTTGATTTTCTTTCAGGCTGTATTTGTGGAATTAGAAAGTGAGGAAGATGGAAAATTAGAGTATGAAGCTCTTTTTTTTTTCTAATATGTGGGACAGAGAAGTGGAGGTTGAAATGGTTGGGGGGTTTTATATTCTAGTAACACAGACTTTGATCCATCAAAATTGGATTGATAAAGTGAAGGAGAAATGCTGTGATTTACAGCTTTGCCTTATATTTTACTCAACCAAGGAAATATCAAATCTTTTCCACCATTTCAACTTTCATTCATCATGTTTCACTCTATGAAGCTTGAAATTGATTCTAAGAGTCTCCTAAAATTCTAGAACTGGTCTGCATTACAAGTATGGTTGGTCATGCATTTGATGCTTTTTTAGCAGATGATGAGAGGGTGGCTTATATAATTGGGATGTGAAAAAGGCTGTGCAAGTTTTTAGGATCATGTTTGAGAGGCTATGTGTAACTTTATGCAAATTGTGAAGAAAACAATGATGGTAATGTTTGGTTTTAGAGATAGAAAAAATTTGGATGTGGTAAACCTATGTAGGATTTTAGTTGAAGTTAGAATTTCTAAGTTATCCATTTGCAATTACTTCAGGTAAACAACCAAATTTTGAATATTTGAAATTCTGTTGAAACAATACTGGGTGAAATATTTGAAATTTTGATGGAAAGTGAAAAAGACAAACATGGAATTAGTAGACTCCAAATCTTTTGTCCTTTTCTCTGTTTCTCTCTCCTCTCTCTTGTCCATTTGAAATTTAAATTTCATTCTCAAAAAAACTTGTTTAAACTTTACTATGAGCTTGTTTGGCTTGTCTTTTTTTTAGTTTAAAAGCTGTTATGAAGCTCTCATGAAAAATTATAACTTCGAAAATTAAGCTAAATCCATTTTGTAAATTTACTTTTTATGTGCTCTTTTTTATATATGCTGTTTGGCAAAACAACTTATATAAGCTTTAATTGTGGTTAAAATTACCCTAAAGGGTATTTAATAAATAACTTATACAAAAAGTATTTTTATATAACAAAGTTTATAATTAATAATAAATCTTAAAATACGCATAATTTATAAATAACTCATAAATCAACGATTTCTATTTTCCATCAATGTAATCGTTATTTGGTTGCAAACTCTACCCATATAACTATTATCCAATGTTCTTCTATAAGTATATGAACCCATTGCTTCATCATTACTTCTTTTTTCTTAACTCTTAGGAATATAATTAGGATTACGATCACATCTGTCAAACTCCTCATCTATAAAACCACATTGTCTAATGTAGTTATGAAGTGTCGTCATTGCAACAATAACTTTTTCCTATTTTATCAATGGAAATGGCTTCATATCACGTAAAATATGCCACCTATTCTTTCAAATTCCAATTGTTCATTCAATTACATTTCTTAATGAAGAATGTGGATGATTGAATGTTTCTTCTACATCTTCTGCTGACTGCAACTTCTAAAATCAGGAATGTGATATCTTTCACCTTTATAAGGTGCTAGATACCCTTTGATGTTAGGATAACCAGCATCCAGTACATAATATTTACCTAAGAAAAAATTTAAAAGGTTTCAATATTAGTTTATTAAAAAAATTCAAGAGAAAAATAAATAGAATGACAAACTTTTTATCATAAAAATTATAAGTTACACCTTTTGGTGGGTGAGGGAACACGTTTTTCATTTTTTCAAGCATAGTTGAAAAGATATAGGTGTCATGTGCAGTGCCAAGCCAACCAACAACCATAAGAGTGAATAACATGTCAAAATTACACACTAACATGACGTGTGTTGGATATTCCTTTCGACCAATAAAACAAATTTGATCATTTGCGGAAGGGATAGCAGGAACACGTGATCCATCTATAGCACCAATGCACCCTTGAAAATAAGACCAATATCTACAATCATTTTTAATTTTGAATGGAACTTCTGCAAATTGAAAATTTGGAGCCTTGACAATTTCATTGGCTAGTAAACATAAATTATCGAATACTTCACCGAACTCCCTACTTACTGTCTCTCTCGATTTTTCAAATTTATTTTGAACATTACAATATGTTTCACTGTGTGTACAAATCCCAAGAAACATAGTGACCATCTCTAATGTTGTCATGTCTTTAGATGGATGTAACCATCCCTTATTCATCAATGTATCTGTTAGTTGCAATATAGCGTGCGATTTCATCCTAAACATTCTATAAATTTCACTCGGAGTTTGTAAAGTTTCACGTACCCAATTCCATCCATCAGAATAATTGAATCTATTTTCTTGTTTTATTAAGTATTTCATATGATATACAATTGCAATAGCAACTCCTCCATAGATGTTTTGATAAACCCTTGTACATTTTCTTCTTTTTACAATTTGTATTGATGCTTTGACTTCATTGGAAGACATCTGTTTGACAATATCAAAATACATAAGTTGAAATCCAAATATATTAACTAAAAAAACAAACACGATTTCAAAAAAATCAAATAGTACAAATAACAATTCAAATAAATATAACAAGTAACACAAATACAAAAAGAAAGTAGTTTAAAGTTCAACATCAACCTAAAATAAACAATCAAATCCTAAACTAATCAACTACTCCCACCACAGTTTTTTGATAGATTATGCTCATATTGAATCCAATTTAGCTTATCACTTAAGTCAGGAAAAGAAACAAAACTCAAATCTATTTTCTTCCTTTTTAATCGATTGTAGTGTAAAATTAAATTCATCTGCACTCAATCTCCCTTCATTTTGTAGAGATTTCATTACTCGAATGCACTCTGGAATACTATATTGTCCTGTGGCTTGCGATGACATTGAAATATCAGCACTTTCAACTGCGTTATGACTTTTTGTTGTCTCACACAATCGTTTCAATGTTCTTTGCAAACTTGCTGCAGTCTTAGTTTTTGCCTTACCCTTTGTCACTTTTTTTCTCATTTCTTCTAGCACCATTCTTTTCCTCTTGATTTGGGTGTTTATCATAACGCTGTCATCTTCATAACAAGTGATTTCTTCGGCATCAAATTCAGCATCGTCATGTAATGGAGTTGGATTTGTAGATTTGACAGTATCTTCAATTGGTACATCCATCGCTGGTGTCTATGCATTTTGACTGGTGGCTACTGTATCCCCAAATATAAATTTCAATTCATTAATATGCTCCAACCCGTGATACCAAAAGCTGGCATATTTTGAATTGGCCTATGCAAACATCAAAGAAACTTTTAAACGACTTGCATATGTAAAACAATTAACAATAGCTGAAACATATAAAATTTAAAGTACTTACTTTTATTTTGGCTTCCCACCATGTAGCATCAGTTTCAATGGTTCCTGTCTCATGGTCCCAACCCAAACTTGTTTCTTTTCTCTTCAATTGTTTCCATAAAATCCATTCATTCCTTTGACTATCTTGTCTATTTTTCAATTGATTTTGGGTGTAGTTTTTATTAGTATGAGTATTAAATTCCTCAATTATAACTTCACATCTTTTAGTTCTGAATGAAATTTTTGGTTTTCCACACTTATGAATCTCATCCGTACAAACTTGAAGTAAAATTTTGGTAGTGACCAAATCCCACCTTAAATTATGTTTTGATTTTTTCTAAATTTTCATAATTAGGTGGAGGTATTTCTTGGCTATCCATAAACTATAACAAAACGTATAAAGCAATAAATCTTGTATCATCACTATTCAAGAACTGATCATTAAGACCACATATGCATTACACCAAATACAATTAAACCAAGATGCATAACAAGGCAGAAGATGCTTGAAATTCACACAAGTATATATCACTTACAAATCATCCAACATGACTCAAGATTTCTATCAAGGAGATAAGTGTAAGAGCTAAAGGATGAGGCGTTCAAACTATTGGTTTTGGGTGATTTTAAAATGAAATTGGGGTGCACCTTCAATCAATACCATTCATGCCAGTAAGATGGGTGTATTCAATGATCAAATCTAATGCATTTATCTCTTTACTAGTAGACAAGAGCCAGCTCTATATGCCTTTACGAATTAGGAAAAGAAAACAATTAAGATTGGAATATATCCAATGACTAATGCTAAATAAGTTTTCCACCCCCGCCATAAACAATAGGCCATTGTGGCAATTCTTTTCTAGATGAAACAGTACTTAGGAAAAAAAAGAAAAAGAAATTTTAAATATGCTCAAATATTGAATATTGCATTTATTCAAGACGAAGATTATAAAAAAGAAGAAAATGCTTAACAAATTCTAGGAAAGCAACCCATACCAACCAAAAAAGGAAAAGAAAAGGAAGAAAGAAAGCCAAGAAGCTATGATAGAAATAGCTATCAGGCTGTTAAAGGAACCGACCCCAGATCCATTTTCGAGCCAAAAATGAAGAATAAAGCAATCTTATATCATAATAGATTAAAACATAATTGCCCATAAAGCACATTTACCTTAAACACCAAACACAAAGCAATCTTAACCAAAGTAAACAACATTCAAACTCCAAAAAAATCTAACAAAAACAAAAACAAAACCAACCCAACACAAAACCAAAAAGAAAATACCAGTAGCAGTAATTCCAATACAATGCTAAACCAAAAAAAAAATCAACTTCCTTAACCCTTTATCACCATACCAAGAACTTAAACTATAAATATCACGTACAACAAACAAAGCACAATACATACAGAAAAAAAACAAAAATCAAACAATAACAAAAAGGAAACCAAGAAAAACACAAAAATAAGAAAGCAAAGAATAAATTTAGTTTTACCTTAATGGGAAGACTTAATGATAAACCCAACAACATGTGAAAAGCCCAAGTGACAGAGTTAACTTGGGCAAATGGGTCTTCATTGTTATGCTCAGATTGAAAGAAAAAACTTTAAAAATAAAACAAAACGTGAACATTTATGTACAGACAGTAAAAAACCTATTATTATACATAAATATATATGAATATATCTCTATATAAACATAACTTATATGTAAAAGAGAGAAGAGAGAGTTACCTTACGTGGGATAAGAGAGCTGGCTTTTCACGGCAAAGAGAGGCGTGATTTGCAAAGAGAGAGAGAGAGAGATGGGGAATTTTCTAAGAGGGTAATTTTGAAACAAAAAAAAAAAACTCCTAAAATGCTGGTGTGTTTTTTAAAAACTCCTCTTTGGAGCTTTTCCTAAAACTTTTTTTTTTTTAAAAAAAATGCTGCTTTGTTTCTTTTAAGAGCTTGTCAAAATCATCTTTGGCTTGGCTTCTGCTTTAAGAGATAGATAGCCTAAAAAAAAGCCAGGTCCAATGGGCACTATGTCAATTTCATTGACTGAATCAGTTTTTGGTCTTACAAATCACTTTTTGGTGTTGTCATCCAACAACAGCACTTATTTTTGAGGTTCAATAGATTATAGGTAACATAAATAATTTTTAAATTTCTTAAACTGCAGCTCTTTGTATATACATGGTTTTTCCATATTTCTCATGTGTGCATGTTGTTATAGAATGTCATTCTTGCCTGTACATTTAATTATTCGAGAAGTATTGCCTTTACTTTTTGTTGTAAGACACCTTGACATTTCAAAACAAATTGCTTAGGGGTTTTTGAACATGAAGAAATTAAGATAAAAACTTATTTAAGCAATTTTTATCGTGGTTTTTGTCATTTCAAAATTAGAATCAATTTAAAACTAACACCTTTTAACTCTTGCCTATCTAAATTGTAAACTATGATTCCTTTAATATGTATTACTTTCCTTTGACAGATAACATGGGAAATGCTTGCCTGACAAGTTTTTTTGTAACTGGGGCATGGGATCATAGCAAGCTTCTACAGTCCTTAAAAGCGTACCAAAATGCTGTAAGTTGGTGGATGAGAGCTTTGCTGCATAATACATTTTATGATCGTTAGTAGTTTATTCTAATCATTAAATGTACATTAGTTGATTGTTCAATTATAGAGGGTTATTGTATGATTGTGGGTTTTAGTGACAATAATGATTTTTTTTACAGTATTATTTTATAGGTTGGACAAATTTTAACATGTAATCTATTCATGTTATTATTATGGAATGTGGTTTAATTAGTAATGCCATGTGCCAGGAGAAAGATGAAAGGATGAAGTCAAATCCAGACCTATATTTTAATTGTGCAACAGTGAGTTGACTACTTTATCACTTTTTTCTTGGAGAGTATTTTGAATGATAAACTTGCTGAGAATTAGCTTTTAAATGACGATTACTGATCTCTCTGAATGCCTGGCCATTGATAGTCATGTCATTTCTGGATTTTGGCTGAAGAAAGCCTGGTCTCTTTACATTATATATGTAATATGATATTGGTATATTGCGCCCTTTTCTGTTTCAAAGATTGATAGGTTAGAAAAGTACTCCCTGACAGATTAGATACATGTCTCACTATCTTAATATATTCACTATCTTTAATGCAGTAAACAAGGTTGACAGAGGATTTTCTTTTCCACTTAAGAGAAATAAATGCTGCATGTCATTTCTCCTATTTATTTTTTTATGAAGTTTCTGCTTTCAGGTAAACAAATATCTAGAGAATTATGATAGGGCTCTTAGTGGCTTTGAAGCTGCTGCCTTAAAGGATCCAAGTCTCAATGCTTCTGAGGAGGTTGAAAAGATGCTTAATCTTCTCGACAAGCTAGAGAATTTGCTGAGGGTAATGTATTTCCTTTTCTAAGAAGACAATAGAATGGTTAGGGGCAAATGCCTGAAGACCTCAACTACTAGTTATGGCGATGTTACTAACTTGCCTTCATATTGGTAAATCATTTTCCATACTCGTCCTGTAGGGAAAAATTACCCCTTATGCACCCCAGGTTACCCAGATTTTTTTTTTTTAATAAGAGAAATTTTATAAGAGCTCATTTACCACTTTAAAGCCATATTTTAAAATAGTTTGTTATAAAAACTATGTGGATTCCTCTCAACAATTGAAACTATTATTAGTAATCACATTTAAATTCAACAAAAGAGAGGATAAAATATAAATAACTATGCGTGAATTCCTGTCAAAATAAATAATTATGTGTGGAATATTCTGTCTTTTAATATTCAAATAATCTTCTGCATAAACGTCAAACATTAAAATTGTTAAATACAGACTTGCATACAATTCCTTGTAAACACATACATAAATATTTAACATCTAAAAGAAAAATAAAAATTTATGTTTACTTTTGAAATAAATCTAGGGTATAAGGGGCAAAGCTATATTCTTTTCTTTTCTTTTTTAAAAAACCTGCCTCTTTTCAATCCTCAATTTCTAATAAATTAACCTGTGTCATTTGAGGCCGGGCAGCTAGGTCTATTTCAGCATTTTTAATTGCAGGAGAGAGTGATGCAGAACAGGTGAGGGAAGAGGCAGACAAATGGAGAACTGAGAGAAAGGGATAAAGAGCAAACAAATAAATGATTAGTGAGAAAGAAGCATTGGTAGAAAAAATGGAGAGAACCAAACAGTAAAATCTCAGCAGTCAATAATTTAAATCTCAATTATCATAATCCAACAACTTATAGAACTTGAAAATAAAATAAGTACTTATAGGTTGCAGTATCACCCTAAAGTTAAAGGGAAATATAGAATGCCAGATATAAACCCTAAATGTCTTAATAGTTCAATAACTGAACATAAAAACTATGTCAAAGTGATTAAATAAAATTTTAAATATTTTAGTCCTTCAAAGTCAGCTTCTTTTGTCCACTCCTCAGAAATACTCCCCTGGTATATGAATAATTGCAATGATGCTTCGCTTAGCTTTTCTGTTAAGTTTAGCATGTAAACACATTTATGGCCTTTTCCATTTCAAACCTCATCAGAAAAGCCAAATGAAGGTGGTATCTAAAATAAAAACACAATTTGCTGTCAAATTTTATTTATGTACTTATCTGGTGCTTGGAAGAGAGAGGAGGAAAGGGAGACAGGATTTCTAAGATTTTGACTCATAGTGCAGGGTTCTTTGGATATTTTTCCTTAATTAATCTTGTGAACCTGGTACCTTGATTTTTTTGACTTTTCCATTTCACTTTCTCATTGATAAAGCAACATACATTCCTGAATTGCTTTTGATAGAAAGAAATTAGACACGAACTTATGTTGTGAAACAGATGGTGTAATTTGTATTTTCAATGAGTCATAACATGATGAAAGAGAACTTGTGTTTTGTTACCGGCAGGATTAACATTGTTTGGTGGTGAATCTCATTTGTTGTGTAATATCATTTTCCACTGCAATGGAGTTGATGTGATAAATGGGTTTCTACAGGGACATGGTAGGGCAAAACGACTTGCTTCTTTTGCATCAACAATCAGTCGTGTTAATTGTAAGCAACCTGATTCTTCTACTTTGCTTTGTCATTGGTTCACATTAATTTCAAGTGAGCCTAACTTACTAATTATCATTAATATTTTTGGAATATAATGAGTACTTTTTATTGTCATGTTCTTGTGTTAGTGAACCCTTCGTACAAAAGGACCACTCTAGATGTACTGTCAGAAGGTCTAAATAAAGCAGTTGCAGTACTGGGAAAAGTGGTGTTGTTTGTTAAGCATGAGAATATCACCCCCCTGTAAGAAATCTACTTGACAGTCCTATTTGTTCTATTTATTGAATTTCCATACATAGTGCTTTTAAAGTATCTTATGCTTGCATATATTACTTGTATGGCTTGTCTCTGAGCCCGGTAGAAATGTTTTGGATCCTAGCTCACGGTAGATCATCTGTGTTTTTAGAAGCCCTAAAAAGATCGACTTTGGTAAATAGCATGCATGGTCTGCAATATTTGTGCAAGCTTAATTTGCTATTGGGCTTCCAAGTTAAATAAGTTGCAGTTGGGATCTATTTAAAATAAGGATAATGATGCCTTTAGAGATCATAGATATTACGGGGAAGGTTCTGAAGTCTTTACACATAAAGAGAATAGTTGCTGTGGCTTAAAATTCCAATTGCAAACATGCAGGAACAAGGTGGAGTCTACCCTTGTTTTAGCCAAGTAATATGTCATAATTATGTGAAGGGAAATTACTTTCTACTAAATCATGGTGGGCTAAAGTTTCAATTCAGTGCCCAGCCCCATTTGTTCTATCCTTTTGGATTTGTTGGTTGAAAGAAATAGGAAGCATTTGATAGTATGGAGTACATTCTTCTATGAAATTTTATGATTCTAAGTATCTTTTCACTTCGTCATCTTCTAATTTCTTTATACCATTCTTTGATCTCATTGATTTATTAGATTTTAGGAATCTGCCTTTTGTTCTTCTTTCCTCATTTGTTGCTGTCTTGTTTACCATGTACTAGAGTGATACTTTGCCTTTTATAATCATATGATAAGTTAATATTTCTTGTCTATTAAAACAATAAAGATAATATAGAGTTCCTTGTGGTCACAATATAAGTTTTTCCTTTTCATTTTCGTATGCGTGAGTGAGAGAAAGGGAAGAGGGGGAAGGAGTTGGCAGCAGCAGCATGTTTTTGCTCGTAAAATCTGTTGTTTATTGGCACTGAATCCTGCATCTGTATCTTAGCGTTAGCTGCTTGTAATTTCATCATCAACCGAAATCAATAGTTTGTTTGTCCCCTCCAATCCTGCCTGATGAGTTCTTAGGCAAAATATGAGCTAAATTTGTTTTGGTTTTGGCAGATACTTTTTGGTATGCGATTCAAATCAAAGCTGCTTTGTTCTGTCAGTATATGGTATATGTAATGATGCAGTAAGTGTTGACTCTCTTGCTTTATGCCCTCCCTGTCTTCTTTTTTTCCTTTTTCTTAATTTTAACTTGATTCTGCTTATCAGTCATTCAGAGATGCTTGTTAGAATTAATGAAACCTCTGTTCACAGATTAAAGAAGGAGATCAACTAACATTGTTGGAACCTTATTTCCATCATGTTGATTTTTCTTGGAGAGGAAAGGTATTTTCTCCTAGATTTTATTCTCTGAAAACTATAAACATGCTGCAGCTGCAGCCTGTTCATGATATGTGTATCATCTAGCTATCCAAACAATTCAAGGATTCTTGGTGTATAGTCGATCTCTCATCAGAATTATCTGATTTCTTATTGAGTTTTTTGTTTTTGAATTACTCCAGCATCACCAGTTCAAATCAATTCGTGTGGATTTCGTAGAGCAAGTGCTTGTGAATGGAAAAGTTCTTCCTCCTCATCAAGCCATCCACACATCTATTTACGCTCAACATAAACCGTGAGCGTTGTTTGAAGTAGAATAGCTATTTCTGTTTTAAAGTTTTCCCCTCATTTTTCTCATCGGTTCTATTTTGTACTGTGTAAATATTTTGTTATTAAGGTCAATATGCTTGCAAGTTCAAATTCAGATTGGTATTCAAGCTCATTCTCAATTTTGAAGGGCAACTGATACACTATTTTTTTTTTTTTGAAAGGCTGATGTTTGTTTTGGTAGAAAATGTTGGTTTATGTTTCTTGATGCTCATTTATCCCATATTGATCTAAGATGCAGGACATAAGATTATTAATTTAGCTCATCAGCTTTATGGCATCAGTTGCAACTTATAACCTTATTTTAGTTGGTATATCAATTGGATAAATTTCTTGCTCAATCTTTCAAGGCTATAACTATCCTTCCAATAGGCAAAAGTAATGTAATCTTACAGAACATAAAGAAGCACAAACCTGAGGTCCAGGCTGACAAGTCTCCAAACTTTCTAACCTGAAAGCCTCAAGGACTTAGACATTCGCCGGAAACAAGAGATGGATTCAAAGGGCAGTTATGTATCCAATTTTGGCAATTTTAGGAAGTAAGGACATGATAGGTTATGTGGGTTACGTGGCATATTAAAGGAAGTTTGCAACCAAGAACAAATACTATTTGCAAGGGGCATGATGGGTTATGTACCCAATTTTTTTTCTTTTTTATTATTTATCGGTGGCTATCTCACATTCAGAGGTTTCGTGATGCTTATTGGATGCAAGCGTTTGTACTGATGACGTTTATGATCCTTCATTAGATATAAATTTGGTTAAAGAGGACCTGTCATGGGGATGCAAGCTTTGATGATAGGAGATTAGATTTCATTGCGTCCTTGTGTTTTTCGCTCGAACAGAAAAGGTTACGATGTTTGGTTGTAATGAGTTGAAGTGATGATTATTTTGTAATTTTAATTGTTTCGTTTGTGCATTTGTTTGTTTTTGGGTGCTTTATTTAGTAATTATACCCTATTTTTTATTTATTTAATTTTGTTTTGGCATCAACTGCTGTTTTGAGTGTATAGCTTATTGCTCTGAAATGGAGTTTAATCTTATTATTTGTGAAGGTGATCTTTTTGTTTATGGAGATTGTTATGTATGGTGTTGATAATTTCATGGTTTTTGTCTATGTATGGTGATCTATTCGTAATTGTGATTTCGAATCTCAGATACTTAAAGACTTTTCTAATTTTGGACATAGTTGAAATCAAGAGCATTTAATTTTTATTTCTATTTATATATAATATATGGTGCTTTGAAAATGTATAATAATCTGCCCAACTTTTATGATTTTGGATTTCAAGTTGTTGAATTCAGGAGTATTTAATTTTCATTTCTATTCATTATCATGCATACTGCTTCTATGTTTATAATCTCTGCGAATTTTTATTGGTAAGAAGATATTTTGTGTTAAAAGTATCGATACTTTGTGTCCATAAAGCTCTAGATAACATTCTGTTTGAAAATATCGATACTTTAAAAGGAAGTATCCATCTTTAAAGTTTATTTAAGGATTTTTCACCTTTTTGAAAGGATTTTGAGATGTATTTAACTTTTGCAAGTCCAAGGAGAGTTTTAAAGGATTCCATAGTCATTTGAAACAATTTAATTATTAAGATTTAAGATTTGTGCTATGTTTACATTTTCTGTTAAAAATGTATTTCTGACAACATTCTTCCATTTAGTTTGTTCTCTTTCCTTGTACATGCTCACGGAGTTATTTATAACTTACACATGTAAGTTGCATTTGTTGTTTTAGATCAGTAGACTAATTGGCTTGTTGTCCTTTGGAGAAAGTTACTTTTGTCTTGTGGTAAGTGGTCTAAAGGCATTTGATAGACGATCACCCCTTTTGTTTCGAGTTGTACTCCGCTATCCATACTATTGTTTGTTTACTTGGTTTCAATACTCTGTTTATTACTTTGTAATAAGTATTAATACTTTATGATTTGGTTATGAGAGGGCTCGTGATTTTATTCATTTTAAAAAGTTTATTTTTGTTTTCGATTATTATTAAGCACGGAATAGTGCATTTGAACTCTAATGGTTTTACATATACATACATATATATATATATATATACATACATATATATATATATATATACATACATATATATATATATATACATACATACATATATATATATATACATACATACATATATATATATATATATATGGATAAAATACAATAACCCCTTTAACTTTTGACCACAATTACATGTGTGTCCATAATTTTTCAAATTGAACACTTTGTCCCAAATGTATAAACAATGTTAATGCCTAAATGTGAAATGTCTAAATGTCTTTTTCTTTTTTTTTTTTTTCATTTTTTTCCTTTTACTCAAGTTGGCCGGTGGCACTTCCTTACCTTGGCTAGCCACCTCGCGACCAAATTTGGCCTAGATATCCTTAGGCTTCCTTGGGGAACCCCAGATCGATGCTCCCTTGGATAGCGCTGTCGGTTGTGGGTGGTTAGGTGGAAAGATTTTTTTTTTTGAAAAAGAGAAAAATATTAAAATGAAAAATTATAATTTATATAGTTATAGTTTTTAAAATTAGTGAAAAGTAAAATTGTCCTAAAAATATTACCACGTCATCAAACTAACAGAAATATTGATGGTTGACTAACAGTAGAACATATATGTCCAGCGAAAATATTCTTTTGGGACAGACTATTCATTTTGAAAATTAATGGACCCACGTGTAATTATGGTCAAAAGTAGAGGGGGTTAGTATATTTTACCTTATAAATATACATAAAGATGCATCCCATGTTTTACACTTGATTATATGATTTTGTCCGTTATTTTGCAGTTTGCTTGGGTTAAGTGGATTCTTCCTATTAGGCCATTGCACCGGTCATGATCTTAAAATTAGGATGTGACATCTACACTCCATCATGAATCGACACTCAACAACAGAAGAATAAATACTGAATCTTTGGGGTGCCACTACCCTCAAGAATCCAACAGTCTAATAACAAATCGCTTCACCCTTATCCTCTCAAAAACAATGAGGTAAGTTGCATATATTGATAGCTAAGTGAAACAAGTGTCCTACTCCAATACACTCATTGTTGAGGTCTGAACCAAATCTTCAAACTCTCGAGCTCAAGCATCCTCTATCGCCTCTAACAAGAACCTAGTCATAAAGGACTCACTGATCTTGCTCCACGTCAATTGAGGCGATCCCTTAAGTCTCCTTTCAATATGAAATTGATACCACTAATGTGCTACCCTTTGAAGTCTGAAGGTGACCAGGTCCACAAACCTAGTGCTAGAGCAACCTATCGCTTTACATATCTTGTCCATTTCATCTAGAAACAACTGTGGGTTCTCAACTGCATCTAATCCAATAAATGATGGAAAGGAACTTGGATAATGAAACCTCCATTGGCATTCATGCCAACTTGAACTATTGTTTGTCCTCCTGAATTTGTGAACTAGAGAAGCATGTATAGCTTGTGCTGTTACACCTCATCACCTTATATCCATAATCTTTTTGGCCAATAGCTCAACAACTCTATTGACTCATTGTAGAATGATTGTCGGAGACTTCAAAGTGATAACCCTTTTCAAGTGCTCTGTCTTAACCTCGAGGGGTTGCTACTCAACCAATCTATTCATGTGAGTCTTTGCTTAATCAAATCTTGTGGCCCTACTGCACTTGCCATGACCCTTAGTAGCTAGTGTACACAACCTTATAGGTAACTTAACGGGAGTATCTTGCTCTACCTTTCCTCTAATTGTAGCTTGAGTTCTAGGCAACATCCTTACCTAGACAAGAGCAAACATGTGAAACTCTAACTTTTTATTTAAGTGCAAAATGGTAATTTTCCAGGCAATATAATGAGCATTTTCCTTATAAGTTATTACTATGAGTTGCCTAACCAAAAGTCCTTAATTTCCATCTTCATATAGTGTTTTCTTACAAATGAATGAATATTGGAAGAATGGAAAAAAAAGAAAACAAAAAAAAAAAGTCTATTTTTGCAAATTAAGGCATGAAGGGTCAATCCTTGAAGGATTAAAGGTTCATTTTAATTTTTTGGAGCTTAGAGATCAACCCTTGAAGGAAGAAAGGTCGATTCTTGCATCAAAGAATACTATACTCAGCTCTCGGGAACTTAAGGATTGACCCTTAAGCATAAAGGTCGATCCTTGCCAAACATAACATGATTTCAGCTTTCTAAAACTCAAGGATCGACCCGTAAAGAATAAAAGGTCGATCTTGCTACTCCACACGAAAAAAGATAAGATCTAAGGATCAATTCCTAGAAGAGAATAAGTCGATCCTTAAAGCCTAGTGAGGAAAAATAAAATAAACCTTACTCGAGCCTCACTTGTTCATTTCACTTTCTTTTAGTCTCTTTTCATTTTCTCTCACTTTTCCCTCTTTTTCACTTCAATCTTCATCCATTTTTAGCCAAGATTATCCTTCCAAACTCAAATATAAGGTAAAACCTAGCATTATTAAACTTTAAAATCCATGGGTTAGGCATAACTTTTTCTCTCTACAACTTATAGCTTTTCCCTTCACTTAAGCTAAGAATTTCATGGGTTTTACCTTTCAAAGGACTCACAAAGGTAATAATTTTCATGGTTGAGTAGTATAGATTATGGGCTTGAAGTTGTAAGCTTATTGGCATTGAATCGTAGAAATTGTAGTTACTCGACATGTTTCGAATAAATGGGTTTAATAGAGTACTAGGAAGCTCTTAGTGAAATCTATTATAAGGTGTTTGTTAGAGCTTAAGAATAGTAGCTTGAGCAAAAGCTTGGTGAATCGAAGGTTAAATAAAAGACGTCTCTTCTCAAAGTGAGTAGATACACTAATTTACGTATTTTTATTCATAAAGCAAGCATGGTTTTATAGTGTTTGACTCACATGGTTTAAATGTTACTCTCGTGATTGTGAACTTTAAGTCCAAATTTACATGATTCGTGTTCTTGAAATCTAAATGCAAAGTTTTGAGAATGGATTTCAAATCTATATACATTATATAAATATCCTTATTTTGTAATAGTTTTAATAAGGAGAGACAAGTCCTTTGAAATGGTTTCCTTCAAAATGTTTGCATGATAATATGTTAGAGTATGAAATTCATGTATGAATAGACGAATGCTAAGGTGGATGTATGTGTTCCCACCTTATAATTAAAAGATAAACATGTTATATGCACATGAGTATGTACAGAATGAACATGAGTTAGTATGTGAAACAGTACCATATACAATAAGATATAAGCATGATTATGATTATGAGATTATTAGTGTAAGCCTTGCAAGCCAATCGGTTTCGTGCTTGTAAGACACTACATTAATTAGTCATATTTCAAGTTAAATATATTATGGATATTTTGTATAATGTATGAAGTATTTCTTTATCCATGAGTTTATTTATAATGAGTTAGGAGAAACTTATGTAGATAAAGTCCTTGGAACATAATGGTCTTGCAAAAAAATTGTAAATGTTATTATTATGAGATTCTTATGCATCAAAACCTTGTTCCTAAATATGTTCTTGGTCATTGTATTGTCAAGAATAAGGACATTGATAATGCTCAAAGGTTGGTACATGCTAAGCCTCCATACTTCGGAAGTAAGCAACTGATCTCATAGGTTGAAGTAAGCAAGATACTTAGGTTAAGTATGTGGATGCTTGTTAAGGAATAAGTTCACTAAACATGACCTGCAATTAGAGTTTCATTTGGTATTTCACTCAAGTATCTATGAATATACTCTCATGTATTAGTAGTGTAAGTAATCCTTAGACTTGTGATACCAGGTCATCTTGTATGTGAATTGTCATGTTTTGATTTCACCTTTACGGGTTTGGAAGCGACCAGATTCCTAAACAGGGTGCTTTTGGGTGTGGCATGAAGCATGTGAGAATGAATGAGTAATTCAGAGAGGATTCATCACCTCAAGTAATTTGAAGGGGACATATTTCATTGCCCCTATCTTATATTGACTGAAAGTCCTTGACTAAGGCAATCTTGATAGGTCAATATGAAAGCTGCAAGACTAATATGGATAAGTTAGAAAATAAACACCAAGCCAGACTTTCTATTTACCTAGGATATATAATGAAAGGATTGAATTATACTAAGATACTATACTCTGAAAGGTTAGTGAAACCATATTGATTATCTTGACATTTGAGTGGTCATGATGTATTGTTAGATACTGTTCATAATCTATAAATATAAATATAAATTCTTAGTTGAATTAATTTATATTTATTACCAACATGTTGGGTACTTAATGGGTCACACACATCTAATAGAAAGCAAATCAATCTGCTAAAACATTTTAGTTTTCCAAGAAGGATATTTATTATTCAGAACTAGAAAGCATATAGGAAAGTTCATTTGACTATAAACTTGATCCGCTGAGAGCAGTGATCCATACGACACAATCCTTTCGGTTAAGCAGATCCTGCCTTTCAAGCTTCCCAACTGGTGATTCTTGCCAAGATATATTCTTTGAATTTCCCACGGTAGACATCTCAAGTTCCGTAATCTTCGACTTTGTATGTATACAAGTAAACACGGAATGGGTGACAGCAAAACAACAACCACATATTGAACAATATTAAGCCACTTTCAAATAGTATGAGAGGTTTAACGTGCTCATTGTATATGTCAATTACAGAAGCCTAAAACCCAAAGAGAAATACTCTATTACAAATTCATAAATTTTCAATCTTTTTTTGGAAATTAAGCTACTGAATGATACACAACTTTTTTTTTTCTTCATTTCAACCAAATGTATTGATCCAAAATACTAATAATGCATTAAATGGCCTGAGTCTGAATTTTCCAGTAAAACAACTTTAGGCAATTAAAGCAAATTTCGGTTTCTTTGCCTTCACCCCAATATACCCACTGTTGCAGGCTCCCAATAGATTGGGCTGGAATTCCAATATGGACCAAAAATCTCTAAGATTTGAGGCATTGGGTTCTTGAAGCATTTGAAGCATGTTTCATTTTCGATGACCTTCTGAATTTGGTGGAAGCCCATCTTTGTAGATAAATGAAATCTTTTTGCATTGACGAGTGATGAGTCTTTCTCTACAACAATTCTTTTTCTTTTCTGGGGTACGTGCCATATTATTTTAATGCCGCTATCCGATGACTCTTTGTCTTTTTTATTACATTGACGAGCGATGAGTCTTTCTCTGCAACAATTCTTTTTCTTTTCTGGGGTAGGTGCCATATTATTTTAATGCAGCTATCCGATAACTCTTTGTCTTTTTTTCATTGCTTTTGCGTTGTTTCTTTATAATTGCCGATTGTCATGACTCGTGGGCCATGGCATGCGAGGGATTCTTTTTCCAGTATTTAATTAAAATTATAAGTCTTTCTTTATAATTGATGATTAGCAAAATATCAATGCGGCAAATTCTTTGCTTAATTGCTTTCGATTCTCCCTGTCTTTATCATGATAGATAATAGTAATTATTCTTTAACAATGAAAGAAATAGTTAGGAATGAGGGACAATGAAGCGACACATGACATTAATTTCAGCATTTATTTTCTGTTTAAGATGCATTGAGATATATATATATATATATATATATATATATTCCATTCTGTTAAATTTTTATTAAAAATTTTGAATAAAATATTTGTAATTGTACATAACTCTCTTACCCAAAGCCAGGTTTGGCACCTCCACGAAAAGTCTCAAGTCATATAGGTTTAAGACTGGTTTTGACATGCTGACGGCTGGAATTAGTGAAAACAAAGCTTTCCAGAAAAAAAAAGTATACATTTGTTAAAATTTAATTTCACCAAGTGGAGTATTTAAAATGATTAAAGTCAAAGTTAAAAATATTTGATCACAAGATAGTATCTATATCTTAGTGCTATCTTCCTCCCTCTTTTGCTAGTTCATTTTATTTTTCTTTCTTTTTTTTTTTTAGAATCTACTTCGAAATTAGAAGGAAAAATTCACTTAAAATTAATTTACAAAAATTTCCTACACCGATTTTTTGAGATCAAAATAAATTATTCTAATTTCAATTTTTTTTTATTTCACACACACACACAAAAGTTGAAAACAAAGTTTAAATGTAGTTTTGTGTTTATTAATTACCCACCAAATAATAAAATTTATGCTAATGGAGCATTGTCTTACCATTAAGGAGACTAAGAATTGTTTAAGGAGTTTATATTTGATATATTATCAATATATAAAAGTTATATATTATTAATAAATTAAATAGTGTGATCTTGGTAATAAATAAATTTAAAAAATAAATATTTTTAATTTAAATATTTATTTAAATTTTGTAAAAAAAATTTATCTTTACATATTTGTAAAGTGATATTCTATAATCAAGTGATAAAACATTAAACATAAATAGGGAAACTTGATTTTTCTTTTTAGCTTGGACAAATATAATATATATTTGTTGAACAGAATCCGATGGCTTGGGATGCATACATTGTTAATGAGGGTTTATTATTATATGTAATTATTCTAAAGAAAGAAAGATACAATAAAGAGTTGAGTCTTGTTTTAATGCTTCAATTGGCAATAACTTAATACTTCAAATTGATAAAGAAAACTTGCATTGCAACACATGAGAAAATGGTAAGTCTTTCTTTATAATTGAACAAGCATTGTACCATTCACACGTCAAAGAAAAGCTCTGCCCTTTTTGAACTTTAAGGTAGAATAACTGAGCAAGTAGCCCCAAACCCCATCTGTTTTTTTTTTTTATTCACGTCAAGAGTCAATCACTATGTTTTGCTTTTAGTGACCCATGATTTTGATATACGATGGCCACATTCAATAATGGCAATCATGAAAAGCTTGGTTTACAGCTAAGCTGGGTGAAGAAAGAAATTATCAAACAATTATCTTTGTCCCCTTTCTTTGTTTTTGGCTTGCTCTTTTGTTTCCTTCCCTTCTCTTGTGTCGGCTTCTCACATCCCTCTGCTTTCCATCCACAAATTATTTTTTTCATCGTTTGTTTGGTGAATGTGTGAGGGAATAGCTATTCTCTTGTAATAGCTACTCTCCATAATCATCCAAAGACAAGATTTCATTAATTTCAACTTTTTAGGATATATTTTATTTCATGGTTGGTGAATAACCTCTAAAATTGATAGGACTAAAATATCTTTTATGATTATGAAAAAAGAATTTAAAATAAAAGGTTTAACTTTTTAATTATATATTATAAAAGTTAATATTTTAAATTTTAAAATTTATTANATTTTTAAAATATTAATATTAAATTATCGATTATTAATATTTCAAAAAATTATTAAATACAATAAAAAATAAAAAAAATTATATATTATAATAAAAAGTATTTTTTTCTTTTTATCATCTTTTCTTTTGTTACTCCAAAATTATTTTTACCAACTAAATATTGCAATAAGTTATAATAGTAATTTCTACTTTATTTCATTCTGTCAATCAAACTACATAATAACATTTTCATTCTATTCTTACCTTATTCTATATATTCTCACAAAATACCTATTCTATTTCCATAAAAGACCTATTTTATTCTATTCCGCGAGCCAAATATGCAGTAAGAGCAATAATCAAAACTTGGAGAATCAAGCTAAGGTTGAGAAAAGAAACAGGACGATGGATGTTGAACTACTTAAGAAAATCAATGACGAGCTATAAAGAAGGTAAATAAAGTTGGAGATAAAGAAGAGACTAGAAGTTTGGTTAGGATGTATCTTAAAAATCAAATTATGTAATTAGTCTATATATTTTATTAAAATATTATATTTAATTTTTATATAAAATTCATAAAATTCAAATCTTTTTTTTTCAAAAATTGATAATATTAATTTAAGGATAAAATACCTTCACATCTTTAAGTTTTAATCGAAATTCTAAGCAAGTCTATTAGTTTTCGAAATGGACATTCCGCCTCAAAAGTATAAACATTGTTAACAGAGACTATAAAATGACCAAAATGCCTTTTTTTCTTTATCAATTTAAAAAATTATTATATTTTTTTGAAAAAAATAAAAACAATAGGGAGCATCTCTGTAGCTACTCTAAGAAAAGGGAGCACTATGTTCTCCCCCTTGGGGAGCATCGATCTTCTTTGGGGAGCATCGATCTATTTTTTCTTAATTAATAAAAAAATTAATAAAACTTATATAATAGTAATTTTTAAAATAATAAATATAAAATTATCATTTCAATATTGTCACGTCATCAAATTAGTGAAAACACTAATGATTGACAAACGGTGGGACTTACATGTCCAACGAAAGATTTTTTTAAGACGAAGTGTTTATTTTGAAAACTAATAGATCAGCTTGGAATTTCGATTGAAACTTAAAAAGTAAGGGAATCTTACCCTTAATTTAATCATTAGCAATATTACAGTTCTTTCTTTATGTATGTTGACAAGACATTTGATTGGGTTGATATACCATTTTTTTATTAATGTGACATTAATTATGATGTTGTGATATTAATGATACGACAATTTTAACAAGTGATGTAATGAACAATAATAATATGATGCTAATATGGCATTGATCATGTGATGATGTTGCAAAATGCACATGATTTGTTTTTCTTACATGTGTAGATGCCCAATTCTGGTTAACTATTATGTTTGAAAGTATTGTTTATAGGAAAATTACATCAAGGATGTTCCAAGCTAGAAGAGCCTAGGGGTATTCCAAGCTAGAAGAGCCTAGGGGTATTCCAAGCTGAAACCGCCTAGGGTGTTCTAAGCATGGAAGCTCCAAAGGGTGTTCCAAGCTGAAAGTGTTTGAGGTGTTCTAAGCACAAAAGCACCTAGGGGTGTTCCAAGCACAAAAGCACCCAGAGGTGCTCAAAGCGCAGAAAGGCCTAGGGGTGTTCTAAGCACAGAAACACCCAAGGATGTTCCAAGTGTAAAAGTGCCTGAGGTGTTCCAAGTGTGGAAGCACCTAGGGGCATTCCAAGCACATAAAAGCCCAGGGGTGTTCCAAGAGTAGAAGCACCTAGGGGCATTCCAAGCACAGAAGCGCCTAGGGGCGTTCTAAGCGTACAAGCACCCAAAGAGCATTACAAGCACAAAAACACCTAAGAATAGGTATAGAACAATTATTCATACGGGGAAGGGAAAGTAACTCAGAATGAGTGGCAGGATTCATGAGTTACTTTCACAATTGAGATGTTCTAGAGAGCTTGGCTTGGCGACTCAGATATGAAGATAATTAAGAGGGCTTCCTCTTCACCTTTCGTCGAAGTAAATGTGCTTTACCCCTTGATCTTTTCTTTGTTTCTTAAGAACACTTGTGGCGCACTATCAAGTGCCACTACTCCATTACCTAAAACATACGCCCACTACCCAATTACACTGCCATTGTTTTAATATCTCTTAAACCGTTATGCTCTTCCATGACAAGCATGTTCTCCCATGATTTAACTACTTTTAAAGAAAATGCTCATATTCAGTATAAATATGAGGCCTTGAAAGTTGGAAGGTAATTAGAAATCATTAGAAACCTAGCAGAGATTATACTAAAAAGCTCTTTCAAGACTCCTTCAAGCATTCTTTCCATTCAGCCTTTCTCATTCGTCGTTATCGGTCGCTTTTTTTACCTTTTCTCATCCTTCACCACCTGCCACCTAAAGTAGTTACACTTCAAGGACTGCTTTAGTTTTCCTTTCTGTCACCTCTGGCGCATCCCAATTCACTCATTGCAACACGTCTTCTTTCCATAACCAAAAGAACCCTTTACATTTTGGTGACACCACTGGAGAGGAGTGATTGTAGTAAGTGAAAATTAGCCGAAAATTTTTATATGAAGATATGGAGAGTTCTCTTGACAACCAAGAAACTACAGTTCCCATCTATATCCAAGAGCTCATGAAAATGCTCTAAGCCTCCTAAGAAAGGATGCACATCTTAGAAGAAAACAACAAGCGAATAATGGAGACCATCAATCAATTTGCATCCTCAACTACTACAACTTCTCAACCTCAACCAATGCCAATACATAATGGAGAAAATGCCACTAATGTGGTCAACAACAATGAAAATGGAGGAAATGGAGAGAGCACAATTGACCCATCCTTCAATACCATCAATCCCTCTGTTGTAGGCAATCTTGTTATGGTAAATCCTTCCATTAGTACTCAGAGTTTTGTCAGAAAGGAAGGGTTGGAGAAGCTGCTTGATTAGAAGAACAAAAGTCTCAACTTTTCAGAGTTTGACTTGAAGCTGCCCTATCCTGCCAAGGTAGTCGCTAAGCCATACCCCAAAAATTACACCGGCCCAAAATTCAAACAATTCAACAACAAGATTGGTGATGCCTAGGAACATGTCATGAAGTTTGTAGAAACCTTGGGAGTCACAAGCTTGGATGATGATTTAAAGTTGAAGGAGTTCTCTAAGTCCCTTACTAAGAAAGCCTACACATGGTACTTTAATCTTACTCCCGACTCAGTTGACTCTTAGAACCAGATGTGTAAAATGCTTGGAGAAAAGTATCATAGTCCCAATCCTGAGCCATGACAAGCCCATGGGCTCAATGAACATAGCTCACTAGGCCCAAGCAAGCCTTTTTATGAGATCCTATTCCTCATTCCATCCATCATCTTTAAAACCATGTGTTGTAATTCTCGATCCTGTTCCTCATTCCATCCATCATCTTTAAAACCATGTGTTGTAATTCTCAATGGTGAATGTTTTAGTAATATTTTATAGCAACTGAATATTCATATTTGTATTATCTCAAAGTACTATCGTTCATTGCCATCTCATAAGGGCATCATCATCAATCCAACATATACATACTTCATTTATAACATGACTCCTAGTAGTTTACATTACATATACGTGTACACAGACAAAAGACTCTCAACCGTCAGCAGAATGACTTTAAGTGAAGGTACCGCTACTGAGATGCCATAACATCTACCAAGAAGATGAGCATACGTGGACACTCAATCTAGGTCCCAATTGCCTCTGAATCTGTAAACATGAAGTTATAAAAACGTGAGTATAAACCCAATAAGTGAACATAGGAAGGGAACAAGAAACGACAAGGAATGTTTTAGAAAACATGATGCGCTTACAATAAACCATGCAATTTAGTCTAATTTTTGGTTAAAACCCTTGATTTCAAACTTTGAATGTTTAATCCCTTAATGTTACGAGATTCATGATGAACATAAAGTTGAATAGAATGAAAATTTCAGCAATGACCAAGCAAGACAAACAAACAGAGGGTTTCTATGCTGTAGCGAAAAGCCATTCTTAGTTTGCATATGCTTCAGTTTTTCAAGAATATGTCCCACTACAGAAGTTCAATTGACATGATTTTTGTGTCATTCGAAAACTAAGAGACTAGGATACAACTTTGATGTTTACCACTTTATTCAGTTCTGATCGAAAGGTGGTCAAAATCATTATCAAATTGAAAGTACTGCACCACAGTTTTGGAACCACCCTAGAGTTTCTCGCTGTAGCGAGAATCCATTTTCGCTGTAGCGAGAATCCATTCACGCTGCAATGAAATTCAGAGCATGGATTAAGGCTGCCTACCTGAGAGTTTCTCGCTGTAGCGAGAAACAGAGCAATTTAGTTGAAGGGGTCTTGTTACATCAAAAAGCCATTTTCTTGCTAAAATAAAAGCAATTTGGGAGCAATTAACAATGCCAACATACAACACAATCACAAATATTTCATAAACTTTCTATAACATATATATATATATATACATACATTATCATGCATAACATCTCGTCACACTCAGCTCATGTGCACTCCCTACTCGCACATAGCCAGGTCAACATCAACTCATGTGCACTCCCACACCGCACATAGTTGCCGCCACACTCAGCTCATGTGCACTCCCTACTCGCACATAGCCAGGTCATCATCAACTCATGCGCACTCCCACACCGCACATAGTTGGGTCATCATCAGCTCATTTGCACTCCCACACCGTACATAGTTGGGTCATCATTATCACACAAAAAGAGCATCCAAAGCATAATATACATATCAATATAATGTGATAACGCATGAACTATTCATATTGCACATTTCACAAGATAGAAACCTTTTATCAAGGGCTTGTTCCCCAAGTATAGTTGTTTTAAAGCAAAAACAAATGAATCTTTCAAACGATTTATTTAAACATGTACCTACTTCCCAAAATATTTTGAAATGCAAGTTCATTCATCAGTATTTGTTGAATCTTAGATCGACTCCAACTTCCATTAATGCTCCAAATGGAGATGTGGGGTCTCGTTGGAACCTATCACACACAATAGCGTCACAAATCAACTTAATTAACATAACCATAATTCTAAAAGCTATCTCCTAATTCATGTTCTACTAGTTATTCCTAACTAGCTTCCAATTGCCATTAAGTGGCTATTTACTTTCTCTATTCTAATCACACTAAAGATGAATAAATAACCTCAACTACAAAACATTCACAAATCTATCCACTAGCCATTCTCAACAACTTAAAAATAAACTATAATTCACTACTCACCTTGGTAGCTTTGTAATTGAATTCAATTCCAAAAATTTTCAAGCTATTATAGAAGCCCCCTCTTTCTCTCTCTAAAACACCTAGCTAGTGAGAGGAAGTATGGAAGTAAGACTTTTTAAGGGTTTTATGGTGAGAAAGTGAAAGAGCACAAAATGTTCTATGAAAAAGTGCACAAAAACATGAAAATTGGGGTTAACTTGAGAGAATTTATGAGGTATCGCGTCTACTTCTAGTTATGAGTCTATAAAAATCAAGGTCTCACAAAAAGTTCTTTTCTACCAGAGAGAAGGTAACCCTTATTGACTTGGGGAGAGAACATCATAAGGCAAAAGAGGATCTTATGGAATCCATCCAGTGGTTCAGGGAACGTGTATTGGATATACAAGATTCTCATGATGAGAAGGAGCTAGTCAAAGTATGCATCCAAGGTATGTTTGATGAATATAGGGTGCATTTGAAAAATTTACCTATTTCTACTTGTGCCACTTTAGTTAAGGGTGCGCGGTGGACCAATAATATGGTACTCATGTAAAAAGAAGCTAATAGTTTCAATAAACAGAACACCTTGACTATGAACACAATTCAAGGAAAGGTAGAGAAAGAAGAGGACCTCGAGAAAACTTGAGGCCAAGGCGTAATAATTTAAAAAGAAGACAAGATGAAGAGATTGTTGCATCTCCTCCATTTTCAGCTCTTCTTGATATAGTAAGGGCGCTTCTTCAAGAATGGATTAGAGACGGGCAAATAAATTTACCTTACATATCAAGACTTCCAACGATAGAAGAGAAGTCCAATCCATGCTATTGTGATTATCATCGTATGATGGGTCATCCATTTGCTGAATGCAAAAACAGGTGTACCATATTTTACTAAAGGACACAAGCAGGAGAACTCCTGGTTGGAAACAATCAGATTCAAAATAATCCACTCCCTGCACATCCAAATGCTCTAGGACATGTAAGTGTAGTGATTAGTATTCAAGAAGAGCCTAGCCCACCTTTCAATCAAAAAGGGGATACATGTGCAGCTGCTATGGTTACCTCTTTTATTGCTAACTCACTCATGAAGACACCTAGCTGTAGACACTTCTTTGATCAACTTGGCTTTTCAAGGGAACCAAGAAAGAAGGTAGCCATAATGTTAGTATAGATAGCTAGTTTGCAGCATGGGTAATGCAGCTTGATGGGACAACCTATGAAGAAAATAACAAGTGGATATGAGAACGCCATAGTATTCACAGAAGCATACATGTGCACACCACATCCTTATCACAAACAAGCCATTCTATGTGGAAAGTAATATTAATGGATACCTAGTGCGAAGAACATTCATTAATGATGGTTCCTCAGTGAACCTCATGCCACTATCTACTTTGAAGGTATGAATATAGACTTAAGGAGTTTGTGTCATCCTATTACCATCACTATCTTCAATAACAAAGAAATTAAAACTTTGGGACAAGTCATGGTGAATTTCAGGATAGGACCTATTCAAGGCTAAACTTGCTTCCATGTTATTAAAGCTGATGTGCCCTATCACCTCCTCATAAGAAGGAAGTTTCTTCACACTCACAATATCATTCCTTCATTGTGCCACCAATGTATCAAAGGTTACTGGAAAGGGAAGGAAATCTTCATTCCAGCAATCAAGGCACCATTTGAATGCCATGAGGTAAGTTACATTGAAGCTTCTTTTTTTGAGGAACCAAAAGAAGAAGGTGAAACTATCATAGCTAGGCATATAAGTGTTCCACTTCCACAATGGGAAGAATACACCTAAAAAGAGGAAGAAAACATATCAAAGAAGAATAAGCAATGAGGAAAGAGAAATGCTTCGAAAAGAAGAGGGAAAACTCCACTGGAATAAGCTCCTATGCTCGTGAAGATGAGAAGATAGTTTACTGTTTAAGATGGGACGCAGGGTCTGAGGAAGTTTTTTCTCTTGACCTCATATCACATGAACCACCTGATATACCACTGTCTTGCCTTCAAGTAAGAGAAATAGAAAGGGAACCTAAAAAATCGCTTATAGCAGAACAACATCAAGAACAACCAAAGCTGCAAGATAATGAGTTGGAAGAACTCAACCTAGTTGAAGAAAGAGAGACTCCCAAACCACTCTTCATAAGTAAAAGCCTTTCAGATGAACATCAGTAGCTAAGTTTAGTCCAAAGTGGGAAGGACTATATATTGTTCATGAGGTGAACAAGAGTGGATATTGTGTAAAACCCAACCCTATAAACACATGTCATGACATACATGCACTGAGTAGCATGTTATTATGCTAAGAAAGTCCTAAGAATAGACAAAACCCGGTATTGTACCTAATGGTACACTTGAGTTGATTTAACCTCGAACTAGTTCAAATAGGAATTGTAGGATGAAATTTAATATTTTACAGTTCAGGAATGACTAAAAATGATTGTTCGGAGTTTGAGGGTTCATTTGAAAAAAAATTAAAAATTTTGATGTTTAGGGGCAAAATCGTCATTTTACCACCTAAGATAATAATTTGATCATGGAGTGAAATTTTTTACCAAGATTAACTATTTGGAGTATAATTTAATGATAGGAAGTGAAAAATTTCAATTCCGACAATTTTTGGAACATAGGGGCAAAATGGTAATTTTATCGTCTCGGGGTAAAAACGGTAATTTTCACCACCCAAAACTTGTCAAAATCATAGGATTTATTTATTTTTGGTATGAATAACTATGGTATTTTAAGTGGTGAAAAATTGAAGTTTAAAAGATGAAATTTTAAAAACGGGCCAACGGGAAAGTGACACATGGCACTTTTTAATGATTTAATATTTTAATGAAAAGTCAGCCCATTTAAACCCCGTATTAAGTGATGGCCGGCCATAAGGAGAGAACAAGAGAGAAAATAGAGAGGAAAGGAAGAAAAGAGAAAAACCAAAGGAGAACTAGAAAATTCAAAGGGGAAATCGCGTTTTTCGTCCGTTTACGTGTCTAACGGTAAGATTTTTTGACTTTAGCTTGATTTCTATCTTTCTTATGCCTTTGTTTCCATTTAGCACGCTTGAGGAGAGAGATCAAAAAGTGATACCAAGGGCTGGCCGAAATTCAAGGGGGAGGATTTTGGAATTTTTAGGTTTTGATTCTTAGTTAAATTAGTAGTTTTAGTTAGTTAAATGTGTATAGAAATCAAATTGGGCAAGAAAGCATGAAATTTTCACAATAGCCACCCTTGGCTGAATGTTCAATGATGTACAATGATGATGAACTGATTTTTATTCTAAGAGAAATGAAGAGAAAATGATGAAAAATGGTTAAATGTGATAGAAAAACAAAGTGGAAGATTTACCGAATTAATGTCCCATTTTTGGCCACATTTTCCAAGGAGGAAAGTGAGCTGATTTTGGTGATTTTAGTGAGTTATTGGCTGATATTTAATGGTTAGAAATGTTGGAGAGAAAATGGGACAATTTAGAGCTAAAATGGAACGCGTTAGCAATTTATCGGGTAAAGTGCCAAAAATAGGTTAATACCGCGTTTAAGCCGCTTTAGGCTATTGCATTTCATACCATGCATTAGTATAGGATTTAAGTCAATTATATAGTGATTTAGCATCAATATGGTGAATTGTCTAATTTTTGCAATGTGTCTAGGAGGAGCGCCTTCCGGTAAAGGTAAGGAAGTCGTACCCGACGAACAGTGATCGGGGCACGTAGAAAGCATTTAATTTGTACAAACGTTGAGTAAACCTATTATTATTGTAAATTATCTAGAGTTTATTTTTAAATGCTCTTCATGGATTTTATGAAATGAAAATGAGATTAAAATGGGATTTTTGATGTTTTAGAAATAAATGTGACAAATAAATATATTGTCTTGATTTTCTGAAATAAGAAACTATTGATTATAAAATTGAGTAATTAGAGGTTGTCAATTGTCTTGAAAAATATATTTTCCTATGAATGGCTTATGATATATGAGTATAAGTGCCTATATTTTATAATTGCATTGGGAATTTATGTAAGCCGTCTTTTACTATGCAAGCTGGGTAAATAAATAAAAGCCACCTTATACTGTCGAAATTTTATTAAAATTGGTAAGTTTAGTCACTGCAGTGACGGATTTTTGTGAATTGCCTATTAGAGGGGTACGGTAAACCCGGTTACATAGTTACTCCGGTTGTAGAGACAAGAGGGTAACTCCCGGGGTAGTGTTGAGCTCACTTCACGTCGAACCCCCACGTGAATGTGTAACTCGGCGAACACCAAGGAACGACTTGTTTTCAAAACTAGAATGTGTTTAACATATAAATATCTTAACAACCTTGGCGGACTTGGTTAGATGCCTTGGCCAAGGTATCCCCGAGGATTAGTTTTTGGCTTGAGCCCTGTTTTTAATAAAAGTCATAAGCCTTAACAACTATTTTGGTAAATTACAAATATTTTATGGTTTAAGAAATAAATTGAAAACCTTATGAAATGGTTTGTGATTTGTCGTTTAAACTTGCCTCCATTTTACTCGCCTTTAGATATTTATGATAATGTCTGTTTACTCATTGGGATAGCAAAATCTCACCCACCTCTTTTCCAAATATTTCAGGCCTGTGGTAGCTTGTAGATACCCGATTTTATCGAGGATTCTAGTTGACCCCTCTATCTCATAGACAGTAGGTTACTATCACCAACACTTGGTTATTTATGGGCCACTTGTCATTGTAATTATTATTGTACATTATAACTTTGTAAATTATTGTATGTATGAATTTATTTTACTTCTAAGTTACAAAAGATTACTTACACGTGTTTTTATAAATATTGTTTTATATAAAAATGCTATATTTTGTCTTTTGATTTACTTGAGCTGAAAACGACTGAAAATTGTTTAAAACTGATATGTAAGCCTTGCGGGGTTTTGATTGGTATTCCGGGTAATGAGTATCAATCGGGACGTCGCGACGATTGTCATGGGCCTGATGGAGGTTTCGGGTCGTAACTTATTGCATGCTAGTGAATCCAAAGACCAATGCTATTACAACACTAGTCAATTTTCAATACATTAAGAGGTATCATGTATGACAATACTATCCACTATCTATTTCTTTTATATGAATGATTTTTTAAAATCAGCTTTCGTCAATTGCCTTGTATTTCTTTTGCTTTGATTGCATTATTAGCCACAGCTTTATCACTTTCATTTAGGCTGTCTTGTGATATGTCAAAATAAATTCATTCAAAGTAAATTCATTTTTAACCGCAAGTTTTATTGCTTTCATTTTGGTTGTAATATTATTGTTTCACTTGGACAAAAGTTTTATGCTTGAAACTTTCACCATATGATTCATATTTTAGCCGCAAGTTTTAACGCTCATAATCTGGCTTTATTTTATTGGCTGCAAGCTTTATCGCTCACTTCTTGGCCATAGTTTGCTATTCATAAAAAGGCCGCAACTTTAAGTGCTCATGTAATATGTCATTCTCATTTCTATTAGGTTGAGGATTATTCTCCCTAATATGAAGTTGAGAATCCTTTTCGGCCACACACAGCAATACTTGTGAAACACTCATATGTTCGTAAAGAATGAAATACAGAACCAAGCAGCTCAATAAAACCACGAAGAAAGTAAAGTAAATGTCCTCTTTGGAGAACAAGTTTACAATATCAGAAAAAGAAGAAAAAAAAAAAGCTAGATGAGTATGAAATTCAGAGGGTAGGAGGATTTATCATTCTCAAAATTTGAGAGGCTGTCTAATCTTCCTTGTAGCTTTATCTTCTTTGCGTTAAGCTCTTTTATCTCAACCTCTATGGTAAGTTTGTTAACCTTTGTCATAATGTATCCTTTGGCCTTAGCCATGCAAGTGTCAAGGCATTTAATGTGACAACTAAAGAGGAGAGCATTTTCCATAAGACCCACCATCTTCTATAATTCTTCAAGAGAAATGTCTACCCATGGGGAGGAAGTAATCTCTAAAGCAATACCCAAGCTATCCATGATGCCTTTATTCAAGAACTTGTGTTTAAAATGCCAAAATTCACCTTCTACTTTATCGACATGCTCCAATAATTGCAAGTGTTGTGGCATGGCTAGAATGCCATGAAAGTCTTCCAAATGGGTGTCAGAAGCATCATTTCTACGTTCTACCATTAAAGAAAAAAAAAGATGGCATACAGTGAACAGTAAGAAGGAAGCATAATAATATTTAAATAAATGATATTTAAGTTATTCTAAATACCTCTAAGAGAAGAGGAAGAATTGTAAGTAAAATTCGGAACACCCCCAAAAGAAGAACCATTGCAAGTAGTATTCAGAACACCCTTAAGAGAAGAAGCATCGCGACTAACATTCAGAACACCCTCGAAAGAAGAGATATTGCGAGTAGCACCAAGAGTAGCATAGATTCCAAAGTTGTTATGAATACTACGAGCAACTGCAAAGGTTCCCCAACAATGATATTTGCATTGTTATGTTGAAATGTTCTAAACCCAAACCCAAGAGCACTCTGATCATTTTGGTTAATGGCATTCACATCATCACCACCAACTCCAGTAGCAGCATCCACATCATCATTTCTAACTCCTGTAGCAGCATCCATATCCACATCATCACCACCAACTCTAGTAGCAGCATCCACATCACCATCATTAACTCCCGTAATGTCATTCACCTCATCTCCACCAACACTTTGTATAGTAAAATGTAAGAAATCGATCATATCTATCAGACTTCTTTGTATAGCATTACCATCTATGTCTCTTCCCAAACTCAAATGTTCATGCCTGGGAAACCTTTCTTCAATTGACTCATCATTAGACTCATGGTCATTCGTGTGGTCACATGATTCTTCTTCACTCTCATACTCTGAGATACCTTGTCCTTCATTTATGCATTTGGAATTGATTCTTCTTTAAAAAAAAAAGAAGAGTTCAAATATCTACGTGAGAATGAAATGAAAATGGAGATAAAGAAAAGTAAGAAACAAGCTTACTTGACAATGGGTTTTGTTCTTCTTAGAACGAATCAAACGAAGTGACATGTCATTATTGTTGATGGAAGGAACATGCAATTGCACTTTAGGATCAAGTACGACAAATTAAGTTCTTTCCTGACAACAATTTCCCCAATAAGCATACCAATCAGCAGTATAGGCACTTATTTTATCAAAGGCTAGGACAACAGTTTTTGAATTTATCCACAATACGATTGAGCAAACTAATAAAGAATACGAAAGTGCAAGAGGAGAAGTTTTCTAGAAAAATGGGATCTAGGTGGAGTTGGTTGGTCATATCCAAAAAGACGTGCCACTATGTAAGGAGAATATACTTTGACAGACAATGAATCCATATCATCGCCTAAACTAGTCGTCTCAATCATGGAAGGTAGTTGGGAAGAATGAATCCACACTAAGAAGTTCAATCTGCGTGAGCTCAGTTTCTTAGTGAAATACCCCATACTTTGAAACAGTGATTAATAAAGTTGATCGAATGCAAATTGAGGTCAATTAAATGTTTAAAAGTGATAAAAGACGAAAGGATTAGTTTAGGATAAAATATTTCGCAATTGAAAAAATAATAATAAAATAATAATAATTTTAT